>NW_021604705.1:2488828-2581775 GCF_004785775.1 Grammomys surdaster
CTCTCAATTACCATAGACGGAGAAACTAAGATATTCCATGACAAAACTGAATTTACACAGTATCTTCCCACAAATCCAGCTTTACAAAGGATAATAGCAGGAAAGCTCCAATACAAGGAGGGCAATCATACCCCAGAAAGAGCAAGAAAATAATCCTTTTCCATCAAACCCAAAAGAAGATAACCACACAAACGATGTCTCCACTATTAGCAAAAATGACAGGAAGCAAGAACACCCTCTCCTTAATATCTCTTAACATCAATGGACTCAATTCCCCAATAAAAAGGCATAGGCTAACGGACTGGATACGCAAACAGGACCCAGCTTTTTGCTGCTTACAGGAAACCCACCTCAGTGACAAAGACAGACACTACCTTAGAGTAAAAGGTTGGAAAACAATTTTTCAAGCAAATGGCCCTAAGAAACAAGCAGGAGTAGCCATTCTAATATCAAATAAAATTGACTTTCAACTTAAAGCTATCAAAAAGGATAAGGAAGGGCATTTCATACTTGTCAAAGGAAAAGTCAACCAACATGAACTCTCAGTTCTGAATATCTTTGCGCCAAATACAAGAGCATTGACTTTCATAAAAGAAACTTTACTAAAGCTCAAAACACACATTGCACCTCATACAATAATAGTGGGAGACTTCAACACTCCACTCTCAGCAATGGATAGATCGTGGAAACAGAAACTAAGCAGAGATACAGTGAAACTAACAGAAGTTATGAACCAAATGGACTTAACAGATATCTATAGAACATTTCACCCTAAAGCAAAAGAATATACCTTTTTCTCAGCACCTCATGGTACCTTCTCCAAAATAGACCATATAATTGGGCACAAGACAGGCCTCAACAGATATAAAAAAAATTGAAATAATTCCCTGCATCCTATCAGATCACCATGGTCTAAGGCTGGTCGTACAAAAATGACAAAGACAATGGAAAGCCCACATTCACATGGAAACTGAACAACACCCTACTCCATGATAATCAGGTAAGGGAAGAAATAAAGAAAGAAATTAAAAACTTTTTAGAATTTAATGAAAATGATGACACATCATACCAAAATCTGTGGGATACAATGAAAGCAGTGCTAAAAGGAAAATTCATAGCTCTAAGTGCCTACAAAAAGAAACTGGAGGGAGCATACACTAGCAGCTTGACAATGCACCTGAAAGACCTAGAACAAAAAGAAGCTAATACACACAAGAGGAGTAGACGGCAAGAAATAATCTAACTCAGGGCTGAAATCAACCAAATAGAAACAAAAAGAACTATCCAAAGAATCAACAAAACCAGGAGCTGATTCTTTGAAAAAATCAACAAGATAGATAAACCTTTAGCTAGACTAATCAGAGGGCAGAGAGACAGTATCCAAATTAATAAAATCAGAACTGAAAAGGGTGACATAACAGCAGAAACTGAGGAAATTAAAAAAATCATCAGATCCTACTACAAAAGCCTATACTCAACAAAATTGGAAATTTTGGATGAAATGGACAATTTTCTAGACAAATACCAGTTACCAATGTTAAATCAGGACCAGATAAACCATCTAAACAGTCCCATAACCCCAAAAGAAATCGAAGCAGTCATTAAAAGTCTCCCTACAAAGAAAAGTCCGGGACCAGACGGTTTTACTGCAGAATTCTATGAGACCTTCAAGGAAGACCTAATTCCAATTCTTTTCAAACTATTCCACAAAATAGAAACAGAAGGTACACTACTCAATTCATTCTACAAAGCCACAATTACGCTCATACCTAAACCACACAAAGATCCAACAAAGAAAGAGAACTTCAGGCCAATATCCCTTATGAACATTGGTGCAAAATTACTCAATAAAATTCTAGTGAACCGAATCCAAGAACACATCAAAACAATTATCCATCACAATCAAGTAGGCTTTATCCCAGGAATGCAGGGTTGGTTCAATATACGGAAATCCATCAATGTAATCCGTTATATAAACAAACTCAAAGAAAAAACCCACATGATCATATCACTAGATGCTGAGAAAGCATTTGACAAAATTCAACACCCCTTCATGATAAAAGTCTTGGAAAGGTCAGAAACTCAAGGTCCATACCTAAACATAGTAAAAGCAATATACAGCAAACCAGTAGCCAGCATCAAACTAAATGGAGAGAAACTTGAAGCAATCCCACTAAAATCAGGGACTAGACAAGGCTGCCCACTCCCCCACTACTTAGAGCAATTAGGCAACACAAGGAGGTCAAAGGGATACAAATTGGAAAGGAAGAAGTCAAGATTTCACTATTTGCAGATGATATTATAGTGTATTTAAGTGACCCCAAAACTTCCACCAGAGAACTCCTAAACCTGATAAACAACTTTAGCAAAGTGGCTGGATATAAAATTAACTCAAGCAAATCAGTAGCCTTCCTCTACTCAAAAGATAAACTGGCTGAGAAAGAAATTATGGAAATGACACCCCTCACAATAGTCACAGATAATATAAAATACCTTGGTGTGAACCTAACCAAGCAAGTGAAAGACCTGTATGACAAGAACTTCATGCCCCTGAAGAAAGAAATCGAAGCAGATCTCAGAAGATGGAAAGATCTCCCATGCTCATGGATTGGAAGGATTAATATAGTAATAATGGCTATTTTGCCAAAAGCCATCTACAGATTTAATGCAATCCCCATCAAAATTCCCACTCAATTCTTCACAGAGATAGAAAGAGCAATCTTAAAATTCATTTGCAATAACAAAAACCCAGGATTGAGAAAACTACTCTCAGCAATAAAAGAACTTCTGGAGGAATCACCATCCCCGACTTCAAGCTGTACTACAAAGCAATAGTGATAAAAACTGCATGGTATTGGAACAGAGACAGGCAGGAGGATCAATGGAATAGAATAGAAGACCCAGAAATGAACCCCCATACCTATGGTCACTTGATCTTTGACAAAGGGGCTAAAACCATCAAGTGGAAAAAAGATAGCATTTTCAACAAATGGTGCTGGTCCAACTGGTGGTCAGCATGTAGAAAAATGCAAATTGATCCATACTTATCTACTTGTACAAAGCTCAATTCCAAGTGGATTAAGGACCTCCACCTAAAACCAGCCACACTGAAACTAATAGAAGAGAAACTGGGGAAAAGCCTGGAACACATAGGCACAGGAAAAAAGTTCATGAACAGAACACCAATGGCCTGTGCTCTAAGACCAAGAATTGACAAATGGGACCTCATAAAGCTGCAAAGCTTCTGTAAAGCAAAGGACACAGTCAATAGGACAGAGCGGCAACCAAAAGATTGGGAAAAGATCTTCACCAACCCTACATCCGATAAAGGGCTAATATCCAAGGTATACAAAGAACTGAAGAAATTAGACTCTAGACAATCAAAGAACCCTATTAAAAAATGGAGCACAGAGCTGAACAAAGAATTCTCAACTGAGGAAGCTAGAATGGTTGAGAAGCACCTAAAGAAGTGTTCAGCATCCCTAGTGATCAGGGAAATGCAAATGAAAACAACACTGAGATTCTACCTCACACCAGTCAGAATGGCTAAAATCAAAAACACAGGTTGGTCAGGATGTGGAGAAAGAGGAACACTCCTCCACTGTTGGTGGGATTGTAAACTGGTACAACCACTATGGAAGGCAGTCTGGCGGTATCTCAGAAAATTGAACATAGTGTTACCTGAGGACCCAGCTATAGCACTCCTGGGCATATACCCAAAAGATGTTTCAACCTACAGCAGGGACACATGCTCCACCATGTTCATAGCAGCCTTATTTATAATAGCCAGAAGTTGGAAAGAACCCAGATATCCTTCAACAGAAGAATGCATGCAGAAAATGTGGTACATTTATGCAATGGAGTACAACTCAGCTATTAAAAACAATGAGTTCACAAAATTCCTAGGCAAATGGATGGAGCTGGAAAATATCATCTTGAGTGAAGTGTCCCAATCTCAAAAGAACATACATGGTATGCACTCACTGATAAGTGGATATTAGCCCAAAAACTCACAATTTCTAAGAAACTACGTGTAGACCACATAAAACTCACATAGAAGAAGGAAGACCAAAGTGTGGATGCTTTGGTCCTTTCTAGAAGGAGTATCAAAAGTTTCAACCAGAGCTCCCAAAGTCTAAACTGCCAGCCAGAGAGCACAAAGGAAGGGACTCATGCACCTGTATAGGGAATTGAGGGTGATATTGTTAGACTTCAGTGAAAGTGGAGGGCCATGGTCCCCGAAAGTTTGGATCCCCTACTGTGTGGGAATTTGAGAGCAGGGAGATGGGACTGGGAAGATGTTTGGAGCACACCCTCACAAAAATTAGGATAAGGGGGTATGGGATAAGGGGTTTTGGGGGAGAATGGGAGAGGAGATAACATTGAACGGTAAATTCGTATAAAATCCGAAAAAAAAAACCACACAGATAAAGGGTCTAAAAAAAAAAGAGAGAGGGAGAGAGTTTACTTATTTTAAATTAATTTCAAAAGTTTCTAGGAGTTGCTAATTGGCTAAGATCCTATTTAAGCTCTCCACAAAAGAATTTAAGTCTCTGTTCAATATTCTCAAGAGAGAGGTAAATCCTAATTTTCCTCAACAATTAATTGACAAAAGAGAGGTAATCTCACAAAAAGTAGAAGAAGCTATTACTAATCGATATATTATATAGTCTGATTAGTTGTCAGCAGTGCTATAACAAAAGATTATTAATATATATTTATATATCCTTAAATAGGGTCTTCATGACTCTCTGAGTGTAGAAGGAGCTACTGCTGGCACTTCTGCCCTGATTTTATAAGAACTCTGAAAAATTGGCTTTAAAAACAAAAGAGGGGGAATGGTACCCCCTAAGAAGGAGTCCCCCTGAAATACTCTCCATCATGCCTTGTTCACTTTTATCTCTCTAAAGCTGAAAGCTCATGGCAAATCTGCTGCTGACTGCCTCTGGCACCACCAAGACCAACAAAACTTTGCCAAAGATATGGGGAAGAACCCTCTTACCCTTAAAGGGAATGGCCCAGACCTAGTTCCCTTACGGGGCCGAGGATTGATATGCCTGTTTGATACCACAGAAGGCACAGCTAACCGGCTACCAAAAAGATTAATGAAAAAAATAGATACCCCCACAAAGCCAGGCCCAACCATAAATACGATGAATAACAATTTACATCCAGGGAAGAGAAATCTCCCTGAAAATCCCCTTCTTTTTCCTTTCCAGGTAAAAATGAATCACCCGTGAGGTCTGCTGTTAGAAGTTCTAATCCAGATGCTGGCCTCTGAACTTATACTACTCAGACCTTTGAAGGGCCACTGACAAGAACATCAAACAGCTAGAGATTGACATCACTAATCTGAAGAAATCCCTCGTTTCGCCGTCTGAAGAGACCTCCTAAAATCACAAAGATCCTTATTGGACTTGATTTACTCTAGTACAATAGAAAAGACTGTATACAGCTCTTGACTGTGTATAACCCTCAAAGAAGAAGGTTGCCTTTACATAGACAAGACAAGGAGGGTTAAAGAGAACATGAAATAGGTAGTGAAGGCCCTAAGAAAAATCAGAGAGAGAAAGAGACAGATGAATGCTGGTACAAGAATTGGTTTTCAGCCTCTCCAAGGTTGTCAACCCTATTTCCTTCCATCTTGGGACCATTATTCGGGTTTTTTTGCTTTTTTCTGCTGGTCCCTGGCCTTGAAATAGGCGGACTAACTCTGTGATACAACAGATAAATAATTTGGTAGCAAAACCTACTCAGATACATTATCATAAGTTAGCTATGGAGGACCACGAGACTCAAGATGAGGTTGTTACTTTATACAGGGTGTTTCCAAAACCCATCTCCACCCAACCTAAAAGGGGGGACTTCTGCCCCTAGACCAAGCAGAGAGGGGCCACCCAGAACCCCTCTGACAGGCGATCTGAATCCTTGCTTAGGCTTCAAGGCCAAGCACTGCAAGGAAATATAAATAAAAGATAAAAATATCTATCTGGGTTCCCTGAGGGACAAGCCTGACTGCATAGGGGTTGATGTCAAAAGTATCCCCTCTCCAGGAAAAAGACATCGGGATGGGTATGGCCCTCATGCCTCACTGGACAATGACAGGGGGACTGGAGCCATTACAAGGTCCCCTTCAAATACTGGAGGTCAGGCCTCTATCCCCACCTTCGCAAGATTAGATTCGCCACAGCCCTTCTATACTTAGAGAAGGGAGGAGATGTCAGGGGCAGCCCTGCTTACACACTGTAGGCCTAAAATCAGCCATAGGCCTAAAATCAGCAATAGGCCTGTCATACATGTATACTAACACCAAGTCTTGGGTCTCTGTGGAAAAACATTGAAACAGATGGCTATAAGCTAATGTCAACAGGCAGCTTTTGTGGAAATTTACAAGCTTGAGTAGTCATAGACCTTGTAAATAGGTAGCCTTGGCAGACAATACCAACTTAGATAAGGACAAGCGAGTCATAGGCAGAGTCATAGTGACTTGTCCCCTGAACCTTCACCCAGTCGATACCCGGTTCTGAAGATATCTGTATTCCTTCTGAAGACCCACACTCCAGTGTCATTCCCTTCCCCACATCCTGCCTTTCTGTGTTTTTAACCCCTGTGTGAATTAATTACGATTTGAGAAAAAAATTAAAAAAACAAAAGAAAGAAAATGCTAACCACCCTCAATCCATCCGGAAGATATCAGTGAGAACTAAGTTGAGGCTCCACCTCACCCACATTCAAGTGGCTATTTGTCATTTTAAATAGCAAGAAGTAAGGGTGTCACAGATAGGGAAAGTAAGAAACCTTTCTACACTGCTGGTGGGAAAGCAAGAACCATGAATAACAGTATATAGACTCATGAAAATACTAAAAATACAATTACTAGGGCTTACAATTAGATGGCTCAGTGGTTAAGAGCACTTGTTGCTCTTGCATAGGATCTAGGTTCAGTTCCCAGCACCCATATGATGGTTTACAACTGTAACGGGAGATATTTAGAATTCGGTGCCCAGTCTAGCTTGTTCCCAGGCAGCTGCCATTTTCCCACTGCTCCAGCTCCAGACCAAGGCTCAAGCTAACTAGAAACACTGGCCCTGGCACCCATGAGACTCCAATGTGGTGGCTGGCTCTGCCAATCCACCTTGCTGTCCACAATGCTCTGTTGAGCCCAGACCATTCCTGCTGTGCCTGTGGTACCCAGCAGAAATGAAACTCTTAATGCTTAATGATTATCTAAAGGATTTATATATTTAGAAATGCTCAATTAACAAGATGCCCACACAATTAGAGTTGTTACCCAATATCTAACCTTTTGATAGAAGTTGTTACCCAGGACAGCTTTCAACCCATCCGTGGTTCCCATGGCTGCTCCCTCTTTCCTTTCTCCTCTTCTTTCACTTCTTCTCTCCTCCCAACTCCTCTCCACCTGCCTTTCATACTGCCCAGTCACCAAGCTTTATTGTAAATGTAGCCGGGTTGGGGGGGGGGAGATCCTGCTACATTCAACCATTCCTTACTCCAGGTCCATGGGATCGGACCCCTCTTATGATCTCAAAGGAGAGCAGGCACACATGTGGTGCACATGCAAAAGGCAGAAAAAACACTCATACACATAAAATAAATAAATCTTTTAAAAGAATAATTACTATTTGGTTCAGCTATATCACTCCTGGCTATATATATGAAGAAAATAAGTTCAGTACATCATACCTTAGTTACTTCTTTCATTGCTGTGAAAAAGATATACCTGGCAAAAACAATCCTACTCTATAGGATGAATATGGATGCCACTGGCAACTCTTCGCAAAGTTTTGTAGAAACTCAATGGAATAATTTTTGTTTGTTTGTTGAGGCTGCTAATAAAACAGGTAGGCTTATAAAAATGTTTTCTTCGGCTCAAAAGAGTGAGCACAGGAAAATAGTAACAGCTGACTGGAAACCACAGGAATAATGACTTCAAACAGTGAGGGGTCAAGGGGAGGATGGAGATGAGAAACAAGATAGTTGGGACCAAGAGATCTTACAGAAGCTAAGGATTTATGCCAGGTACATTGTGGGGGGGTAGTAGAGACAGGGATTTGTGTGTGTGTGTGTGTGTGTGTGTGTGTGACTCTGTTTGTCCTGGAACTCACACTGTAGACCAGGCTATCCTTGAGCTCAGCGATCTGCTTGCCTCTGTCTCCAGTGCTGGGATTAAAGGTGTGCACCCCACCTCCCCGGCTGTCAAGTACATTATGCACATAGACTCATATAAACTATCTGAAGGAGAAAGTGGCCAAGGTCAGCAAGGTCTGAGTGAGACAATATTGTCAAAGAGAACACAAGTTACTTCAATATGTAGCTGCCTTAGAACTGATAACCACAGACCAGGGGGCTGGGGGGAAGAGCTGGATCTCCAGAAACCTCAACCTTGATTTCTTCAAGGCCCTGGCTCCAGCCTCGGACAGGATCTTGCCACATCTGCTACTAGACAAAGACAAATGTAATGTTCTCTCTGTCCTTTCATCAAGGCTACTAGAAAGCCTTGAGTTGTTCTTGCACCCAACCACGTCAGAGGTCTACAACAATATATTTCAAGATGGTTTTTGAAAACAATTCTAGCAGGATCACTCCACCTCATCAGCACAGTCTTCATCCGTTTATTGCTGTTCATTTGTGTCTCTTTATGTTTTCTCCCCAGTAAAATCCTTAGGTTTGTGTGCAGTCACATTTGGTCTTGACTTGTCACAGAACACTTTAAAAAGCTTTCTGTAGCTCTAAGTGATAAACACTTTACTGTTTGTCACGCGTATTTTCCTTTTCTTTTTGGCACTTTCAATTTTTGATTTTTATAGAACATATGAGTCATCTGACAAAAGTCTAATTGATGCAAATGGCCAATTGTTATGAGATACTAGTACTAAATAATTCATGCTTTGCCACAGACTTACCAGACAGTAAATATGTGTATCTATGTGTGTGCTGATAGACAACCTGATTTATCGTTTGTGAGCTAGTAAGTACTGACTAAGGTCTAATAATTCTCTTTACTATTTAATAGACCTAGTATTCCCTAATTGCTTTTTCAGAATGTTCCAAAATAATTCTGCAATATCTTTTCTTCCTTAAAAAATATTAGAATCCCTTTGACAGAGTTTCTTTCAAAAAGTGCCTACAAATATTAGAACTGCACCAAATTTAGAATATATCAAAGTAATGACTTTATGATATCTTTTTCCTTGTCTCATATTTACTTGGTAGAGTTTTATAGTGTTTACCTGAGCACCAGATTGACACTATGACTAGGCTTTCCATCCTTTACATTTCCTAAGTAGTTATAATTTCACATAGAAGATCTATTAATTTGTTTAAAATGGACCTTTGCAATGTACTTATTGCTCTTTAAATATATTTTCAGTTCAATTTTTACTGATTTCCATGATAACTAGTTCTTTACATAGTACTTTGAACATTGAGAGGTATCTAGTTAAATGCTCAATAGGTAATAATGAAATTGTTACAACTTTTTGCTATTTATTATATAAATGAGTTATCAGAACAAGTGACATGAAAAAGTATGTGGAACAACTCCAGAACCTTAAGTTTTGAGTCTAAATTCCGTCAGCTAAAGGAAGCAAGCGCTGTAATGGTGGCATGCAAGTACTTAATCTTGGTGCTCTAGAGGCAGATATAGGAAACTCATAAGTCCAAAGTCCATATGTATTTGGTACATATTACACAGCAAGTCCCTTTCTTTGAAAGGGAGGAAAGAAAGAGAGAAAGAAAGAAAAACAAGAGAAAGAAGGAAGGAAAACAGACAGACAGACAGACAGACAGACAGAAAGTGTGGTAGCAAATGCCTTTAATTCCAGCACTTGTGAAGCAAGCAGATATCTGTGAGTTTGAAATCAGATTAGTCTAAATAGTGGGTTCCAGGACAGCCAAGGCTACAAAGAACATGTCTCAAAACAAAACAAAACACCTTGTTTATGCAAGTAAGCAGTCACCATCTGCAAGAACATTATAAAGCACCAACTGATAATTCATTTCTGCCAAAAAATAATGGCACCTGTGACATCACACCTGTCACACTAGATGTGACCTTTTCAACTGCTATGGATATTGAGAGAAATCAGGAACACTCAGTAAACTAAAGCCAGGGAAACTGATGTGGCTGTAAATTTGTTCTCATGTAGTTCTGTCATGGTGGTTGACTGGGTGACCACTTACATTTCTTATATGGTACGCATGGTAATTAGTTTTACTTGGGCCCAGGAGTGGGAAAAGACGTGGTGAGTAGATGTTCCTGGAGAGGACACGGGAGAACAGCATTCCTAGTCAAGTGGAGCATAAGCTCAGTCCAGTGCAGGAAAGTAAAAGACACCGGAGCTGCAGTTCCATGCATCATAACGGAGCAGAGTGAGACACAAGGAGCAATAGAAGCCACACTCCCGAGCTGCTGCATCATGCAGACATGTTTGGACAGCATCATCCAGTCACCTGTGTGTCACAAAAAAGCGTCATGCTCAGACTTGCCTTTCTAGCAAACTTAGGAAGAAGACTGACCTGCAATGTAGAATTTGAATGAGAGGGGATTGAGACAGAGGCAAAAAGCCAAGCACCTGGATTGGTTTTAGAAAACTCCCATGTTTGCCTTCTCACCCCTCAAGCCTCTTGCAGGCCAAGTGTCCTGGTGGACCAGACACTGCAGTCTTGTTCTTTTATTGTTACCCAGGTTTGGAGGATTGTAGAAGTGGACAAAGTACTCAGAGTCCCTTTCTTAATGAACTACTTAGTGTAACAGAAGAGACAGGAATGAAAGTAAGAAAGACATAATATGTCATAGTCTAAGAAATGTTCCAATTTTCACCTGTAGAGATTAATCCTCTATCCCACTCTATTTATTTTGTAAGTAGAAACAATCATTCAGAATTATTTGATCAAAATAACAAACAAGCAAAAGAAAAAGAAATGTTATTAAATATTATAACCGACAACATAGAAAGTTTAGAAGAAACTGACTTTGTAGAGGTCAATAAATAAGAACAAAGATTCTGGGGCTCCAGTGTCCCAAGGTTAAAAAAGCACGAGCTGCCCTTCTGGATGCCACTTCACTTCCCAGCACCCACATGGTGACTCACAGCCATTGTCACTTGTCCCAGAGGATCCAACACTCTTTTCTGGCTTCTCTGGGCACTGCACAGTATGGTACACAGACACACATGCAGACAAAACACCAATACACATAAAAAGAAGTAAAAATCTAAACAAAAAGAAAAAGAGTTGCAATACTGATAATTTATTTTATTGTATCCAGGTCCTTTGATTTTTAATTAAAGAAATGTGGATTTATTCAGGTGCAGTGCTGTCTGTAATCTAGACACTTAGGAGTTGGGAGTAGGAAGATTAGGGGTTTAAAGTCATCTTCATCTATATAGTTTGAGTTTGAGGTCAACTTTGGCTACATGAAACACTGTCTCAAAAAAAAAAGAAAGAAAAGGAAGGAAGGAAGAAGGAAAAGAAGGAAGGGCAGATGGAGGGAGGAAAAAGAGAAAAGCCTAAAGCTTATGTAGCAGGATATTTATTCTGCTACATTGTATTCGCAGTGAAGCCTAGTGATTGGGCAGTGGAAAAGGAGGTAGAGCTGGGAGAGAAGGAGAGGAAGGGGAGGGGAGAAAAAGAGGAAGGGGAAGGGAGAGAGAGAGGAAGGGGAGGGGAGAAATAGAGGAAGGGGAGGAGGAGAAGGAGGCTATCTGCCATGGAGAACCACAGATGGGTCGAAAGCTGTCCTGGGTAGCAACTTCTATCAAAAGGTTAGATATTGGGTAACAACTCTAATTGTGTGGGCATCTTGTTGCTTGAGCATTTCTAAATATATAAATCCTTTAGTAATCATTAATCTTTAAGAGTCTCATTTCTACTGGGTACTGCCAGGATGGCAGATATTGTCTGGGGTTCAGCCGAGCTTTGTGGATACAGCGTGGTGGAGTGGCAGAGCTATCCCCAACGTTGGTGTCTCATGGGTGCCAGGGCCTGCACATCTAGCTAGCTGGAACCCTGGTCAGAGCCGAGGAACAGTGGGAACATGGCAGCTACCCGGAAACAAGCTGGACCGGGCGCCATTTTCTAAATATCACCCCTATAGGCTTATATCCAAGGGACTATGTTTTTAATAAAGTTGTTGTATGAAATCCATTTATATGTGACAAACTAATCAATAAAGGACCAAATTTATAACAGAGAAGAAAACCATACATTTATATGGGCATAGTTACATCGATAATTTCTCCCTGGACATGGAAGTCATACTGTCCTCTGATAGTTCAATTTTAAAACATATGGGTCCAGCAAGATGGCTCAGTGGGTAAGGATACTTCTCACCAAACTTGATGACCACCTTAGTTCAGTGGTCCCCAGAACCCACATGGTAGAAAGAGAGCTAAATACCCTAGGATATCCTTGACCTCTATATACAGGTATGGCAATATATATACCCCCAATACACACAGACACACAAACATGAATGAAGATAGATTTCATAAAACATAAATAATATTTTTTTAATTTATACATAGTAGATGGGAATAAGAAATACTTTATTCTTCCACCGTTGTCTGAATAGCATGCTCCAACAGGAAAATAGTCACATGAACTTTGAACACTCAGAGAACAAAAGTCATAAAACGAGGTAGTTTTCATATGCATTGGCAGTAGCTGGGTTACAAGAAAGAGGGGAAACCTCTTATAGAACTCTCACACACTCTTTAGTAACATTCTTAGCTTTTAGAATGGTAGAAACCTTCATACAAATATGGCTTATTTCTCCCTACCATTTGGCAACTTCAGTTTGTTCTGTGGTTCTCAAATAGGAAACAAATGTCTACTACAGAACTAAAGGGAATAGTTTGAAAAAAAACTATGAAAGTATTTTGAAAAAAAATGAAACTTCAAAACAGTTTTGTGATATAAAATCAATTAAACTTACTTATAACTTTTAAAAAGATGGTGCAGATGTCAAAAGCACTAACTTAGAGTTTTATTTCTGAGAAGATACACATGACCGAGGCAACTCTTAACTTAATTTGAGACTGGCTTACACTTTCAGAGGTCTAGTCCATTATCATTATGGTGGGAAATATGGTAGGATATGGGAAGACATAGTACTGGAGAAGGAGCAGAAAGTTCTAAATCTTCATCCACAGGCAGCAAAGAGGAGACTGGAATTTCACACTGGGCATAGCTTGAGCAAAGGAGACCTTAAAACCCACCCCCACAGTGACACATTTCCTCCAACAAAGCCACACCTACTCCAAGAAGGCCATACTTCCTAATAGCACCACTCCCTATGGCCAAGTATTCAAACGCATGAGTCTATGGGGCCATTTCTATCAAACTACCACAGGCATGTTGATATAGAAATAAACTTTAAATGACAAAAAGGATTCTGAGAGTTTGATCTGTTTCTAATAAGAATCTAGTAATAACTTCACTTTCTAGTTAACTCATCCCCAAATAAAGATCCCACTATTACTTTCCTTCATAGAATTCAGGAGCTTACACCTCAATGAAGCCAAAACACACAGAACCTCAACACAAAAGTGGAGAAAGATCTGTTACTCACAGCAGATAAAAGCATCCCTGTGGCTGTGAGCTGGCCCATCCAAAATCTACCCCATCTATGAACTACTAGAGTGTGTGAAGGGTCAGGTCCTACAGATCCAAAGCTGCAGGATCTCTATGACACAGGACAGCAGCAAGACATCTGAAAGGAGTCCCAGTGAGAATCCAGTATTTATAGAGTAGCAGAAGCCAGAGGCCTGGAACCAGACCAATAAGTCACTGCAATGAACAGTTGCAAGTAAAGTTGTTTGGGCAAAAGGGTGTACTGTTCGGCACACTGCAGCTTCTAAAGTGAGATGTTTGTTTGTTTGTTTGTTTGTTTGTTTTTCTTTTGAAGAGGAAGTTGGCAAGGGTGGATGGCAGATGTGGAGGGATGGGGAGATTGGGTTGCCTGAAGTGAAATTCACAAAAAGTCAATAAAAAGTGTGTGTGTATAAAACAACCCAGTAGTTGTTCCAAGAGCTGTGCCCCTCGTGCAGCAAAGCTCAACACAGTTGTATGGGAAAGTGGGGTTGGCACATTGCCCAGCATAATCAATTCAAACTATATACTACTGAGCATGCTCAGTTTGTACTCACAGTTCAAGAAGGAACAATGGTAGACAGGAAGACCCCCTGGTAGCAGCAGATTGTGTATACTACAACTTGGCTCAAAGATAGTGGGTTAACCTGCTCCTAGGTACACTAACCCTATCTGATGAAGCTTGCAGAAGTACTGAGGAAGTGAGTAGCATTCTCCACATGCTCTTGTCCACTTTGTCGAGTCCATGAATAAAGCATAAAGATTATCCTTGCCAAAATCATAATGGCTATCAAAGGAAATAATATTTTGAATGTGAGTCAGTACAGAAATTTCCCAAAGGGGCCTGCATGCTGATATGCTAGCATCTATGTCTTAATGTGCTTGTTCACTCTATTACCTTAGTTCACACAAAATAATGTTGTAAATGTTTTAAACTCTAAAGTTGAGTCTTTTTGTTTAAAACTTACTTTCAGTTTTCCAGAAGGCTCCTAGAAATCCAAAAGGCAAAAGTAATACCTTTATCCGTATAATGTATCTACTCAGTGTTCCAGAGTTGTATGGATCTATTAAAAATTCTGAGGTGCATTCCTGGGCAGATAACAAACACAAAAGATGCCCATCATTTCATAAGGATACTTGCTTAACTATGTTCATAGTAGCTTTATTCATAATAGCCAGAGACTGGAAACAACCTAGTTATCCTTCTACTGAAGAATGGATAAAAGCAAAGACATCATGAATTTTGCAGACAAATGGATAGAATTAGAAGCTGTATTCCTGAGTTGAGTAAGGTAACCCAGACCCAAAAGGATATGCATGGTATGTACTCATAAGTAAATATTCTCCATCAAGTACAGGTTAACCACACTATAACCAACAGACCCAAAGAAGCCAAATATCAAGGAGGGCCCAAGGGAGGAAGGTTAAATCTTCCTCAGAAGGGGAAATAAAATAGATATTGGAGGTAGATGGAGGGAGGGAACTGGGTGGGAGAGGGGATTGAGAGGGAAGTGAGGCTCAGACAGTAATCAGATGTAGGGAGAGCAGGGGAGAGAGAATGGAAATCAGTGGTGTGAGAGGAAGGCAATCTCCAGGACACACCAGAGACCTGGAATGGAGAGAGGCCCCTGGGGCAGTTCTAGCTGAGACTCCTAACAGAGGGGGAAACTGATCCTGAAGGGGCTACTTCCTGGAGCCAGTCAGGAGTCCCAGTGAAGGGATGAGGACAGCCACCCGCCCACAAAACCTTTGATCCAACTGCCTACAAGATGTGCAAAGGCAAAGATAGAGCAGAGACTGAGGGGATGGCCAACCAATGACTGCTCCAATGAGACCCATTCCATGAGCAAGAACCAATCTCTGATACTATTGGTGATGCTCTGTTATGCTTGGAGACAGGAACCTGGCATAACTGCCCTCTAAGAGACTCTCCGAAGCAGTCAATGGAAAGAGATGCAGAGATCCACAGCCAAATATTAGAGAGACCTCAGGGAGTCTTATGGAAGAGTTGGTAGAAGGATTGAGGAACACAAAGAAGACAGGGACTCTACAGGAATACCAACAGAGTCAACCAACCTGGATCTTTAGGGCTCCCAGAGACTGAATCACGAACCAAACAGCAAGCACTGGCTGGATCTAACCCCTTTCACATGTGTAACAGATGTGTACATTGATCTTCATGTGGGTCCCCAACATCTGGAGCAGGGACTGTCCCTGAATCTGTTGCCTGCCTGCCTGCCTGCCTGCCTGTGGATCCCGTTCCCCGATCTGGTCTCAGTGGGAAAGAATATGCCTAGTACTGAAATGACTTGCTCTTCCAGGGTTAGGGAGCAGTGAGTAGGGGGTGGGGAGGAGTGAATGGAGGATCTGTGTGAGGAAGTACTGGGAAGAGAGGGGGGCTAATATTGGGGTGTAAAGTGAATAAATTTTTAAAAATCTGAGGTACGTTAGTAGATGAGTTATATTCTAATGTTAAACTGTAGCATGCTATAAGTACTAAACATCTCTGCAGATTATGAATATCATCCTGTCTTTAACCATAGCTATTCTAAGTCATTTGTTATGCAGTTTTTAAAATAAAACAAAATTCATTTTACATGTAACTGCATACTTTTGTTACTGTTCAAAAAAATATTTCTTAGTTTAAAACTGTTAGCAAAAATTGTTCAAAAAAATATTTCTTAGTTTAAAACTGTTAGCAAAAATTGTATGTACCTTTGTTCCTGCTAATTTTGTTTTATATTTATTCTTTTTTAAAAAAAAATGGTGTACCTGCCAATCACTTGGTCCTTTTGGCTGGGGCAGACGCCTAGCTGGTCTGCTCCCATGAAGACACCATATTCTGAGCCATCCTAGAGGAACCACTGCACTCAGAGCAGCAGACATCATATTCTGAGCCATCCTAGAGGAACCACTGCACTCAGAGCAGCAGACACCATATTCTGAGCCATCCTAGAGGAACCACTGCACTCAGCGCAGCAGACACCATATCCTAAGCTATCCTAGAGGAACCAGTGTACTCAGAGCAGAGAAGGAACCACTGCACTCAGAGCAGCAGGATTTCAGAATGCCAGAGGCTGCCTGAGTTCCAGCAGTTCCTTCACCCAGGAGCTCAGGATCACAGGATTACAGGATCACAGGATCACAGGATCACAGGATCACAGAGACATCTGGACTCTGAGGAGTTCTGACACAAGCAAGATAACTGGAAAGGCAGGCGTCAGTCACAGACAGTAAGTGCAGGTAACACTACAGTTAACCAGATGGCGAAAGGCAAGCACAAGAATATAGGCAACAGAAACCAAAGTTACTTGGCGTCATCAGAACCCAGTTCTCCCATCATAGCAACCCTGGACACCCCATCACACCAGAAAAGCAAGATTCAGAATTAAAACCACTTCTCATGATGATGATAGAGGACTTTAGGAGGGACACAAATAACTCCCTTAAAGAAGTACAGGAGAACCCAGGTAAACAGGTAGAAGCCCTTAAAGAGGAAACACAAAAATCCCTTAAAGAACTGCAAGAAAAGACAACCAAACAGGTGAAAGAATTAAACAAAACCATCCAGGATCTAAACATGGAAGTACAAAGGGAAACAACTCTGGAGATAGAAAGCCTAAGAAAGAAATCAGGAGTTGTAGACACAAGCATCACCAACAGAATACAAGAGATAGAAGAAAGAATCTCATGTGCAGAAAATACCATGGAAAACATTGATACAACTGTCAAAGAAAATGCAAAATGCAAAAAAGCTCCTAACCCAAAACATCCATAAAATCCAGGACACAATGAGAAGATCAAACCTAAGGATAATAGGTATAGATGAGAGTGAAAATTCCCAACTTAAAGGGCCAGTAAATGTCTTCAACAAAATTATAGAGTAAAACTTTCTTAACCTAAAGAAAGAGATTCTGATGAACATACAAGAAGCCTGCAGAACTACATATATACTAGACCTGAAAAGAAATTCCTCCTGTCACATAATAATCAAAACATCAAATGCACAAAACAAAGAAAAAATACTAAAAGCAGTAAGGGAAAAAGGTCAAGTAACATATAAAGGCAGACCTACAGGAATTACACCAGACTTCTCACCAGAGACTATAAAAGCCAGAAGAGCCTGGACTGACATCATACAGACCCTAAGAGAACACAAATGCCAGCACAGGCTACTATACTCAGCAAAGCTCTCAATCACTATTGATGGAGAAACCAAGATATTACATGACAAAACCAAATTTACACAATATCTTCCCACAAATCCAGTACTTCAAAGGATAATTGATGGAACATTCCAACAAAAGGAGGGAAACTGCAACATAGAAAAAGCAAGAAAGTAATCTTCCAACAACCCTAAAAGAAGATAGCTACACAAACATAATTCCACCTCTAATAACAAAAATAACAGGAAGCAACAGTCATTTTTCCTTAATATCTCTTAACATCAATGGACTTAAGTTATAAAACAAATGAATTTAACGGATATAGATAGAACATTTCATCCCAAAACAAAAGAATATACCTATTCCTCAGCACCTCATGGTACCTTCTCCAAAATAGATCATATAATTAGTCACAAAGCAGGCCTCAATAGATAGAAAAATATTGAAATAATCCCTTGCATCCTATCAGATCACCATAAACTAAGGCTGGTCTTCAATAATAACAAAAACGATGGAAAACCCACATGCATGTGGAAACTCAACAATGCTCTACTCAATGATGACTTGGTCAAGGAAGAAATAAAGAAAGAAATTAAAGACTTTTAGAATTTAATGAAAATGAAGGCTTGTCATATCAAAACTTGTGGGACTCCATGAAAGCACTGCTAAGAGGAAAACTCATAGCTCTAAGTCTCTACAAAAAGAAGCTGGAGACAGGATACACTAACAACTTGACAACACACCTGAAAGCTCTAGAACAAAAAGAGGCAAATACACCCAAGAGGAGCGAACAGCCGGAAATAATCAAACTCAGGCTGAAATCAACCAAGTAGAAACAAAAAGAACTATACAAAGAATCAATAAAACCAAGAGCTGGTTCTTTGAGAAAATCAACAAGATAGATAAACCCTTAGCCAGACTAACCAGAGAGCACAGAGACAGCATCCAAATTAATGAAATTAGAACTGAAAAGGGAGACATAACAACGGAAACTAAGGAAATTTAAAAAATCATTAGACACTACTACAAAGGTGTATACTCAACAAAAGTGGAAAATCTGGATGAAATGGACAATTTGCTAGACAGATACCAGGTACCAAAGTTAAATCAGGAGCTGATAAACTATCTAAGCAGTCCCATAACCCCTAAAGAAATAGCATCAGTCATTGAAAGTCTCCCCAGCAAAAAATAGTCCAGGACCAGATGGGTTTAGTGTAGAATTCTATCAGACTTTCAAGGACCAATTCTTTTCAAACTATTCCACAAAATAGAAACAGAAGGAACACTATCCAATTTGTTCTATGAAGCCACAATCACGCTCATATCTAAACTTTACAAAAATCCAACAAAGAAAGAGAACTTCAAACCAATCTCCCTTATGAATATCAATCCAAAAATATTCAATAAAATTCTTGCAAACTGAATCGATCAAAACAATCATCCATCATGATCAAGTAGGCTTTATCCCAGGAATGCAGGGATGGTTCAATATTTGGAAATCCAGCAACGTAATCCACTATATAAACAAACCCAAAGGAGGAAAAAAACCCCAGATGATCATCTCACTAGATGCTGAGAAAGCATTTGACAAAATTCAACATCCCTTCATGGTAAAAGTCATGGAAAGATCAGGAATTCACGGTCCATACCTAAACATAGTAAAAGCAATATACAGCAAAGCAGTAGCCAACATCAACCTAAATGGAGAGAAACTTGAAGCAATCCCACTGAAATCAGGTACTAGACAAGGTGCCCACTCTCTCTCTCTCTATTCAACATAGTACTGGAAGTCCTAGCCAGAGCAATTAGACAACAAAAGGAAGTCAAAGGGATACGTTAAAAAAGAAAGGAAGAAGTCAAATTTTCACTATTTGCGGATGATATGATAGTATAATTAAGTGACCCCAAAACTTCCACCAGAGAACTCCTAAACCTGATAAACAACTTCAGCAAAGTGGCTGGATATAAAATTAACTCAAACAAATCAGTAGCCTTCCTCTACTCGAAGGGTAAACAGATTGAGATAGAAATTAGAGAAATGACACCCTTCACAATATTCACAAATAATATAAAATACTTTGGTGTGAATCTATCCAAGCAAGAGAAATATCTGTATGACAAGAACTTCAAGTCTCTGAAGAAAGAAATCAAAAATCTCAGAAGATGGAACGATCTCCCATGCTTGTGGATTGACAGGATTAGTATAGTAAAAATGGACAATCTAGCCCACCTAGGTCTTCTGACTTATTTTTTAGAAGGTGCTTCTTAGAGTCTTCAATATCTTTATTTAAAGCTTAAAGGAATTATCTGAGACATTTCAGATTTGCTTTTAATATACTTCTTTTATGAAATTGTATTTAACTTTATAATTTTAATAAAATGACAGTTACGGATGATATTTTATCTTCTTACTAGTCACAATTTGTTATGATTATTTTCTTATCCAAACCTCCTACCTTACTTATACAGAGTCTTTGTCTTTGAAAATCTTTACACTTTTTTTTTTAACAGTAACACATTTATTGTACCTCTCAGCAGAGTACAATCACAAATACCTTAAGAAAAATAAGAAAACATTAGGCAAGTCCTAGTCTACAACACAACTCTTCACCTATAACAAGCTCCTCAGTCATTCTGGTCATCATCCCAGTCTTTCTTCCCACTTGGAGGTTTGAGCCCACCAGCTGGTTTTGCCGTGGTGATCTGATCCACTCTAAGTACAGTGACTGAAGCATTAGTGGCCAGTTTAACAGCCCAGTATTTTCCCAAGTAAGTATCTAAAATACTGGCTTCTAACATATCCTTTACAGCGGGGACTTCGGCCTCAATATCCAGCCCCACATTTTTGTTTCCTTCTTGATGTACTGAGTAAAGTTTAGCAATACCTTCATTGGCCTTCACGCCAGAATTTTCTGCCAGTGCCCATGGAATAGCTTCAAATGCTTCAGCAAACTTCTTAATACCATACTGTTCAAGTCCAGGACATGTTTCTCCATATGATGTGATTTGTTTGGCCAATTCAATTTCTGTAGCTCCACCTCCAGGTACAAGATGCTTATCCCTTGTGAGAACTTTGAAAATATTAACTCCATCATCTACTGCCCTTTCTATATCATCCATCAGATTGTCTGTAGAACCTCGAAGAACTATAGTAGAAATGGCACCATCTTCTTTTTCATGCTTAAAAACAACCACCTGTGTATCTCCAACTTCTGAGAGGTAAACACTGTCACAATGTCCCATTTCTTCCAGGACAGGAGGAGTCAGTTTTGGAAGAGCTGTGGCAGCAACTGTTTTACACAGTCGTCTGAGATCCCACTTTGAGTTAAGTCTCACCAACATGATATTGTACTTGTTAGCATAATGAAGAGCCATGTCTGCCACTTTGCCACCTGTTACTACCACATTAGCACCAGTGCCTGCAATAGCTTTCACTTGTGCATCCATAAGATTTTCTTCTCCCTTACTAAAGTTCATCAGTTCTTCAGCAGTCTTAATCAGCACTGTTCCCTTTGTCTCTGTTATCATTCCATCAAATGGACAAGAGTACACAGCTATTTTCGCATCTTTGACAGATGTCACATCACCTTCAGTTTCCTTCTTAAAAAACATGCCATGTAATACTGAGGACGAATAAACACCAGAGCCCAGAATCTTACATCCTCTGATGCTATCAACATTGAAATTGCCAGAATCAGGAAAAATAGATACACATGCTTGAGCAATAAGCTTGGCCAGAAATGTCTCACTGCCGTACTGCTTACTCATTATGGAGATTCGAAGCACAGATGACACTTCATCAACATCTCGAAGGTTTTTTGCAGAACAACATACCAGATCAGGAAGAATCTCATGAGCTTTTTTGCAAGCTATTTCATATCCTGATATTACCTCTGATACTGACAGGCCAATCCTCAGAAGTTCTTCAGCTAGTTCCAAAAGAGCCCCAGCGAATACCAGAACAAAGTTTGTGCCATCACCAACCTCTTGTTCTTGCATATGAGAAGCCGTCACAATCATCTCTGCAGCAGGATGCTGCACTTCTAGCTCTCTTAAAATAGTCGCTGCATCGTTTGTCACAAACAACTTCTCCAGGCGTTTGATGACCATTTTATTCATTCCATTTGGTCCATATGCTGTACGAGTAGTCTGCGCAAGCTCTTTGCAGGCCTGTATATTTCTATACACAGCTTCTTCTAATCCCGAGAAATGTTTTGCTCCATCTTTGAGCATCTGGTCAAAGCCCGGGGCCTTGGGGACGTGAAGCGCCATGGCTAGCCCGCAATCAACCGCTCAAGCGCTTGCTCCACGACTCCGAGGAAGCAAGGTGCGCCGCACACCAAATCTTTACACTTTTAACTACAAACTCAGTCTTTGGTATTTTTTAGATAAACATTCTAGATTTTAAACTAGTAAATCCAACTCCTAGTTCCCAGTGGCAACAACGATCAACGTAGCTATTAGGTTTGGAGCAGAAGTTTTAGGACAAGCTAAGTTTGTTGTACTAAAAGATATTCATTAAGAAAGAATTTACTTCGCAAAGAGTAGGACAAAGAAAAAAAGTGGAACATTCGTTAAAAAATTCTGACTCTGAAGGATATTACAGGATTCATTTCCTTATCCTAGATTGTATATAGATATATAAAATTTTACATGTGCATTTGCATAATGGTAGATACAAACTGTCTAGAAACTCTCAGAACATGAGAGGGGAGGGGAAAGGAGAAAAAGGGGTAAGAAACGTGACCAAAATGCATTTTGTACTTGTATGAGAACATCCTTGTGAACCCAGGACTATGTGCTCAGAGCATATGTGTTTCACACGCGTGTACGGGACAAACTATATAGAGCTACTAGTAAACTGAACAACGGCACAGCCTTCACTTTAGACTAAACAGGCTATTGGCCAATATGATGCAGATGAAATCTAAAGGGGCTATGAGACAATGGCCAATCCTTCTTCATGTAAAAATTAGGGCTAAGGATCTACACAAACTGTGGAAAGCATCAATTGTGAAAATAACACATGGGACTTAGAACCTAAGATACTTCACTTTAAGACCTTAGCTGACTGGAATATTTTGATTGTGAATAAAGAAAATCAAGGGCAAAAGCCAAAATTACCTGGGGCTACCCAAGTCCTTCATAATTACTTACCATCTTTGTCTCACCTGATAGTCTTATAACTCTTACATAGTTTTCAGAATGTATCAGTAAGCATATACACTTCTGGCTCCCGCCACCCCTAAAGCTGAGGATACCGTAAATTAATACCTAAAACCTACAGAGGAGGTCTCCATGATTTAATGTGGAAGCTATTATTTCCACCAGTAGAATTTGTACATACATTAATTTATAACTTTCTTTTGTTCTGTGCCTTAAGAGTCCACATAATCCCTTTTACAGTGGGATGTGTCATTTAGAATAATTTGAATTAATGTCCTTAGCCATTGTTACCCACATTTGACTTGGAAGAAAAATAATGTATTTTATTTAGGGTTACTCTTTTACATTGAAAATGGAGATTATAACCCAAAGCTGATTTCTAGATAAGAACACCACAATACACTTTGGAAATTATCAGGGACACATAAATACAAGTTCCTGGCATCCTATGCTAAACAAAAGAAGAAGTATAGTCAAATATTTGATAGAATCATAGAATACTTCACTGGGGAATACTAATGCCAGGGAAGCCAACTGGAAGTTAAGACACAGCTAGAGACCAGGACGGCCCTATCCTTCCAACATGTATCCCATGTGTGCCCATCTAAACAGCCATCAGAACCTCCCTTTTAAAACAACAGGAAGAACAGCAAGCTCCAAGACAAAAAATCTATGTTGTGAACATGGTCATCTTTTTTACCTATGTGGCATTGGTCAAATTCTTTACCATTCGGGGACTCTGTAATGCAGGACTATACAAGATGACTTCCACATTTTTTTCTAGATCTATCAATCTAGAAACACTGGTATGTCAGAGACATCCTCTGGTAGAAACCACGTTAAACAAGATGAAAAGTCTCTATATTCAAAGGTTTCCGAGATCTTGCCTGCGTCACTCAGAACTATCTCCAGTTCTGTTTTATCTTGGTTAAATGCCACTTCCTCAGTGAGGTCTCCCCGATCATGTATTTAAAATTGGATTCTTTTCCTATCTGCTGTTGCCAATCTCCTCCCTCAAACTTGACACTAGAGCACGCTTTGACCTTTGAACACATTTAATCACTTACTAAGCTTTTGCCTGTCTGCCTAGCCTTGACCAAACAGAGGTTTGGGTTTTCCACAATTTTATATACCATGCATTCTAGAACAAGGCATAAAATCTAGGAGGGCCCAATATTATTGAATGAATGAATGAATTCTTAATACAAATTTAAAATAAAATATTTATTGACTTATCACAATTGTAAAAACCAGATATAGCCAACTCTGGCCTATCTGAACACTGTCTCTTACCTTATCAGAGTATGTTTTAAATAGATTTTTAAAAAACAACACCTTTAAAAATTAACATTGAATAAGTGAAGGCTCAAACTGATTTAACTTCATTTACAAGACAGTAAATTTGATGTTAGTTAAATTCCAACTCTATGAATCATTAAGCCAATTTAACAAAAATCAAGCAGGAAATGCTGCTTTATAAACTCTGCCCCATTGAGAGCCTTTTAAGGTAATGATACTTCATGCCGTACATTCTGTAGTACTGATGTCTGAAGTCAAAAGGTTTGACCATAATGGGAATGATTATATTGGATTGGTTTAATCTCATACTTATTGGATATGAAATGAATTTCCCTTTAGACGAAATCTCCAAAATGTATTGAGTAAGCACGCGCGCGCGCGCGCACACACACACACACACACACAGTGAGCTCACTGTTTTATTTTGAATCAAAATACTCTTTAAGTAAACCAACTGAGTTTACTGTGTTATTAAAAATAATGCAAGTAAACAGGAAGAATTGAGACACCCAGGTATGATGTCATCCAACATTCATATGTCATTTCACAGTTGAGTGACTTCAGTTCCAGTGAGAACACAATACTTACTGTAGAAACATCAAACCTAAATTCAGCAACACGTGAAGTTCTTCTCTGCTTAATTCTGGATTATCTTTTTTTTTTTTTATTTCTGTGAAGCTCAAATTTTGCTAGCTGGGAAAATGGCTTGCTGGATAATGTGCTTGCCACAAAAGCTTGAGGATCAAAGTTCAGATCTCCAGAACCTACATATAATCAGATAGGAATAGCAAAACCCAATTATCCCAGCACTTGGGCGGCAGCAACAGGACATTCCCAGAACTCTGGATTTAGCGGAAGACCCTGTCTCAATAGAGTTGAGAGTGGTTTAGAACGATCAGTACCCACACAGGACTATGGGTGTACGTGAGTGCTCTCTCTCTCTCTCTCTCTCTCTCTCTCTCTCTCACACACACACACACACACACACACACACACACACGCACAGCACAGAGAGAGAGAGAGAGAGAGAGAGAGAGAGAGAGAGAGAGAGAGAGAGAGAGGAGCATATTTTGAAGGGTGGTGGGAAGATGAAGGAACAGAGGTACTGAGAGTTAGTACAGAAACTGTGTGGAACTGTCTCAGTGGATAGGTGGCTCTGGATGACACTGAAAATGGACAGCAGGAAAAAGGTAACATGGTGAGATCCAGTACCAGAGGTGGGTAACAAAGCAAGAGAAGTGGAATGCCGCAGTCCAGTACCTGGGACTGAGCACCCCCTGCCCTTCTCCCATGCCCCGTTCCTGGAAAAGAAAGAGAAGTCTTCCCTCAGAGGGAGTGACTGACAGTGACATCACAGGAGGCTACATGCCATAGACAAACAGTTTATAAACAAACATCTGACCTGGAGCCTGTACATCAAGCTAGATCAGAGAAGAAATTTCATTGTTTCTTTTAGGAAATGTTGAGGGCCATCCATCAAAGGAAACTAAGCTCCAAAAATATGCCAAAAAGTATTATCTCAGGGCCACCATGAACAGCTTGCTACTTTGGCAGGGCAACCAGCAGCCATACAAGATAATCTTTACATTAAGGCATGCCTCTGACACAAACTCGCCCATGCTTTTTACACTGTAGATCATGCCTAGACTAGATTAATAAATCAACATTTAACTAAGTTAATATATTATTATCCAGATACTATTTCAGCCAATTCATGGGTTTTACAGTGCTACTCAAAAGTTGATTGAGAAAATCTCTCTGAAATGACCAAATTAGAATATGGATTAAAAACAAAACCAAAAAAAAAAAAAAACCCAAAGTCTTCAAAGTAATCCTGTGTCTCTAATAAGAGTTGAAGCAGTCATTCTGTATCATTATTGCTTCCTTCACACATACTAATCGGTTACTTATAAATGGGAGGAAACTTCATTAAGGAATAGTTACTTGAATGAAAAAAAATAAATTAAAAGGAAGGACATGGCTGATCCTGATTTCAGCACCAGATGACTGCACAAAGGAAATAATGAAGGAAGGACGATTGATCCTAGGTATGGCAGAGGAGAAGGTTTATTGTACATAAAAGGAAGAACACAGTCAGAGGTAGAAACAACTCGGAGATTTCAGAGTGACTACAATCCTGAGCCAGGCCATGTGGGGAGAGAGGAGAAGCTGCCAATTACCAGCAGTGACTAGGAGGGTAAAGTAGAACAAAGGTCATGTAATCAAAGTGATTGGATTATGTAGGGAAGGGCAGCTTTAAGAAACCCTGTCTCGAAAAACCAAAAAAAAAAAAAAAAAACCAAAAAAAAAGAAAAGAAAAGAAAAGAAAGGAAGGGCAGCCCAGCCTCTGGGCTAGAGAAGTTTAGGTTCCACAGTAGGGTATGCTAACCATTCCCTTTAACAAACACACAGGGACTGAAGCATGATGGGAAAGTCTGGCAGCCAGGTCCACTTTGATATGTTAAATAGGCACCTCAGCTGTTTGTTCTGGGTTTGAGACCTAACATTATTGTCTCTGGGAGGCAAAGATTCCTCATTGTAGATTCTTGGTCTCCTTGACAAAGGAACTTAAAACTTGACACAGAATGTTTGGAATTAGAGGAACAATGGGACAGGCAATCTTGAGACTTTGGCAGCTTTTGGGACCAGGGAGATGGAGAGAGGGAGAAGAGAGTTATTCCTTTCAACAGAGTTCAAACAGAAAGATACTACTTGGGAAACAAGGTAGACAAACCAGGGGAAAAAAGAGACAAAATCTGATGCCTGGGGACTTCATTCCTTGCATGTTTTATTTCTCTCTTCTCAGGGCAATATGGGCCTTGGGTGTGACAGCATGTCATGACTTTCTGGCAAACAAAGGACCACATGTTGGTTTAGCCTTCAGTCACCTAAGAGCTGTCTTGTTGGTGAAGAATTCAGTAGTCTCTAAGACAGGAAGGAATTCAGATGATCTACGGTTGTCTGTTTATCTTTTGTTTGCTTTGGGCCAAGAATGAAGATTTACTGGTGTTTGCTATCAGGAGTCTAGCCTTCAGCTGTGTGGCCAGGTTAAAGTTCTTGTCCTTGGTTCATCTTTAACTTGTAATTAGGTTCAAGCATGTTGTGCATCCTCACTTCTGGCTGAAAGGCTACTGCAGGTTCATTCCTGGTGGATGGAAGGCCATCACATGAAAATGAGTTATAAGTAGTGTGGTGATTTTTCACTATGGCATTTGCAGCCTGACTCCTTTTTAGGTTTGTCTGATTTGGGTATTACTATCTCAGGTCATAGCACTGGTCTCAGGATGCTAACATGCTGATATCCGTGTCTTCATCTCTTCCCTTTCTACCTAGCATTCCCTATCACATACACAAAGGACACATTTGTGTTTCTCTTGCGGCACAAGCATCAAGACCCGAGTTCAGATTCCCTCTGCACATACTTTTAAAGAGCTTGCATGCTGCACATGTCTATATGCCCATCACAGAGAAGGTAGAAACAGAAAGATCTCCAGAGTTCAATGGCCAGCCATTCCAGCCAGATTGGTGATCTGCAGGTCAGTGGGAGACTGCATTCACACATATATGTGCATATGGGTGCGTTCATAGATATATGTGCTCATGAACACATATACACACACTAGATAAATAAAACTCAAGAGGAGTTAAGTTAGGAGTATTATCTCACTATGCAACTATAAGATATGATTATGTCCTGTGGATTCTTCACAGTAGATTTATAAATCAAACTACGTAATAGATATCCTAACAATGATAGAAATTTCTATACTAAAGAAATATAAATAGCCAGGCTTGGTGGCACACACCTTTAATCTTACTTCGGAGTCAGAGGCAGGCAGATCTCTGTAAGTTTGAGCCCAGTCTGATCTACACAGTGACTTCCAGGACAGCCAGAGCTACACACTGAGACCCCGTCTTGAAAAAAAAAGATGATGATGATGATGAATGTTTTATCAATACATTTACAGGAATTAAAAGCAAAGAATTAGAGGTAAGATGGCTTTGTGGCAGGTGTGGTGTCCATATACAAATTGTCTCAGCTACTCAGGAGGCTAAAAGCAGGAAGATGTTCAATTTCAAACTGGGCTACAGAGTTAGACTAAGTCTAAAAAGCTGCATTTGTTTATTATGTTAAGATAGTGTTTCTGGCCGGGCAGTGGTGGCGCATACCTTTAATCTCAGCACTTGCAAAGCAGAGGCAGGAAGATTTCTGAGTTCGAGGCCAGCCTTGTCTACAGAGTGAGTTCCAGGACAGCCAGGGCTACACAGAGAAACCGTGTCTCAAAAAGACAAAAAACTAATTAATTAATTAATTAAAAGATAGTGTTTCTGTTAGCAAACGTCTTGCACCTGTATGATCCAATGTATAGCATTTAGATTCTTATATCTCCAATGATGTCTTAATTAAAATGTGCATTCCCATAGTGATAAGTAAGACACCAGATGACACATGCATCATTTAATATGATATTTTGCCTATCCCAAATCACCAGTTCTCTGACCTGCCTTTACCTACCATTGTATCTGTGGGGTGATAATTCTGTTCAAACCTTAATTAACAGTTGGTTTTTATTTCAATAAAAACAAAACATTTCTGAAAAAAAAAGAGTTAAGAAGAGTTAAAAGAATAGCTAAAATATTGGTATCTTACTCTGATATGTTTAATGCACTAGAGACGCTTAGTGTTAGACTTCAGAACGCAGCTTAGAACAGATAACAGCAGACCAGACAGTTCCAAAGGGGAGGGGTTTATTCAGAGCAGAGGGCAAAGGTGGGAGAGAAACGGGAGAAGATGGTGGAGAAAGAGGAGAGAGAGAGGAGAGAAGTGGAGATCAGCCATGACCACGTGGAGAGAGGGGGAAGGGAAGGGGTCAAGGGCAAGGAGACAGAGAGAAGCTAGAGGCAAGAGAGTAAGAGAATAAGAGAGAGAAGAGGAGGCAAGCAGCCCCTTTTATTGTGGGCATGCCTACCTGGCTGTTGCCAGGTAACTGTGGGGAGGAGCATACCTGGGTGTTGTCAGATAACTGTGGAGGTGGAGTTTAGACAGAATACTAACACTTAGTTGTTGAGAGTTTATCATCAAGATGGACAAACTTTAAGACTGAGTTATTTGGTGGATGTTCATGTACAGTGTTACTTAAGGTGAGGTAGGACCGTGTATTCCAGCAGAAGTCTACTTTATTTTGGATCTCAAGCAGACTCATGGAAAACAAGATAAACAGCTTCACGACAGTATTTATAGAAGTTCTACCACTGGAAACTATGCAAAGTTCTATGCAATAAAATTAGATAATGAACAAGAGACACAATCCTAGCTGTAACGGCCGTTTCTTTTGTAACGGCCGTCGGGTTCTGTTACTTTGTAAAGGCCGGCCGGTTCTGCTGCTCCAGTCCAGGTCAGGGTCTAGCAAGAGAGAGAGTGGGGACAGAAGAAGGGGGAAAAAGGGGCGAGAGACGCAAAAGATAGATACAAAACAGAGTCCGGTGGAGTCTCTTCAAGTCTCTTCTTTATTCTCTCTTCTATATATATTCTCCTCACTCCTTCAGTCTCCTGACACCTCTCACTTTCTCACTCCTTCCTCTACTTCCTACTACCTCCTACTACTTACTACCTCCTACTTTCTACCTCCTCAATAGAAAGGAAATCCGGGTATTTATACCCTTTACCATGTGACTTGCCCTCGTGGACAATCTCAACTGAAGCCACTACGTCACGTGCCTTGTAGCCATGGATACCAGGAGCACCTTGCAGCTGGGGGCACTAAACAGTGTAACAAGATGTTTATCAGAGTGTGCTCAGCTATTGCAGGCTGTTGAAACAAGTCTCTTGTCAGGATATATGGCTCAAGATGGCTGTAAAGATGATAGCCACTTTCGGCTAAGAGTCGGCTCCCAACACCTAGCAACAGTGATATTAAGTATCTGGTTTCATGGAGAGTCCTGCAATTTCCCTACAGACACAAGAGCCACTGCGATTCAGTACAATGTTCAGCATATAGCGTGGACTCGGTAAACGTTTGAAGGGCACAGAGTAAACGGCAGCCCATATCTATAAAGCAACCCCCTGTGATGTTTTATCTTAACCCTTGACTTGGACTTTGAAAGAACTAGGAGATTACTGAAGCACACTTCTGGGTGTGTCAGTGGAGGTTTCTTTAGACAGGATCGGTTTGTAAGACCTCTAACTAATGGTTGCTGATTTTTGGTGTCATTTTTGGGAGGTAGTGGAAAGTAGGAGGTGGGACCTGGTGGAGGATGTAGATAATGGGGTACATGTTCTTGGGGGGGGCTATCTCTCATCCTGGCTTCTTCCTATATAACCTTCTCTCTGCTGTTGACCCCCCCCAAGCTATGAATGTCTCTGCTCTGTTACTCCCTTTCCACCATTATAGACTAACATTGCGGCAACCATGAGCCCAAACTGAAGGATTCCACCTTTTAACTCATTCTCTCAAGTATTTTGGCCACGGCTATGCAAAAGTAGCTGATGGATAACCCGAAAAGCATAACTTGAAATATTTCAAAAAATTAAAGAAATATACAAAAGGAGGACAATGTTTTCTTACAGCAGAAGCCTGTATGTGACTCCATCTCTAGGCTGTGCTTGGCTGAGTCAACCTACTTCTTGCTTTCATGCATTTACCTGATTGACATTTGTGAGCGCATCCTGTATGCAAAACACTGCAGATGCTTCGAAGAAAGAAGCAGGGGATTTGAGTGAGGGCCTGGAAAGAAAATGGAGGAATGATACTGTGCAGCTGACTGAATGGAAGAAGAGTCACTGGCCTGGGATGGGAGTGTGCTTGGATGTTCAAAGAGGAGGATGAAGATGAGTGGTGTTGATGCTCGGAATTGCTTGGGACAGTTCCTCATACATGGCTGATGTTTAATAAGTGTTAGGTATTATTATTCCCGTAAGTTTGAATAGGATGGGGCATAGTAGGGACAGTCTTTAGTACTGGAAGACTACTGACAAGTTGGGGAAACAACTTCATAAAGGTGAATGGCAGGAAGGCACAGATTGTGGGGAAAAACTCTTCATGAAGCAGAGCTAGCCATTTGAAGGATAAATTACAACAGGGATGATTGGGTTTCACTGAAAACTAATGAAGCTCAAAGAGAAGCCACTGTTCAAGAAATGGGCAAGACCGTAAGACAAGAGTCTACGACTCTTAGAAGTGCAAAAGTAACAGGAACTAAGCCTTCCCGTTGTCTTAAGCCATACTGTATATCTGTATTTTAATGGCAGTGTAGCAAAGAAACATTACATATGTGTGTATTATATATATTATATGTATATATATTATATATATATAGTATATAGTAGTATAATATAGTATATAGTAGTATAATAATATATAATATGTGTGTGTGTATGTGTCTGCGTGGTATAGTAATATATATATGGTAGATATCTTAGGGTTACTATCACTGTGATGAAACAACATGACCAAAAGCAACTTGAGATGGAAAGAGTTCATTTGGCTTACGCTTCCATGTCACTGTTTACCACCGGAAGAAGTCAGGACAGGGACTCAAAGGGGGGAGAAACCTGGAGGCAGGAGCTGATGCAGAGGCCATGGAGGAACCATGGCTTGATCTGCCTGCAATGCCTTAGTTAGTTAAGGCCCTTCCCACTCTATGACTCTAGCATGTGTCAAGCTGACATAAAACTATCCAGCACACATGCATCCTTTTCAGGAGCATTTAGGATTACTCACAGGGCTATAACAGCGCCCGTATAAAAAGACTGCATATACTAACGGTGTAGTAATGAATGAAGAGGCAAGAATAGGCTGATGAAAAATGACTGTGGTTTGTACACTTGCACCAGCTACACCACACAGAGTAAAGACTGTAAGCAGTGAACCATTTACAACTTTGTGTTGGGCTTCATTCATAGCTGTCCTTGGCCGTGAGGGCCATGGGTTGGGCATCTTGGAAAGGCAGCAGATGAAGAGGCATATATGTCACTCAGGGGATACAGAATACGTGGTACAGTTACCCACCCTGTGCTCATAAAGTGGGTGAAAATCTGATGTGAATCAATATTGTCCTGTGAGAAGATTGAATTCACTTCTGGTTGGGCTGGAGAGATGGCTGAGTAATTAAGAGCACTGGCTGCTCTTCCAGAGGTCCTGAGTTCAATTTCCAGCAACCACATGGTGGCTCACAATCATCTGTAATGAGGTCTGATGCCCTCTTCTGGCATCATGTAGATATAGCATATGCACATAAAATAAATCTTAAAAAAAAAAAAAGAAAACACCGAGCAATAAAAAATATTAAATGCTGGAAATAAATGGTGAGCATGCTATGTCAGAACTAGAGAGGGACATATCTGTGTCCTTCCACAATGTCAAAATGTGAATAGCAACAAGGTGGAGTGGCAAAGGGCAGGTCCAGGTCCCAGTGAATGTGTGGATGGACAGGTGGCTGCCAGTCCCAGATAGATGAATGCACAGCAGGGACCAAGCTGAAGTGATGCTTTTGGGACAGTTGTGAGTTCTCTCCCTGCTAGTACACTGACAAGAACACCAGGAACTGGGATGACAGGTGACTGTGCTGTTGCCATTGCTGTATTAGGTGAGGAAGCTGCACTTCCTGTCATTCCTAATTCTAAACATTATCCCATAAACCTACCTTATAACTTTGTTTTTAAACAGGAAATTTCTCTACTCTATGCCTTCAAAATCCATATACCTGAGTGGGTGTATGAGAAATTCCTTTCTTTGCTGAAGCAACATATTTCAGTTTTGCCCAAATTGAAAGGGAACTTTTCAAGCCACTTGGGAGGAAGCCTTGGAGCCTTACCCCTGTCACTACTGTTGGTGACACAAGTAACAACATCTTTAAGTGCTATATGTAACAGTTCTGCAGGAAGGAGCTCTCCCTGCAGATTGTAAGGGGAAACTGCAAGCCCCACGCATGCTGAGGTTCGAAGGAAGCTGAAGAGCTTAAATGGCGAAGCCTGCAGGGAGAACCCTGCAGGGAGAACGTGAGTAAGTGGGCTTGTAGTTGGGCATGAGATAACCTCACTAAACAGCCAGAGGAAAGATAGTCTGGGCCCGAGGATGACAAACTGCTCCATCCTCACCCTGAAGCCCCTGGGGAGCAGGTAAGGCACAGATTTTCTTTCATGATGTATTCTAACCTTCAATGCAGCTAGTTAACAAACCAAGTGAAACCTCCATCTTGTTCAGGAAGGAGACCCCAGCTCACCCCATAGACAACGAGTTAAATAAAAACAAAGATGGCTACTTCTTGGTATCTGTGGAAACAGACATCTTGGTAGAAGAAACAGGAGTCTCCACCCAGGTGGTCAGTGCTTCACTGTCATTGAGACAAGGAATTCTGTCTCAGGTTGACATTTTTCGGCCAGTGGGTTGCCAGCATGTTAGGTCACAGTCACGTATAAGTAGACAGAAAAGGACCTGTTGCACGCAAATACCTGCATCAGTCAGAATTCCAGAACATCTAAGAACTTGATATGCCCTGGGGAAAAAACAAACCTTGATTCCAGAGTTAAAAGTTGAAAATACTATGTACTTTAAAATATCATTTCTACCCTGAAATTGTATAGGACTATCCTCCAAGCCAAAAACCCGAATGGATATACTTTAGGAAAACGTCAAACATACTGAAGAAAGACTTTCACAGAAAAATTTCTACCAGCCTTAAAAACACAAAAAGAAAGCAATGCTGTCAGAAGGGAACTTTACAGAACAAGCGAGGTTTCTGGTTGCTTTATTAATTATATTAGGTTAGCTATGTCAGGGAAGGTGTCCTTTTAAGTATGACTCACCAGAGACCCACCTGTGCACTATCCAGGTATATACACTTCTATATGGAGACTTACCCGAAGAACATGTAAAGACATGTCTGAGGAAACCAGCGCCCTTCTCAAAAACTCAGAGAAGCCTGGAAGCATCTCCTGTTTCGCAACGCTCCAGCTGCCCTTGCCCAATTCCAACCACCAGGCTGATTGGCTGCGGGGTCCGCGGGGCGGCCGCTGGCATCTATTTTAATCCTGTCCTGGGGAAGCCCTCTGGCTCCTTCCCGCAGTGGCTCTTGAAGCTGTAAGAGGCTGAGGCCGCTGCTTCCTTCTTCAGAGGTTCCGCTCAACTCAGAGCTACTTCTTCTAAATTCTACATCTTGGGGGACTTTGCGAAGGAAACCCAGAGGTGGCACGTGAGGTAGGCACTTCTCAAGAAGGGTGAGATGCTCCGGATGCCCGAGCCTGGTCCGGGTGGCAGGGTCCTCCTGAGTCCGTGGGGATGAAGTGGCGACAGCCCCAAGTCGCTCCAGGAGATCCCGCAGCAGCCCCCAGGCTGGTGTTTTCCAGCACCAGCCCCGCGCTTGGATCCCGCTGCCCAGCTCTCAGCCGCGGGCCGGTGGAGGAGCTCGCAGGGCAGAGGGGACCCAGCAGGGCGGGGTGGCTCGATCCAGAGTCGAGCATCCGGTCCACGCGGGTGACACAGCTCCCCGGGATTCCCCGGGGTGAGTTACCTCCAGGCCCGGCCCAGGAGCATCAGGGCGGGGCTCCTCCTCGTCACTGGGCTCCGCAGGACAGTGAGCTCTGCCTAGGCTCTGGTCCTCTGGTCCCCGCCGCCGCCACGTGTTTAGCTAATAAACTGTGGTTTCTTTTCAGGTGGTGATGGGGTTTGAAGAGGACCTTAATGGAAGCGCAGACAAGAACTTCTCAAAGATGGGCAAAAAGAGGTAGTCAGATTGTTTCACTTTCGTACTTTACAAGTCTTGTACATTCGGGCCAATTAGTTTGTAGCCTCCAGCACTGTACTAAATGATTAGTGGGTGTTATTTCAGCCTTCAGAAACACAAACCAGCCTGTGGAAGGAACTCCTCTGCTTGGAGCAGTCCTGCAGATGTGTGTGACAGATCGATGCTTCTGTTCAGTCTCTAGACCGGCCATTGCTCACATCCTTTTAGTTTTATGACTTCAGCTTTATGAGCACTGTTGATCGCTCAGGCAGCCGAGCCGTATGCTGCTTGGGCTCTTGCTGTAGTCCATTATCTTCTGATAAACACGTATACTAGCACAGACTGTGGAGTGACAGGTGAAACAGAATAATACAGTTGGATGGTTTAAGGTTGCTTATCTATACTTAAATTATTAAAACTGAAAATGTGATTGCTAAGAGAAAATAGTTATTTTCAATATATTTTTATCATAGTGGACTGTGTGTGGCCAGTAATTAAAAACTTACCTCAGTAGGTTCATTGTTTATAGAAAATTATAAACTAAGATAATAGGAATTAGTAGATGCATTAATATTATTCAGAAACAAGGTTTCAGTGTAAAGAGGGAAAGTACAGGGTAAAAGTAAATTTCATGTTTAATAATGTGAAATTAGGATAAGAAACTTCAATATGAAGTCATGATTTTTTTTTCAGTCATTCATTTTTAGTCCACTGAAAAGGATAGTGCAGAAAAGCACTCTCGGAGCTTTCTGTTAAGGAAAGGGACACTGTATAGAACAGCTAATTTCAGCCAGATCTTGGACAGAGAAAATGCAAAGTGAGCCTGGAGTATCTGGTACTGACAAACAAGAAAGCAGGGTTTAATGGACTGGTTAGAAGATACAGGAGGACTGACAAGATGGTCCCAAATGCCTTCTTCCAAGCCTGGCAAGCCTGGTTTTGAATCCGTTTTCCAGAACCCATGTGGTAGCATCAGAAACCAACTGCAAGCTTCTAGTTGACCTGGACCTGCACTGTCACTTGCCTTGCCACCCTTGTGGGTGCATCCAAACACAATAAATAAAATACAAAAAAAAAAAAATCAAAACCACCAACCAGACATAGGAGTGAGCTACAAGGCTTTGAGCTTCCAAGAAGGTAAATGCTGTAAATGATTTCGAGATGCTAGAAACAGTACAGTTAGTTGCTCACTGAGAGGAAGGAAACAGTAAAAGATAAAGCATATAAGAGAAGCTTCGTTACAGAAAAATGCAGCTATCACACCGGAAAGCACGCTATCTGTCTATCATGTGAGAGAGAGGAAACTGTCCTTTCCTGGGGAGGGAGTTTGCTCTGAGCATCTTCACCTTCACAGAGGGACCAGACATAGAACCACTGGTGGTGGCACAGGCTGTCAAGTCACTAGGCTCCTGGTGGGATTTGGGGAGACAGGAATTTCATCTGAGTGCAGCCAGGTACTTCTAGACTGGAGTTATCTAAAAGAGATAAATTGTGAGACACATTTGAAGTTTTAAATTACCCCCTGTCGACATTAAAAAGTAAGTCAAGCTTCAGAAAGCATTGAGTATCCCAAACATAGCATTTTTGTATGTAATAAAAATTATGAATAAGATGACACCCTCTTTCACGCTAAGTCTATATTTTTATATTTAATATTCATGTTCTATTGTCCTCAGCTTGAAACACATATGCCCAACCTGTGGAATGTTTTTAGGAGACAATTACTTAGCATAGTAGCTTAACAAACTGTACATACACACACACACACACACGTGTACCTGTGTGTATACAGGATTTGTTTTGGTTTTGAGATAGCATCTTGTTGTGTAGTAAGGTGGAGGCTGTCCACAAACTTACTGTGTAGCCGAGGCTGGCCTGGACTTGTAATTCCTCCTCCCTCCTCTGTTTCCTAAGTGCTGGAATTAAAAGGTGTACACCAACACTCCTAAGTATATGTGTACAAAAAGCAAGGTGAAAAAATAAATGGTTTGGTTCTACACATATCCTCATTTTATTATTGGTTCTGTTGTGATTTCAAAGTAGACAAATTTCCTTTTATGTTTTGGTTAGTGGTTCTTATTAAACCACTCGTCAGAACTGATTTTGTTATTTAGTTATTTTTGTGGTTCTAAATCTACTCTAGGATGGTTGTCTGGATGAGCCTTAAAGTGCTTTTTAAGCTCTAGTGTGGGAGAGAGAATACACATTGCTACCAGTTCTCACTCCTAGTAGATACCACAGAGCACCCGCCAGTTCAGAACACAGTGCTGTAAAAAAACAATTGATAGTCAATCATGTTGTTATAGAACTTTCCTAAACACATGTTACAGATAGTACCTTTCCCCTTTTAGTACTAGCGACTGAACCTAGTAGCTTGTGTGTGTGAGAGAGGTGTTCTTCCTCCTACTGAATTATGTCTCTAGCTCAGTGCTCGGCAAGTGTTGTACCAGAGAGCTCCATCCCAGCTGAAAGTGTATGTTAAGACAGTCTCAGAAGCCTGCATCTCCTGCCTCAGCTTAGTGCCCAGTAGCAGGACCTGGGATAAGTTAAAACTACTCTTCTGGCTGGGCGGTGGTGTCGCACGCCTTTAATCCCAGCACTTGGGAGGCAGAGACAGGCGGATTTCTGAGTTCGAGGCCAGCCTGGTCTACAGAGTGAGTTCCAGGACAGCCAGGGCTACACAGAGAAACCCTGTCTCGAAAAACCAAAAAAAACAAACAAACAAACAAACAAACAAACAAACAAACCTACTCTTCTGTATGGGTTTTATCTGTCAGAGTCAAACAGTATGCCCTCTTCAGAGTTCTTAATGAATTATGTGTGTTTTGGCTCATGCCTAGGATGTCCCAATTTCTCCTAAGGAGCTAGTAGTGTCAGTGTCAGAGAAAGAAAGAGTAAGGAAAAAGCAGAGCTGAACTGGTCCATGGCTGTCTCTTTCCTTTACATCCTAGCTGCAGGGATGCTGGAGCCCTCCTTTAGACTACCAGCGCAGGACCCATCCTGAGGCTGTGTGTTAGGGTCCATGTTGCAAACTGGATTTCTTTTCTTTATATCTTCTGACTTAATTTACTGCATGAACAAAATATACTTTTAACCCTAAAAATCTGTGTCAAAGTAATGGTCTTCTTTCTAAAATAGTCTTTCATGTGACCAGTTTGGTGCAATTAGTTCCCTACCCATACAGGCAGTTACATGTGGTAACAAATGTGGGTTATAAGGTAGAGTTATTTGATTTGCAACTTTGAATAAGAGTTTACCTTTTTCATGTAAGGACAGCTTTTTGACAATTTATAGGGCCTTTAAAAAAATCACAGATTTTAAAGCTTGCATTGATTTTTATTATAGTCCACCTAGGAGCTCAGATGTGCTCTCAGAAATGGATTTGCTCTTAGAGTAATTTAACTACTTTTCAAGTTAGGAGACTTATGTTCAACATCTGATCACTGCTTTCCCTGGAGTAAAGAGAGTGATTACAAATACTGTCCAGAGTGCCGATGATGATGATGATGAAGATACATCGATAGATAGACAGACAGACACAGAGAAGTCTAAGTAGTAATTAAACTACACTTAGACGTACCAAGAAGGTAATTGGGAAGATTAATTTGGAGCATGATTGATTTTCCTTTTTTCTTTCTTTTCTTTTAATAGAGTATCACCATGTAGCCCAAGTTTTCCTCTGACTTGTAATCTTCCTGCCTTAGCCATCACAGTTCTGAAATTATAAAATATAATTCCATCATATCATAATTAGACCAAAAATAATTCAAAGGAGGTAAAAAAAAACCCAGCAAACTTTATTTTTTTAATGTGTAGTGTTTTACTCGTAGAAAACGTATTCATCATAAAAATTAAGAAATATCTAGCACACAAGCAAATAGTCTTACACAAATCCCAACACCTGGGCAAGCTCTGTGGGTGAGTTGTTTGAAAACCAGATCCGGTAACACACATTTGTAACACTCTGTTGGAGAACTATGAAGTTAAAATAGGAGGTTCACCAGAAGCTAATGGGACAGCTAGCCTGGTAAAGCCAGTGCTGGTTAACAAGAGACCTTGTTTCTACTGGTAGGAGGTAAAGATGATACCCCAGGTTTCCGCTGACCTCCATACGTGTACCATTACATGTTTGTGCCCTGTCCCCTCCCCACATACTCACGAGAACATACATATACACAAAAGGTAAAAAGAGTTACAAATAGAATACCCAGTGATTATCATATGTTTAAATGTGTAAAATATACGAATAGTATTTATGCTTCATAAATGACATCAGACTGTTTTAGTGAGTACTGTGTAGACATAGTTGTCCTAGTTGTCATTAGTTTTATAACTTTAAAGTTTTCATAGCATTTTTGAAGCTTTGTATAATTCCTTTGTTGTGTTTCTCAGTAAAAAGGAGAAGAAAGAAAAGAAACCTGCTGTTGGCATATTTGGGATGGTGAGTTTGGGATGTATTCATCATTTAAAACTCTTCCCTCAAAAAGGAGATATTTCATACGGCTTTCTTAGGACGTATGGAAGTGTGAATGCCAAGTTAATGGATTGGATTTAGTTTATTTTCAGAGGAATGCCAATCATAATTTGCCATGTACTGAGCCTCAGCAGCTCCCGCCTCAGTTTTCAGTTTTTTCCCAAATTATTTATGTTTCCAGTGATCTTTTACCTGTATTTTTCTTCTTGACGGTCATTGCCAGCTAAGTAGAGGAAACTTGCCGTATTTGATTCTGTCTTTTTGCTACTATTTGAGACAAGGTCTTGCTGTGTATGTAGAACAGATTGGCCTTCTACCTCGTACCTCCTAAGTACTGGGATTACAATGGCATACTAGCATGCTTGATCACAGCAAAGGGAGAGCACAGCCTGGTGTTAGACAGTAACAGTGGCGATGTAAAACGTGTTTGAACTTGGAGTCTATTTTGAGGTGCCATTTACGGTTTTGTGTGCTCACCGTGCGCATGCTCTGTGTGCTCACTGTGCGCATGCTCTTCTCTCTTCTAGTTTCGCTATGCAGATTGGCTTGACAAGCTGTGCATGGTTTTTGGAACTCTCGCTGCTATTATCCATGGAACCTTACTTCCCCTCTTGATGCTGGTGTTTGGAAACATGACAGATAGTTTTACAAATGCAGAAAACAGCATTCTGCCAAGCATAACTAATCAAAGTAAGAATCATTTGCGGGACCAAATCTATTGGAATTTTGCAAGTAACGTTTGCTTAATGAACCATTTGCAGGGCCTTTTCTCAGAGTGCAGTGTTGTGTTTTGTGCTGTGAAAGGCGGAGGGGATCAGAGCTCTAGCTCATGTTTGTATTGAGTTTGAGAAGATAATGTTTATGGGCATTAGAGCATCCAGGAGTGCTGGCAGAGATATGTCAAAAAGGAGGGGCTCTATGAACTCAGAAATGTCTTTGAAAGCTTCAGGAGGAAGTACAGGATCTAACCGGGATGGCAATGGTTACCAGAGTCCATGGCTATGGGTATGAGTTTAGGATGATGTCCATGGCTCTAAGTGAAAGCAAGGAGTTTAAGGTGTCACTAACACTTTTAGCCTAAGAAACTAGACAGATGTGGTTACTCTCCATTGAGAAAAAGGAAGGGAGAGACATCTGGACAGTTTTAGCTGAAAGCAGATCCTGCAGTGGAGAGAAGGCTAAGCCAGTTGTTTATAGAGAGAGGGAGAGGGGACAGGGTAAGGGAGTGAGAGAGTGTGTGAGGATGTTAGTTATCAATAAGGGGAAAGTAATGTTTTTGTTCTTACGGAAGTAAGACAGTGGAAGGTGATATTTGAAAGAGTGAGGACATTTAGAGAGACCTTCTGTAAGGACAGCATGCAATGATCAGGGGGGAAATGTTTACTCAGGGTAATAGTTCAGACAGCTCAGCTACAGTAGCAGGTGGTAATAGTGTATTCATGTCAGAATCCGAAGATGGATGGACGAGGAGGTAGGAAGCTACGCGTGTTTTGTGCTGGTAAGTAAATCCTCCCGTCTGCCAAGCACATGTTTAAAAACTGTCCTGTGGATGCCTGAAATCATAGAGAATACTGAACCCTGCATATATTTGCAATGTATTTCTTATACAGGCATACCAGTGATAAAGTTTAATTTATAAATTAGGCATGATGAGATTAATGACAATAATTAATAAAACAACAAATATAGCGATGCACTGTGTTAAAAGTTATTTCAGTGTTTGTCCCTATTTTCTCTCTCTACCATCTTACTGTGCCCTCCTGATCCTCCTTTTGATGATGTCACATGATGCAGTTTCACGAGTCATTACAGGAAACTGAAACCACAGAAAGTCTAACTTTGGATAAATAGGGGACTGTTAAAATTTAGGTTTGTTTTTGTTGTTATGATTCAAAGGAAGAAACAGATTAAAACAGAAAGATGCAAAACCTCGGAAGAGTGGAGAAATGAGTGAGCTGCTGAATTACTTTGTCTTTAACACAAACGTCCTTGGCTTGGGAGAGACAGGTTTCTGAGTTCAGTTTTCAGGTCACTGTTGGTCATGGAGAGATGAGTTATCATAAAGTACTGGAGGACTTACAACTCAGTTTGTACTCAGTGAACACGTTGGCAGGTTCCAGTTATATACTTAGGTAGGTGTGTGTGCGTGCATGTGTGTGTGTGAGAGAGAGACAACAATTACTGAAAAGGCAGACCATGATTTTAAAGAGAGCAAGCAGTCTATGGGAGGGTTTGGAGGGAGAAAAGGGAAAGGAAATTGTAGTGGAAACCGATGACTCTCTTCTTCAATCAACCCAGTGGTGGAGGCATGCGTTCCTAACTGCTTGCCCTAGTGTTCTGGGTTCTCAAATGAAACATACACACATGCAGCCTTATATTTTAATATGTCTTAAGTAGTTCAATGGCTGGGCCACTCCCAAACCTCCATGTGGCTAACACCTGCCTTCCCATATTCCTGAATTATTACTTACTAAAATCTATATTCCACCTTTGTTGTCCTAGACCCAGTTGGGATGGGGGGTGGGAGGGGCTGGGGCCACTCTTCCCTACTCTTACATGCTGGCTGTCTCTCTGTCCTCCACTTCTCAGGCCTGGTCTTTACTCCTCTCCCAGCATGGAGGTTCTCTCTTCTTCTTCCTCCCTTGGTTCCCTTGCCTAGTAATCCTGAAGTCTTGCCTCTGTCTCCCTGCCCAGCCATTGACCACTGGCAACTTTATTTACCAATCAAACCAAATTGGGGGCAGGGACCCTCGTGCATTTTTGGTGACCCAATTAACATGATACAAGCATTAGGCCAAATCCTCAACAGGAAATGATATAATTACACTATAATCTCAAAAAGTAAAGAATAAAATAAAGAATGTTGGCAATGTCTATATGAAAATACTCTTGATAATTCAGTGATATACTTAGATTACACGGACCTTTTGCTTTTCTTTTTTAGATTGTGTGTGTGTGTGTGTGTATGTGTGTGTGTGTGTTTGTGTACCACTCAGGTGGACATTTATTCAGGTTGCCTACTGAGGCCAGAAGCCATTGGATCCCCTGGAGGTATATAGTTGCAGGAGGCAGTGGGCCACACAGTGTGGGTTCTGAGAATTGACATTGGGTCCACTGCAAGAATAGTTAGTACTCCTGACTGCTGGGCCATGTCCTCATCCCTGGACTTTTTACATTTGATATTAGAGACCAAACCCATGGCCTTGTGCATCATTTGAACTTGTTTTTTGAGGTACTGAGAACTGAATTTATGACGTCCCACTAAGCAATATTCCTAGCCTGATAATTGAACTTTTTTTTAAAGGTTTGTCTATTTACATCTATGAATTCTGTATTTGCATATGTCCCTATATGACACAAGAGGACATCAGATTCCATTATAGATGGTTCTGAGCCACTATTTGCTGGGAATTGAACTCAGGACCTCTGGAAGAGCAGTCAGTGCTCATAACCACCGAGCCATATCTCTAGCCTGATATTTGAATTATTAAGTCTAAGTACTATGAATCCTTATCCAAGAAATATGCATATAAATATCCGAACTAATTTGTAGCACATTGGAACCTTTGCTGCTTTATTCTTGGTTCCTGGGGTCCATGTCTTTGTGTTTCTGCTTATCCTGAGTTAAAACTATACTATTTTGTGATTGCTGTGTCCTAGACTACAGAGCTTTTTTGTTTATCAATTGTTCAAGGAGGCCCAGATTCTAGAGGGCATTACACAATACAGGGCTCTAACCAGACAGCTGTGAAAAGACTTCAGTGGGTCCATCCTTTATTGCTGCTCCTGCTGTCCTCATGGTAGCTCTTCTGATGCCCTGCTTGGTCTCAGCATGGACTTGGTCTTACTATTTCACTGTGAGGTCTGATTTCCAGACATTCTACTCCCATCTCTCTTTAGCTGAGTATTAAAACAGCCTTTCCACCAGATTCTGATGCCTGAGACAGGGAATTCTCTAGCTCTGACACACTATTTGTGTGTGTGTGTGTGTGTGTGTGTGTGACAGAGAGAGAGAGAGAATGTGTGTATTTGAGTGAGTGTGTGTGTGTATGTGTGTGTGTACAAAGCTTAACCAACTGCAGTCTCTGAATTCATATCTCCATGTGAACCTAGTGCTATCTTCAGATAGACCTAGATAAGGACTGCTGTGGTTTTAAATGTGTTGTACTGATATTGGCAGAACACACAAAAGTCTAAGAGACATCCAGGAAATTAAAGAAATGACAGTAAATTGTCATAATAAGACAGGACTAGAGACTGGATGATATATGAGTTGAAGGGGCCTTAAATCCAGCATAGGGTATGGACCAAGGTCAAGGGGATCAGAAGCTCACTCATCTTCACACATATCCATATTACTTATCTCATAAATCACCTGTTTTCTTCCTTTCCCTCCCTTCTCATTGAGTTCCACACATACTATAATCTAACATGTTGCGGTGACTGTAAGATTTGAAGTATGCCTTTCCTTGACTCAACAATCCGGATTATGAGAATTTTTCCTTAACAATATTTACCATGTGCTTACTATATATATGTACACATAGCCTTATGCAGTAATATTTGTCTGTTTATGTAGTCCTGTATCAAACCTAGGGCCTAGTGTTTGCTAGGTAAGTAGATTCTCAGTGAGCAATGTTCCCAGTTTGTAGAATTGTTTGTAACAGTATGATATTGGAAATAACTATAATGAATGGAAATTTAAAATTGATACAAGCATACACTGGCAAGAAAAATTGTTAATGAATGTAGACCAAGATTCATTTTTTAATGTTTTACATATAGATACATCCATAAAAGAAAATTTGAAAATATATACACAAAAATGTTCACTGGTAGTTGTTTAGGTTTCTGTGGATAGTTAAGGTGTGGGGGGCTTCTCATGTGTTTGGTTCAGACTGTTAGCACTTCCTAATATTGCATTATGCTTTATTCTTCTTGATAATTTTGAAGTAACAATAAGAGTAAAGAAATGAGGAGCTAGGGTTTAAATATGTGCGCACGTTGGTGTTTATTTGTCACTGTGAGTTTCTTCTTGAAAGTAAGTACCACTGAATGTAGGCTGTGTGTAGGTGTGCAGGGCCAGCAGGAAAGTGTTTGAATGGATGTCAGTAAAGCTTGAATTGGAACTGAATTGAATTTAACTGAATCACTTGAATCCTGCTTTTGCGTAAATTTTCAAGGGAAACGAGTTTGGTTTATTTTTCCATGTTTATTGTCACTGGAGATCAAAGAAGCATAAATGGGCCAGCTCTGTTTTCTGGTTGTCTAGGTGAAATCAACAGTACACAGATCGTCAGCAATAGCAACCTGGAGGAAGACATGGCCACGTAATTCTGCACTTTATTCTTTCATTAATCTGTCTTGCATGAATCTGGTTATAATGATCTATACAAATTCTCACTCTTACAATATGATTTGAAGCTGAATTAAGACTCACTCACTGTCAACAGTTTTGTGATTATTAGTTTGCTTCTTGCACAGTTTCCCTAGTAATAATGATAGTAAGACTGGCCAGCAGAAAAATTTTAAACTCAACTTCTAATTCTAAATAATAAAATAAAATATCCTAGAATAAATAAGTGTTTAATTTGGGTCTTGACTTACCTTAGGGAAATATTTTAATGCTTTAGACTTTTTGAAGTTTACTGTTCAATATCTTTTAATAAATATGCAAAGATCTATAACAATAATCAGACAATATGATTCTATCTTATTCTTTGGATGGTTTGACATGTTTAAAGGAAGCATAGCCACTTTGTTATATTTGAAAGATCTGAAGCAGATCCTTAGAGTACTGTTGTATAGCGGCATGATTTTTTTTTTATATATATTGAGGCAACTACATGCCTCCTCTGACCTCACTATGTAGCCCAGGCTGCTCTCAAGTTTGTGGCATTCCATCTGCCTTAGCCTTTCAAGTGTTGGGATTACAAGTTTAAGAACCGATGCCCAGTTAACAGCAATATTGATTGATTGATTGATTGATTGATTGATTGATTGATTCCACTACTAAGGAATCGTGGACACACCTTAGGACTGTGAAACGTATGACAGGAGGCTTGTGAGATTGAGGCCAGCCTGGGCTACATAGCAAGATCTTTAAAAATGTAAGTAAGCAAACAAATAAACAAAACTAAACAATTTATAGGTTGTTCTCTAAGCATAAGTTATACTTGTTAAATGGGGCTACTCTTGCTATATCATTAGCACATGAAAAATAATAGATTATAGACTCACCTATTAATAAGAAGCATTTTAGTTGTACCATATATCTTCTTGCAAGTTGTAAGAGGTAACAGGCATGAGATGTTAGCAAGATTCCTGATAGGCTGAGCACAGAATTGTGACCATCACATCACACACTCTCTTGCTTTTAAATAAGCATTTTGATGCTTCCCCACAATACACCGCATTCTTCTGAAGATAACTAGTAGAACTCTTCTTTTTTTAAATGGGGGAAATCTGTACCCTGTATTTCATTTTGGAGGTTTGCCTTTAGTTTAAACATCAACTAATTAGAGAAGCCCAAAAGTTGCTCACTTTTGTGAATGTGAAGACTCAGAACAAGTCAACACCAATTCTTCTTTGATGTTTGTTTCTTTGTTTGTTTAATTTGAGGGATTTCATTTTTCATTGTTTCAATTTAAATTAGAAGGTCTGATCTTCAATTCCTTAAAACATTTTAGGGTAGTTCAAAATGACCAGTTGGTGAGATGACTTACAAATACTATTAGTTTTCAGCTACCACTTACCAGCCACACTCTGTCGTTAGTTCAGTGGGCATGACATCACTCCCATCCCTGGGTCCACTTTCCAACAAGTTCTGTCACTTGTCCCTTGACAAGCAGACAGCCTGTCTTTGTTGATTGCTCATAATGCTGATGTAATAAGATTAGGGCTAAAATGGCTTGTCCTACCCAATTGCCAGTACGTCAAGTGCTCTTTCATAGTAACTGACTCCTCTGCATGCTTATTTCATGTTAGATACTGGTCCAAGCACCGCTTTACCAGCTAGGGGCATAGAACGTTAAGCAGTCTGCCTGAGTTTACAAGATAGTTAAGTGAAGAGCTGGGATTTATTTACCCTGCTGCAGTGACCACTATTGGCCATTTCTCTACGGGTGCAGACGCAGGTGGATGCTGACCACTACAACTCTTACAACTGCTTCTCATTGGTTAAGGATGAGGGGATAAGCAGAAATACAGTGTTCTTGTTTTCTAGGTATGCCTACTATTACACGGGGATCGGCGCCGGTGTGCTCATAGTTGCCTACATCCAGGTTTCACTTTGGTGCCTGGCAGCTGGAAGACAAATACACAAGATTAGGCAGAAGTTTTTTCATGCTATAATGAATCAGGAGATCGGCTGGTTTGACGTGCATGACGTTGGGGAACTCAACACCCGGCTCACAGAGTGAGTATTTTGGTTTATGCTGAAGTCAGCCGTGAGCTTGTTCTTCATGCTGTGAAGTAGATACCACCAGCTCTGTTAGGAGTGCCGGAGCATCACTGAGCAGAGTAAAGCCCTGTGGACAGCACCTGTGTCTTACACAGCTTCTTGTTCACAGCACCCTGGCAGGGAATGGGAGGCAGGGAGGGGGCTCCTGCTTGCCTGCCACTGAATGAGGGGTTAGGCTGGCAGAATCAAGACTGAGCACAGCAGGGATGCACAAGGGAGCACCAGCATGGCCTGTCCAGCCCCACTGAGCACTGTCCTGCCAGGCTCCATGGCATCCTTGGACGACAATGGAAAGAAGGAAGGGGCTCCTGTCTGTCATCCTCTGCTTCGTGGAAGGCATAATGAACTCCAAGATTTTGTGTTCATAGAGGACAGCACCGTATGCATAAAGCAGAAATCTCTTAGCAGTTTGACATTTCATAGTGAATAGTTTTACACATCCTGTGATGTGTTTTATTTGAGGCCTCATGGACCATAGAGCACTGTTTAATGACAAATCTATTGGAAACAACCTGTCAAGTGGGATGTTTATATATTTATATATGTTCTAGAAATTAATTTACATCAGGCTCGGTGATGCAATCTAAAACTGAATTGATTCTGTGTTTCCAAATCTGATATTTGTAACCCAATCTCTTTCTCCTTTAGTGATGTCTCCAAAATTAATGACGGGATTGGTGACAAAATTGGAATGTTCTTTCAGAACATGACAACATTTTTAGCTGGTTTTATAATAGGTTTTATAAGTGGTTGGAAGCTAACCCTTGTGATCTTGGCTGTCAGCCCTCTTATTGGACTGTCATCTGCTCTATGGGCAAAGGTAAGTGCACACATTCCCAGACTCGGGGGAGGGTCTTTTAGCCACAACAACCGAGAGTTTGGTACTTGTTTTTAGACTTCTGTTCACCAATCAGTGGGACAAGATGACCCTGCCTCACTGAGCTATTATTTGTGGAAAAGATAAGAAAGAAGGGGACCTCCTATCTCATTCCCCACCTTTATAGTAAATACACCTCGAGCTCAGTAGAGGACAGGACTGTATCACTGTGAGGTGTCAGCGATAAAAGTGACCCTCCCACGTCTATACCATCCTACAATGACTGATGTAAGACTTACTGTCACTCTCCAGGGAGCTATCTCAGGTTAGCATACTTGAATTGCAAGTTTACCCAATGAACCGTCTTGCCAGGCTTTGCCAACCTAAAAGCTTCTTTTTCTTAATTGATTTTCCAGCTCAGTAAAACATTGTACAAGTTATGTTTAGATTCATGCCGGAATTTAATACAAAATTATTCAAAATGTTTTAGGATATCTTCTAAATAGATAAGGAAAAGGGAGCACAAGTTAATCTTTAAGAACTTCACGTTGCTTCAGTTAGTGGGGTCTTTGTTTCACTCCCTGCTCTGCGTGTTTTAGATCCTCAGAGTGTCCTCTCATTTAAAAGATAAGTGCACTAGCTTGAGAGGCTGTTTCTCACTGTGGTCTTGAGGCTGTCTTCCCAACCAGACAGATAGGAAGAACAGAAAGGTCCAGGCACATCAGTCATCTGACCCAGAGTCCCTTTGTGTTCCTGATTCTCTTCCTTGACCATTCACTGGGGCAGCTAGAAGGCACTGAGAGAGAAACCAGTACATTTTCTCTCTCCCAGGAGATACCCGGCATTCAAAGCTCTTGTTCTGCATAATGATTAATGTACAAGCAATATTTTTTATATCTTTACTTTTTAATTTCCAAAAGATAGAGTTTCCAGGAATCTTTAAATGATATGAGATTGTGCTTTGACAGGTATTGACTTCATTTACTGATAAGGAACTCCAGGCCTATGCAAAAGCTGGAGCAGTTGCTGAAGAAGTCTTAGCAGCCATCAGAACTGTGATTGCGTTTGGTGGACAAAAGAAGGAACTTGAAAGGTTGGGGCTTCTCCTGCTAGAAATGTAAAATTCTATGTCATTGCTGATGTTCTGAAAAGTTGCAATTCTGCTTTCCCCCTTCAGAAAGGAGTATATATGTTCTGTTTGCTTTTTGCATTGAAATGTCTGAAAGCCTATGTTTTCATTCCTTAGAGGAGAGGGTGGTACAGAAACTACAAATAAGGTGGTATCTGGTACACAGACAACCATTAGTTTAAGAAGTAAAAGATTTTAAAGAGAGTTATGGGAGTATGGTTTTTGTTTTTGTTTTTAAGAAAGACATTGACATTTGCTTTAATAGGGCTGGAGAGATGGCCTAGTGATTAAAAGGCTATACTCTTCTTTGGGCTCAGCCATCTGTAACTTCAGCTCCAGAGGATCTGATGCCTATTTTTTTTTTTTTTTTTGCCTCCAAGGGTATCTCTGCTCATATGCATACATGTCCCCCAACACATATAATCTTTAAAAATATGCCTTGATAAGAGAAGCGTACTGAGGAACAGAAGGAGGACACATTTAAATATGGTGAAGGCTGTCTCTTAGAGGAGATTTTAACTAGCCTGAGCCCTGAGATAGAAGAATAAGTTGCCCTTAGCTAGAGCAGAGGTGGGGTCTGGGATGACGATAATGAAAATCTCCCAAGGTGGCAAAAGCTCTAGGATAGTGTGGGACTTGTCATCACAAAGCTTCTACATTTAAGCAACCAGTCGCTCCCACTTTTCCCTCAGAACACCAGGTGTGGGAGGAACCTGGCTCATTTGGAATGCATTTGATTCAATAGTCAGAATAGTCTCATTAAGTTGTGATAACAGGGTTTTTTTCATATGTGTTTCCTTATGTATACAAAACCTTTTTACTTTTGTGGAATCCTGTCTGGTGCTTGTTGGCTCTATTTCCTGAGTGACCAGAGTCCCATTCTGAAAGTCCTCTTCCTACAGCTAACTGTTCACGTATCCGCCCCGCTTTTTCTCTAGCAGATTCAGACTTGCAAGTCTTATATTTAGACTGCTTCGTCATGGAAGAATTTTGTCTCTCTTTTAGTTATGACAGGTAGTTTTTCTGGATATAATAGTCTTAGTTATTAGCTATGCTCTTTCAGAATCCTCAATCACATCACTCTAAGCCCTTCTGGTTTTAAAAGCTTCTATTGAAAACTCAGCTGTTATTCTGATTGCACTGCCTTTCTATGGGATTTGGCCCTTTTCTCCTGCAGCTTTCAGTTCCCTCTCTCCCTCCCTGCTTTCCTCCTTCCCTCTCTCCTTCCCCAGTTCTCTCTCTTCCTTCCTGCGTTTTTAGTGTTTTAACTATAAGATGACACAGGGAATTTCTTTTCTAGTCCTGTCTCTTAGATGTTCTATATGTGTCTTGTACCTAGACAGACATTTGTTCTTCTAGATGTGGAAAAATTTTTGTATAGTTTCTATTGAAAATGTTTTCTGAGCCTTTGGCATGGAGTTCCTGTTCTGCGATGCCCATGATTCACAGATTTGACCTTTTGTGGTATTTCAAACTTCTTTCATGTTCGGTTTATCTGTTTTTAAAAATTTATCATTGCCCCTGACTGAGCGATACAATTCTTTTATCTTGATTCAAGTCTTGCTAGATGGTCCTCCACATTATTCAGTCTCTAAGTAAGGTCTTCCTCAGTACTTCTGTGAGTATTGAATTATTTTCATATCTTGAATTGACTTCCATGTTTCATTCAGATGTTTGTGTGCTCTTTGAGTACATTCACGATCTCCTTGAATCCTGTGAATGTGATTATTGTCATATGTTTTAATTCCTTGTTTGGAATTTCAGCTAAGTCACCGTCAGTGCCATGCCTTTTTGGAGAATACATGCTGTCTTGAGTTTTCATTCAGTTCTTGTTTTTGAGTTGTGGTTTGTCCATCAGGAATTAGTTGGTTAGCAGAATTCTTTTTTCTGAGTCATCTCTCTTTGATGAAGGTGACCCAGCATTCTTAATTGGAGTGTTGTGGCTCCTGACACTCCTTAGGGGCACCCTTTCTACCAGTTTTCTCAGGTAAGAAGGACAAGTAGTAGGCTTGGTAGCTTAGTCAAATCTAGCCTGTGTCTCTCATATGCTGGCAGAGTGCAGTTCCGTAGTTCAGCTCTTTCATGTAAATGTTTTCTCCATTAATCATTTATTTATTTATTCACTTTACATCCTGATTGCTGCCTTCCTGTCCTGGTTCCTTGTTCACATAGCCCCATCCCACTCTCCTCTGAGAGAGTAGAGTCCTCCCACATATCTCTCTACCCTGGCACATCAAGTCTCTGGAGGTTTAGGTGCATCCTTTCACACTGAGATCAGATAAGGTAGATCAGGTAGGGGAACAGATTCCATAGACAGGCAACAGCTTTAGGGACAGCCCCACTCTAGTTGTTGGAGGACCCATATGAAGACTGAGCTGCACATATGCTACATATGTACTTGGAGGAGGGGTGCTAGGTCCAGCCTGTGTATGCCCTTTGATTGGTGGTTCAGTCTCTAAAAGTCCCCAAGGGTCCAGGTTAATTGACTCTGTTGATCTTCCTGTAGAGTTTCTAGCCCCTTTGGAATCTTCAATGTTTCTCCCAACTCTTCTGTAAGACTCCCTGACCTCCTTCCAATGTTTGATTGTGGCTCTCTGCATCTATTTCAGTCAGCTGCTGGGTAGGAGCTCTCAGAGGACAGCCAGGCTCCTGTCTGCAAGCATAACAGACAAGTTGTCACAGAAAGTATCACCACAGTATCATTAAATGGTGCTTGCCCATGGAATGGGTCTCAAGTTGGGCCAGTTACTGTTTGGTTGTTCCCTCAGTGTCTGTTCCATCTTTGTCTAGTTACAGGAGATAGCCTCTACAGGTCCCACTGCCATGAGTCTCAGCTAAGCTCACCCCCAAAGACTCCTGGGAGCCTCCCCCATCCCAGGTCTCTGGCATGTTCTAGAGATGCTCCCTATCCTTTCAGCCCCATCAGCTGTATTTCCAGTCATTCTCCTGGCCTCTGGCCCTCTCTCTGTCTCTCCCCATGTCCGATCTTGAACCACCTCCCACCCCATTCCCCTCCCAATCCCCTCTCCCACCCAGTACCCTCCCTCCATCTGTGTGCTATGACTACTTTATTCCTCTTTCTAAATGAGATTCAAGCATCCTTGCTTGTGCCTTCCTTCTTGTTTAGCCTCTTTGAGTCTGTGGGATATATCATGGGTATCCTGCAATTTATGAATAATATACACTTATAAGTGAGTACATACCATGCATGTTCTTTTGAGTCTGGATTATCTGACTCAGGATAATATTTTCGAGTTCCATCAATTTGCTTGGAAAGTTCATTATATTCTTGTTTTTAATAGTTGAATAGTATTCTGTTGTGTAAATGAACTACATTTTTTGTATCCATTCTTCAGTTGAGGGACATCTGGGTTGTTTCCAGTTTCTGGCTATTATGAGTAAAGCTGCTGTGAACATAATGGAGTAAGTGTTCTGGTGGTATAGTAGAGAACCTTTTGGGTATATGTTCAGGAGTGGTATAGCTGGGTCTTCAGGTAGAACTATTCCAAAATTTTCTGAGAAACCATCAGATATTTTTAGAGTGGTTGTACAAGTTTTTACTCACACCAGTAATGGAGGAGTGTTCCCCTTGTTCCACATCCTGGCCAACATGTGTTGTCATTTGAGATTTTTATCTTAGCCATTCTGATGTGTGTAAGATAGAATTTCGGGTTTGTTTTGATTTGTATTTCTATGATGACTAAGAACACTGAACATTTCTTTAAGTGCTTCTAATCCATTTGAGACTACTCTGTTGAGAATTATTATTATGTCTTTTAGCTCTATAGCCCATTTCTAAATTAGGCTATTTGGGTTGTTGGTGTCTAACTTCTTGAGTTCTTTATATATTTTGGATATTAACCATCTGTCAGATGTAGGGTTAGTAAAGATCTTTTCCCAATTTGTAGGCTACTATTTTGAGAAAATCAAGAAGATAGGCAGACCCTTAGAAAACTAAAAGGCAGAGAGGCAAATTAACGAAATTAGAAATGAAAAGGGAGGCATAACAGAAACTGAGAAAATTTAAAAGTTATTAGGTCTTACTTCAAAAACCTATACTCTAAAAAAATTGAAAAATCCAAAGGAAATTGATGGTTTTCTAGACAAATAACAATTACCAAAGTTAAATCAAGATAAGGTAAACTATCTTAACAGTTCTATAACCCCTATGGAAATAGAAGCAATCATTACAAGTCTCCCAAGCAAAAAGGAAAACAAACAACAATAACAACAACAACAAAAACCCAGGGCCAGATGGTTTTAAAGTAGAATTCTACCAGACTTTCAAAGAATAGCTAATGCCAATACTCCTCAAACTATTCCACAAAATAGAAACAGAAGGAACACTGCCAAACTCATTCTATGAGGCCACAGTCACCTTGAGACTTAAACCACATGAAGACTCAACAAAGAGAAAATTTTAGACCAATTTCTCTTTTGAACATCGATGCAAAAATACTCAATGAAATACTCACAGACTGAATCCAAGAACACATCAAAACAATCATTCACCACCATCAGGTTGGCTTCATCCTAGGGATGTAGGAATGGTTCAATATATGAAAATCCATCAATGCAATCCACTATAAACAAACTGAAAGAAAAATATCGCATGATAATCTCACTAAATGCTAAAAAAAATCCTTAGACAAAATCCAACACCTTTTCATGCTAAAAGTCTTGGAGAGATCAGGGATACAAGGCACATACCTAAACACAATAAAGGCAACGTATTAGCAAGTCAATAGCCAGCATCCGATTAAATGGAGAGAAGCTTAAAGCAATCCCACTAAAATCAGGGACAAGACAACATTGTCCACTCTCTTTATCTATTCAATATAGTATTTGAAGTTCTATAGCAATAAGACAACTAAAGGAGATCAAGGAGATACAAATTGGAAAGGAAGAAGTCAAAGTATTGCTATTTGAGGATAGTATGATAAGCAACTCCCAGAATTATACCAGAGAACTCCTACAGCTGATGAACACCTTCAGTTAAGTGACTGGATACAAAATTAACTAAAAAAAAAATCAATAGCCCTCCTTTATACAAATGTCATATGGGCCGAGAAAGAAATTAGGGAAACAACACCCTTAACAACAGCCACAAATGATACAAAATATACCCAAGCAGGTGAAAGACCTGTATGACAAGAACTTCAAGTCTCTGAAAAAAGAAATTGAAGATATCTGAAGATGGAAAGATCTCCAAGAGCATGGATCAGTAGGATTAACGTAGTGAAAATGGTCATCCTACCAAAAGCAATCCTCCATGTAATTTAAGCCTGATCCAGTGTACATACCTTATGTCTTAGAGCTTGGGGCTTCTCACTGACTCACTCCCAGGCCAGTCTGGGGCAGTCCCAGGACAGTGTCTCCATTGTCACATGGTGCCTACAGCTTCCCTGGCCAATATCTATTGTATATCATAAGCCAAAATGATATTGTAGATAAGTGATTTTAAAATTCACAACTATAGAAATAAGATAACATATAGTGCTCATTTTATAAGGAAGAACATTTGTGTCCCTGTGTAGTCTGGAGCTCTCAGTGCTTTTCCTTGCGTTGCCTAGGTTCTGGGATTATTGGCTCCAGACCCACCTAGTACAGCTTATTTAGATATCAAAAACGTGGCTAACACGCCTCAGTTGCCAAAGTGTGTGTAATTTCCCAGTTGGTCCTTCTAACACTCCCAAGGGAACAAGCAGTGTTTAAAGCTTCTTTAAGGTCCAGACCTTTAAATAGCTTTCGCATGTTAAGGTTCTTCTGCACTGTGTCTCCACTTCATTAGCTATTTGCTGCTCTGTCTTGTTCTTCATTCTTTCACTTTTTCTAAATTCTTCATCCTTCACCCTTTTCATCTTCCTTTTCTGTCTTTCTTCTTCTGCCTCATTATCCTTACCCTTCCTTCTCTCCTCCCCCTTCCCCAGTAGGACAGATGGGTCTTGAATGTGCAGTCCTCCTGATTCAATCTCCCTAGGGGCTCCTTGTCCTACAAGGGCACCTTGTCTTGTCCCTGATTAGTGGGATTGCTTTAAGTTTCTCTCCATTTAATCGGATGTTGGCTATTGGCTTGCTGTACATTGCCTTTATTGTGTTTTGGTATGCATCTTGTATCCCTGACCTCTCCAAGACTTTTAACATGAAGGGGTGTTGGATTTTGTCAAAGGATTTTTCAGCTTCTAAACCAAGTACTACCTAGGAGTACAAACCAGCTGCCATGACCAGCTATTTTTCTTCTGTGTGGAATACTATCCACTTTTGATATTTTTGATAATTTCATTATTACTAAGGCCAGAAAATGTATAAGCCCCATTTTTTCTTCAACAAAGAAATAAAGTAATAATAGTACATCTTAGGGGCAATGTATGGAGAAAAGAAGAAAACATATACATGCTATGAGCTTCATGCATTCCAGTTACTCAGGTCATTATCTTGTTACATTGAGATAATTTCTTAACATTTAAGAATGGAGTGTATGTAACGATTTGTTTCTTGTCTTCCAGGTACAATAAAAATTTAGAAGAAGCTAAAAATGTTGGAATAAGGAAAGCCATCACGGCCAACATTTCGATAGGTATTGCCTACCTGTTGGTCTATATGGCATATGCATTGGCATTCTGGTATGGGACCACCTTGGTGCTCTCAAATGAATATTCTATTGGACAAGTGCTTACTGTAAGTAATATGTGATTTATAAAAGGGTTCATTAAAATTCCAGCTCAATTGAGTGTTTTTAATTTTACCTTAGAAGAATATGTTTTGAAAAATAATTAAATACTACAAAGAAATATTTATTCAAATATTCACAGGTTACAGAGTGGTAAGGGAAAGATTGGTTACACTGCTTTCTTCAAGACAAGTTACACTTAGACTTGCTTAGTACACAGAAGGGAAACGGAGAGACTATATGGTTTTAAATGGTTTTAAGACACATTATTAACTTGGTTATATATAACTTAGGTCTGGCAAAAGTTTAGTCTCTGAAGGTAAGATAGAAAAGGTGGTTCTGAAACAGTAACATTAGCCATCTTTCTACTATGAACTTACATTTAATGAGAGGGTCTCATTTTTACAGACTTTGTACTAAGTGCTTCTGTTATTTTCTGATTTACTACTCAAACAAAAATTAATGGCAGCTAATATACCTCACAAATTTGTAGAAATGTAAATGGTTACTGTTTGTAACAGAAACTTCTATTTCAAGGTTTTCGGCCTTATAGGACTCTGCACAAGGACAGGCATTATTTTCATTTGAAGACAATGAAATAATTGATTTGCTAAGCTCAATTTGTGATAGTGGGCTCAGTCTTTTCTCCCCCAACACAAATGTATTTCGTTCATGACCACAGCTACCTTTTAAAAAAAATCATTTAATGTAATACCTTTCTATATTTTTATACTTTCACTATATAGCCTAGGTTATCCTCAAATTGGTGACTGTCTTGCCTTAGCTGTTGAGTTTGGCAGTCATAGGTGGGAACCACATGTCTGACAAATAGTTGCCTTTATCAAAATTTAGATTTATAATACAGAAATAATAATTGCCTCTATTTTTAATTCCATTTAACACCATTTATAGGTTTATTTGGTTAGGAACAGGCTTTACTATCCTCTCTCACAATTTATAAGGTATTTTAAATTTTTATTTTATTTTTCATTTTACACACACGCACACACACTGAAACTGGAGTTGCAGGTAGTTCTAAGCTGCAGGTTATGAATCATGCTGCTTGGAACTGAACTTCTGTCCTTTGCAGTCTCTCTAGCTGCTAGGATAGTTTTTATTTTTAAGAAGTTGAGTATTTTTCTTGTGTGTGTGTGTGTGTGTGTGTGTGTGTGTTTCAGGAGAGGAGCTTGAGTTGTAATAAGAAATGGGTACTGCTTAGTGTGATGTAGAGAAACAGTTTTGTTTGTTTTCTCATACGCTGAGGATAGACCCTGGGATTCCTAAGTGTTAGCCTGAGCTGCAGCCATCTACTCCCCAGCATCTGACAAGCGATGTGCCTCAGATGTTCACAGGGTGCAGAGTGTCTTACAAACACTAGAAAGCACATGTAGGATTTCATACTAAATTCTAGCCTGACTTCAGCAGCTGTGAGATTTGGAGCAGCTGTCTAAACTCTTCTGGATTCTCTCACCATTTCTGCCAGACATGACACAAGCATGTGCTCTGACTTTCAGTGTTGCTGTGACGACTAAGTGTGATACACAGTCATGGTCCTGTATGGCTTAGAAGTGAGTCCTAACATATGTAGTCTTAAGCCCCAATAGAACAAAACCAAGTTAGGAACAAAGAAGTTTTCAAGAAGAATAAGAAGTGCTGTCTTCTTCAATAAAACAAAGAACAAAGTCCCACATACCTGTTCATTAGATTTCAGAGAGGAACGCAGTGTAGGAGATGAACTGGGGACACGAGTCATGTCTTCAGCGTGTGCCTCATAATTAGAGAGCATTTGCAGAGGCAGTAGCATCTGATACAGCAGAGACATAGCAGGCCCCCTTGAAGGCTAGGGATTTGAAGAGAATGTCCTGAAGATATACAGTCTTATCCCAGGTGTAGACCTGGTCTTCTTGTGTTCATTTCGTTTTACTCTTGTGAAAATCTAGGTTAATAAATGCTTAATTTTTGAAAAAAGTAAAAAATTTTCTATTTAATATGATAGTTGTATAAAAATTACTCCCTTGTGTGATGAAGTAAGATTAATTCCAAATTCTAAACACATTGTTTAAACTTACATTTATGTCAATTGTTTTATTTTAATCGAAGAATCACAACTATTTTACTTTTGTTGACTACAGTGATATGTGTATACTGTAGAGTGGTTAAATACAGCTGATTACCAGGATTGGATCTTAAATCTCTTAGTCATAAGCTTAAAATATTCAGTACTCAGTATTCTTATATTATTGTCATTGTGAAATGAAGTTGGTTGTGTTAGAAGGAAAAGGAAGCATGAGGCCAGTTGTCCTTGTGTACTAAGTAACTGCATGCTTTGGTCCCCTCCTCAGATTTTCTTCTCTATCTTATTGGGGACTTTTAGTCTTGGACATTTAGCCCCAAATATAGAAGCCTTTGCAAACGCAAGAGGGGCAGCCTTTGAAGTCTTCAGGATAATTGATAATGTAAGTCTGACTTGCCTGCCTATTTATCCATCTACTTAAAAGAGTTTTCTTATTGAGTTAATTTCATTATTGCTTCCTCTCTCCACAAAGTATCACTACAGAGTAGTGACTGTAACCTAGTGATCTTCTAAAATATTTTTCTGCCTAGGAGCCAAGCATTGACAGCTTCTCAATGAAGGGGTACAAACCAGACAGTATAATGGGAAATTTAGAGTTTAAAAATGTTCACTTCAACTACCCATCGAGAAGTGAAGTTAAGGTAAGGTGACAATGATAAACCTATGACTCAGTAAGCTGTTGGATAGAGACACTCTTTTACATGTTATAAAAGAAAGGAATATAATCACATACATTTTATATATTTAAACCCAGTACTGAATTCACCTTTCAGCTCATAGAACTTATGCACCCTGTCCTGGGGATTAACCTAACGTTGACTTCTCACGTGTCTCTGCAGATCTTGAAGGGCCTCAACCTGAAGGTGAAGAGTGGACAGACGGTGGCCCTGGTCGGCAACAGTGGCTGTGGGAAAAGCACGACTGTGCAGCTGATGCAGAGGCTCTACGACCCCACCGAGGGCGTGGTGAGTGGGCATGCAGCCAGCACCAGTTAACACTGCCCAGCATTCTGATTCCGGGATTCTAAAGTGTGAACACCACACGTTTTGTTCCAGGTCAGTATCGACGGACAGGACATCAGGACCATCAATGTGAGGTATCTGCGGGAAATCATTGGCGTGGTGAGTCAGGAACCTGTGCTGTTTGCCACCACGATCGCCGAAAACATTCGCTATGGCCGAGAAGATGTCACCATGGATGAGATAGAGAAAGCTGTCAAGGAAGCCAATGCCTATGACTTCATCATGAAACTGCCCCACGTGAGTCATGCCTCACCTCTGTCTCCCCAGGCTCAGAGAGGAGAGCTCTGGCTGATGTGCTTCATGTGAACCCAGGAACCTTCTGTGAGGTGGAAGAACTGCCTTAGCAGGGAAATCCATTTACCTCGGATTTACAGCCCACGCCCTATCAAAAGTATTTCTTTGTATCTATGTATTTCTTTGCTATATTTTCTTGTTTTTGTTTTGTTCTTCTAATTATAGAAATTTGACACCCTGGTTGGTGAGAGAGGGGCACAGCTGAGTGGGGGACAGAAACAGAGAATCGCTATTGCTCGCGCGCTCGTCCGCAACCCCAAGATCCTTTTGTTGGATGAGGCCACCTCAGCCCTGGATACAGAAAGTGAAGCTGTGGTTCAGGCCGCTCTGGATAAGGTCTGTGAGCTATGCTTACAAAGGTATATTGAATTATAAGAATAATAATATTCCACTTTTTTCCTTGTGTGTGTGGCTAAATGTGTATATGTATGGGTGCACTTGAACATGTATATTGAAATCATAGTCTATTTTCTGGAGCTTTACTGGTTTTATAATGTCAAAGCACTGACATTTAGTAAACATAAGACGAATGAATAAATTTAATCAAAAGCCAGGCTTCTCTCTCTCCAGGCTAGAGAAGGCCGGACCACCATTGTGATAGCTCATCGCTTGTCTACAGTTCGCAATGCTGACGTCATTGCTGGGTTTGATGGCGGTGTCATTGTGGAGCAAGGAAATCATGATGAGCTCATGAGAGAGAAGGGCATTTACTTCAAACTTGTCATGATGCAGGTACAGTGGAATTCTAGAAAAGTCCTAATTTATCTTGATGATAAGCTGTCGATATATTTAATTTATAGGTAAATTTGATTTGATTATCTTGAGAAGCATGAGAAATGCTTTGAGTATTCAGGACCAGGCAGTGATCTATGTTACTTTTTCTGGGAAAGAGAGAAGCTTAAAAAGGGATAATACAGTTTAACAAGATTTAGAGATAACTTATCTCTGATAGTAACTGCTAGCTACATATGGCTACTGAGTGCTTAAATATTCGTTAATGTAGACTTTGAAGTTTTTCAAGTACAAAACGAACACTTGTAATTCTGAGGGCCTAGTATTTAAAAAATGCAAAACACCCCAATAGCTTTTTGTATTGTTACTTGTTAAATGTATAATATACTAGATAACAGTAATATCTTGAATTCATTATTACTTAAAATTAATTTTTTAATCTATTTTCATATTTTTTAATGTGGCTTCTAGGAAACTTTAAGTGACAGAGGTGACTCACGTAGAATGTCCCGTATCGTCATTGATAACAGTGGTTCAAAGCAAACTTGATTGACTGAATGCCCCAGAGGGAGAAAAAGTTTTAGTTAGCTTTCTGTTGCTGTGATGAAATACCACGGCCAAACACACCTTGGGGAGAAAAGGGTATATTCCATCCTACAGCTTATAGTCAGTCCATTATCCAGGGAAGTCAGGCAACAGATCAAGGCAGGAACCTGGAGGCAGGAACCGATTCAGACGCCATGGAGGAGTGCTGCTTACTGGCTGGCTCACTTCGGCTTGCTTAGTCTACTTTCTTATACAATTGAGAATCACTTACCCAGGGATGGCACCACTTACAATAGGCTGGGTCCTTCCACGTCAGTCATAAAATCAAGAAAATACCCTCACAGACTTGCCTAAAAGCCAATCTTAAGAGGGCATTTTCTTAAGAGTCCCTCTTCCTAGATACATCTAGGTTTGTGTCCGTTTTTCAAGCAAAGCAGCACAGCAGTGACTATGTAAGAGCCATTTTATTTGGTGACAGCCCTGTTCATTTCGTGGTTTTCATTGCAAATATATCACATGAGAAAGCATAGCAGCTTAATTCATCGTTTCTCTTAATAACTTGAAATATTTCATTATTTTCGTTAATGCCGATGCTCAGTGAGTCTTTTCCCCTTGTAGACTGTGTCGAATCAACTTCTCTGTCTTTTTTATTTGTTATAGACTAGAGGAAATGAAATTGAATCAGGAAATAATGCTTATGAGTCCCAAAGTGACACGGATGCCTCTGAATTGACTTCAGAAGAATCAAAGTCTCCTTTACTAAGGAGATCAATTTCCAGAAGTATCCACAGAAAACAAGACCAAGAGAGAAGACTTAGTGCAAAACAGGCCGTGGTACGGATGCTGGCCAGTGTCTTAGCTATAAGTCCTCCCCACCCCCTCCTTGTGGCTCTGTTAGTTGGGTGAGCTAGGGCTCGGAATAGAAATGGGTCCTCTGGCAGACCAGCAAGTGTCCTCAACTGCCATGACATTTCTCTGGCCCCTAAATTGTGAATTTGTAAACTATTTTGTTGTTGTGTATATGTTTTCCAGGATGAAGATGTGCCTCTTGTTTCCTTTTGGCGGATCCTAAAGCTAAATATAAGTGAATGGCCTTATTTAGTTGTTGGTGTACTTTGCGCTGTTATAAATGGATGCTTACAACCAGTGTTTGCCATAGTATTCTCAAGGATTGTAGGGGTAAGTGCTGATGTCTGTTTTGTGTTTGTTTGTGTTTACTGATGAAGAGTAAATACATTGTTCCTGTTTTTATCATTGACAATAAGCCAGAAAAGCATGACTCTTCACAGGCTTTTAATGGGAGAATAGAAGTCTAACTTGTAAGAGGAAACCTAATATTTTCATTTAAAATTTTAAATTGTTTGAGAACTTCTCATAAGAGTACTGTATTTATATAATTTCATCTCCTTCATCACCCTCCAACTCCTCATATCCACTCACTACCAGCTCTCAAATTCCCTCTTTCGTAATTATTATTGTTTTACACACACACACACACACACACACACACACACACTGCTGATTCCATTTAGTGAAAAAAATGCAAAGAAATAAGGATAAAAGATAGTTGACAAAATGAGCTGCCTTGGGGGACAGAAGGCTTGTGAGACCCAGAGAACCAGGATACCTGGTGCTGGATGACATGGGAGTGACACCCATGAAATCTTGACAACATAATTGCCTAAACAGACTCATAATAACACACCAGTCAATAGGCCAATGTAGGTGGGGGGCATTTCACAAGGCCCCACAACGGCTGCTGAGAGAAGGAGACTCCATTTTCCTCTGGGACGAGCTCCCTCATAAGTTCTATAGTTCCAAATAGTCAGCAGAGACTGCTTGGGATATCTGGAAATCTTCACATAGTAAAACAAAGAGTTGTTGAACAATATTCTTCCTTACCAAGATTCCAAGTGGAGAGAATTTATTATAATTTATTCCATAGTAGGATGGCATGCATTAATCTATATGAACCCCTCCCCTCCCAATATTGGATGAGTCTGTGAATGGTAGATTCCGTCTTTCTTGAAGGAAGGCAGAATGCAGATGCTTTGAAGGTTGGCATTCTGGAGGTCAACCCTTTTCTAGTACACAAAACCTGTCTTGTTCTCCCTAAACTGTGTGAGATGAAGAATGGGCTCCATGCAGAATGCCTTCCTCAGCCACAGAACTAAGAATCTGTCAAATATTTTGCCGCAGGTTTTTTCAAGAGATGACGACCATGAAACCAAACAACGGAATTGTAACTTGTTTTCGCTGTTCTTTCTGATCATGGGAATGATTTCTTTTGTTACATATTTCTTTCAGGTAAGTGTCTACCTTATTTCTATATTCATTGTGGAAGATTTGCTAACATGTATGTAATGATCCTGTTGGTGTGGTTCCTCTTTCCTTACCTGGCCTGCAGCAGCCCGTGGATTTTGCCTTCTCCTCTCTACCTTTCCACAAATATAGCCTTTGACCTGATGGTAGTAAGGGAATGATCAGTGTGCTGCAGTGCAGTGATTGTGAAAAGACGGAAACATGAGCAAGGGAGCCCAGGGATAAGTTTGGAGCTAAGTATTGCTGGTCAGTTAACATTCAGAAAAATGTCTTCCCATATTTGAAAAAAAAAAAAAAAAGAACAAAAACCAAGAAGCTAAAAGAACTCTGCAAATGTATCACATTAATTTAAAAAGACATTGAGATGTTTGTCACTGTGCTCTTACTGCAGAGAAAGAACCTTTTCAATGATAGGAGAACTATTAAAGGCTAATCATTAAAAAAAATGCACTTAGGTATACATCCTTAACACATTTTTTGCAGCTTGAAAATCATATGACTCAACTTCAATCTCAAAGAAATGAAACGTTCTCACAATATGGCGCAGAAAGGCATGCAGTGTGGACTCTGATGGGTCTTTCTATCATTTGCACACATAGCCAAGTATGTGTTCATGGGAAAATTATTCATTTTACCTGCCTTTTCCTGAGCTTCCTTTCTTCAAAATATGGGAAATGTTACCTTGTCATGATTAAGAGAAAATATAACCAAATGAGCAAGCCCAGTTTTATGAGAAGCATGGTGAGATAACCTATTCAACGAGCCAGTGATTATCCACATGGAATACTTGAGCTAAAACTCTGAATAGGTTTGTTTTTTTTAAAAAAAAAATACATTCTGGGTTTTTTATTTAAAATTGTTTTATGTGTATGAATGTTTTGTGTACATTTATGTCTATGCACCGTATATGTACCCTGGTACCACCGGAAGGTGGAAAAAGATCAATTCCCTGGAACTGGAGTTAACAGATGATTAAGAACTACCATGTGGGTACTCAACAAGTCACCAGGATCATCTGGAAAAGCAGCTAGTGCTCTTAATAACTGAACCATCTCTCTAGCTCTGAGCAAACACATTCTAGATGTATTAATATTTTAGTGGACAAGACATAGTTCCTGAACACTGTTGGAGGTGAAAAAATGAACGAAAGGGTTATTTGACTAAGTGCTTAGAAGACTGTAGAATTCCATCTTGCTAAAATAAATGGAACATCTCCTAGAGCAAGAGAGTCACAAGTGTTTGGAGCAGTCTCAGTTGTTCTGTGTGGAGTAGGTAAGAGATTGAGAGGAAGGCAGCTTTGAGCTTTGGCAGTTGGAATAGCGAAGTGGGAGGAGTGAAAAGCAATCCCACATAGTCTGGCTGGGCTGGGGAAACTGAGCCTGCCATAACTCAGACTTTCAAGACTGCCAAATCACCCTGAGAAACAGCCAGTGGATTCCTGAACCTCCGTGGATTTCCTGGAATGCCTGGCTGCTCATCTTAGAAATAGGCAGGGACCTCAGTGAGAAACAGGACATCAGACTGGGTCCCATTCTGCTCAGGAATCCACATTCCTTGCTGTAAACCTTGATTATGCCCTGTTGAGCTGAGGACTCTGGAAACCTGTCAACTATTCAAACCCCCCAATTTGGTTTTAAGCATGATGGTTATGGGGTTGTGAGATCATGCATGTAGCCCACCGTGTAACAGAAAGTAGCTCTCTACAAAAATAGCTAGAACAATTTTCCTATAGCTCATTTAGTGTAGCAAATTCAAAATGAGAAAGACATTTCACATGCCCTTTGATCCAGCAGCAGAAAGCTGTTTGTTGCCCCATCTGACTTACATAGTCCCTTGTTTCCTTTTTGATTTTGGCTTGTGTGCCCTCTGCACATCTTTCTTCCCTTTCTGTCAGTAATATCCAGAATGCAACTTGAGAGCACAAAGGAATATCCAGCTGACCTCTTGCTGTTGTTGTTGTTGTTCTCCTCCTCCTCCTCCTCCTCCTCCTCCTCCTCCTCCTCCTCCTCCTCCTCCTCCTTCTCTTTCTCCTTCTCCTTCCTTCTCCTTCTTCTTCTTGTCCTTCTTCTTGTTCTTGTTCATTTCTCCAACACAGCAGGAGGTCACAGGGATGGAATTAGGACCTTCCCTTTGTTGCATAGCACTGCCATCCCACACCACTTTTCCACTTTTCCATGGCTCATCTGTGGGCTGCTGCCTCCAGTTGCAGGCTAAAGGGAATCCTGCTACTTCCTAGTCCTTTGACCTCACACTCATTGTAATGAAGACTTGGTTGTCTTTCTTACCAGATGTGGCCTGGCATAGCAGCACACTTGTGTCTTACTGTTCTTTCCTGGTTACTGTCCCTCCTCCAGACATTGAGGTGTATAGTCTTGAAGGATAGGGACACAGAATGTAAAAGGCTTCTTCTTGGTGAGCCACCTTCATCAGTCTGTTTTGATAGTAAAGTTTGACTTTTTCAGTTCCTCCCTTATGGATGGGTGACTGTAAACCCTTTTTTCTTTCTTCTAGATTTTACCTTAGGTTCTTGTGTAGCCATTAACAGAGCCTCTTTTCTGTCCCACAGTGTTACAGTTAGATAATAATTTATGTTTACACCTTGTCTTAGTTACGGTTTCTATTGCTGTGAAGAGACATCATGGCCAACGCAATTCTTATAAACAAACAAACAAACAAAAACTCCACTATATTTAATTGGGGCCAATTTACAGTTTCAGAGGTTCAATCCATTATGACAGTGGTAGGAAGCATGGCGGTGTACAGGCAGACACGGTGCTGGAAGATTCTAGAGTTCTACCTCTTTATCTGTAGGCAGCAAGGAGACTGCATTCCACATGGGACAGAGCTTCAGCATAGGTGATCTCAAAGTCAGCTCTCAGAGTGACAGACGGCTCCAACAAGACCACACCTCCTAATAGTGCTGTTACCTGTGGGTCAAGCATTCAAACACATGAGTCTATGGGGGCCATACCTATTCAAACCACCACACAACTTGTCTAGACTGCCCCAGCCTTTGCTGTGATAGCGCCTTTCTAAGGGATTGCTGTTGAACAATTGGGGAAAACAATAGGGCTGGGATGGACTGGGCACATAAATGCATTTGTAGGATATTTCTGGATACCCTATCACTAACTGGGAATCATTGGGATGTACTGTCGGAACTGGCTTCTGTGGCTCTCTCATTACTGTGGCCACATACCTGACACTACAACATAGCGTCACAGCGACACAGCAAACCCAGGAACTGAGGCTCTGTGACTTTCATACTGTCCCTTAGCAGTCACACTGAGCCTCTTCCTGCTGTGTAATTGGTGTCTGAGTCTCTGACCAGTGTGGCATGCTCAGTGTGACATGCTCAGTGTGACATGCTCTGTGTGACATGTTCTCGTTCTTCTCAGGGCTTCACATTTGGCAAAGCTGGAGAGATCCTCACCAAGCGAGTCCGATACATGGTTTTCAAATCCATGCTGAGACAGGTACGGCTGTTGAGGATTGCCCCGTGGGGTGAGCACTACTTTTCTCTTGTGCCCCATGGACACAGATTGTAGGAGCTCTGCCATGTTTGTTGATAAAGATCCTGCAAGGGTCCTCAGCCTCACCTTGCGGCTGGTGAAACATCTGCCTACCGACCGGTAGTCAGTCTGCTGTAGGCAGGCACAAGGAACCAGACTGGCTTGAAGCAACTGGAGTGTCCAGAGTAGATTCTCCTCCAGCCTTTTGGTCCAGCATTGAAAGATTACAAAAGCTGAAGTGACCGTCAAGTTTGTGTGTTCCCTGATCCTTCCTTCTCCTGTGAACCTGGTATACTCTATCATGAGTCTTGCCCTCAGGAAATAACCTCAGCATCGTTCATTCCACAAATCCAAAATCATCACATGCCTCAGCTTTCCTCACTGCCTAGCTTTTTCTTCTAAGGAGACTGAAGTGGTAACCCACATGCAGTGTTAGCTCAGTGAGTTCATAGGACAGAGTGCATCTCCTACTTTGTACCTTTAACATGCTCAGAACAGACAGCGTGGATATTTTCCTTAAAGGAGAAGTGGGATCTGGGAAAGGTATCCCAGGGCACACAGGTTGAAAGAGGTCTTCACTTCTTAATAACTGTGAGAAATTTGCATCCGACTTTAAGACATTTGTGATCACTAGTTATTTGCTATGAATAAAAAGATGTTCAAGTAGCCTCGCCCAGGCCAGCCAGAGGTATTGGAGCCCAGCTCAGAAGCATCAGTGTTCCATGGGGCCAGTCCCATCTTCCTGGCTGTTGTTTTGTTATTTTAAGGTTGATTTTTTTTAATTATATGGATATGGGCAGATATATTGTGCACATAAGAGTAGGTGTCTGCAGAGGTTCAAAAGGGCTTAAGATCCCCGGGGGGAAGGGGGTAAAGTTAGAGGTTATTGTGTGCTGCTAACACTAGTGCTGAGAACCAGATACTACAAGAGCAGCACACACTTTAATCTCCAGGCCGGCACTCCCGTTCCCTACCCAGCTGCTGCTGATCCCACAGTTGTTTCCCAGTCTTCCCACCAACACTTCAGAAGGTAAATGAGACTTGTTAGCTTCATGCGGTTACAGTCAGGACTAAGTCTGATGTGAGCAGAAGCCCTGATTTGTATGGTGGTCTCCAACCTCAGGCTTTCTGTCAAACCATTGTCAACCCCAGGCTTCTACTACACTCTCATGGTAGCCCTTGGTAAGTCTGCAGATGCTCATTATCCCATCAGCCTCCAGGCCAGCCCCCAGCTCCACCATGCTACAAGAGTTGAGTGGATGGTGTGTGTGGATGGTGTGTGTGTGGATGGTGTGTGTGTGTGTGTATGATGCCCTTCCCACAAACTGTTCAGTAAAACAAATGTGTGAAAGCCACTCTTTATGCATATAGTATTAAGTATTCAGAACTGCATAGCCTCTGTCTTCAAGGCCATTTCCTAGTGGGGACAGACTTTTGTACCCAAGGTACTAAAAAGTGCATCGATACAGGCTACAGTGAATCATTGCACTTTGGTGATTTTTGTTAACTATTTTCTATGAAGATCTGTTACTGTTTTGAATGTCACTGCTTCAGATATTTATAAAGATCAATTACTTGTGACAGATGTAAATTCATGCTTCAGAACCACAGACTTTCCTGTGTTTGTTTAAAAATATGAGGTAGCACAAAGAAAATCCTCTTTTAACATTGAACATCATTTTAATTACATGGCTTTTGGCATTTCAGTCTCCTTCATTTGTTCTGCCCTGACTATAGTTAACTATTTGTGTCTTTAGCTTCTCTCCTTTGATATTGATAAATCTCTCAAACTGCCATATTTCCAAACTTGAACTTTGACTTCCGTTTCCTCAGCAGGCTTACTCCTTACCTATTCTTTTTCCTCTCTACCCACTGTTCAGACTAAACCCTTAATGACTTCCCTCGCTGATGAGTATCTTACCTCTTCACCAACTGTCCATCAGCCTCATAGATTGTTTCATTACCTCTATCCTCATCTCAGTGTGGATGGAACATGTGTCTAGCAGCGGGAAGGCTGTATAGTCTTTACAGTTGCCAAAGGCTGTGCTTCACCCATCCACACCTAGGTAATCTACAACAACACCCTTGCCCAGCACGTGATGTCTTCCTAACTGCACAATGGTTGTTTGTAGCAGAGAGGTTCAGGGGAATTCCAGTAGTACAAAGAGATCCAGAGGAAGACATGAGGCTTGTTCTGTTTAGTCTGTCACAGTCTGCTAGCTTTCAGTGACAGATTTAGTGTACCTTGGCCTCTGCTCATACCACATCTTCTTTCTTCTAGGTGCTCTCCTCTCCTTCATTTGCGTGTCTGATCACCCATCACCTTAGATGGGTCTTCCCTGCCCCTTCTCTACATCGTCTGTCCCTTGCTTTTTTGTCCTTCTGTGATACGTTTATGTCCAGAGTGTTGATTACCATCTAGACAGTGTAAATTCCTTTACTTGTACCTTCTCTCTCTAGAGCTGAGGCTTATGGTGACAGCAACATTGTTACTCTTCACTGTTTTATACTTGGAGTTACGCTGGAAACAAGTAGAGTTTTTTTGTATAAATGAGCAAATAAAACAGTTTAGTTGCATGTTTGCATATTGGCTCTCTTGTCTGTCTATTGAACATTAAATTCTGAATGCTAGTGGCAGGGTGTATGTGATAGCTGATGCTGTTCCTTTCTCCTAGATCTAAGAGTTTCATTTAAAAATGTTTTCCTTTGTGTTACAGGATATTAGCTGGTTTGATGATCATAAAAACAGTACTGGCTCACTGACCACCAGGCTCGCCAGTGATGCTTCTCATGTTAAAGGGGTATGTGCTTCCTCTGGGTGGCTGTCTTCCTTCCATCTTCATCCACAGCATGAGACCAGTTTTCTCATTATAGGTGTTAGTGACTAACTATCTTTAAGAAAATGTAAATAGGGGCCAGAGAGCAAAAATGCAAATATCCATTTAACAATCTGGGATATCACAAGTGTTGTCACAAAAATTATAAAATTAAATACATATTTCATAGGATATAACTTAAAAGCATTCTTTCATTGTTGCTGGTTTTCGTGCTATTAATAAGGTGCACTGAGATTAGTTGTTAGAAAAGGAATCACTTTGTACAGTCTTGTACATTAGACTTACCTGAGGTGTGACTGTTGCTAATACATTAGCATGTCTCACAAGGTTACTCTGTCTGCCTTACTGCTTAGTTAATTGACAGACGGTTGTAATTGCTATTGAAGAAAGAACACATGTACTTCTTGTCAAGATGTCTCTAGGTCTTCATAGCAGAAGGAAGAAAAGTTTCCTTAAAATGACTGTAGGAAACAAAACACATATTAAAAAGTATTGCCTGCACAGAAGGAATAACTTTGAATTCTCAAATTAAGAGATTTCAATTTCTGGCTGAAGTTACAGTTTCTCCTATAGCCACCCCTTCGCAATAATCTTCAAGAAGATGATGTGAAAACTCAAGCATACAGGGTTGTGTCCCCCGAACGTCTGTGTCAATCATTGTCCTTCAGGCTTCTTTTACAACAGACCTATACTGATGACATTTCAGGTTACAGATGGCGCTTCTGTTAAAATAAATTGGAATATGACAGCACACAGGAGAGTTGGGAAAGTTTCAAAGTCTGATAAATCTCAAGAATTATTTTCATATTCATCTTTTTTAAATGGATAAGTCAAACACTAAAGACTTATGGCAAGTTGTGTAGCACAACAATGTACAAATAAGACATAGTTATAAATTTCATGTAACAGATGCAATTATGTATTTCATGTAACAGACATGTTATGGATTTCATGTAACAGACAAGACTTGCCTTCATACAGTCTGCTTGGTAGATTAGATTATCAAAAAGTGCAAAAGGATGACTAGAGGCAGGATCTAGAGTTAGCCTAGTTGTTGGGAGGGAGGGAGGAAGACGGCGGGCAGGCCGGGCTCAATAACATCATGCAGGACAGGAGGCCAAAGGAAAGGGAAAGTAGAGTTCTTGTAGGAACTGGAGGAATGTTCTAATAAGATCAGTAAGTGCTAAGACCGTGATTCTAACCTTCCTCAGATAGTGAGAGTTTGTTATCTTTTGATTGACCTTGATTCTTGGTTGACCCATGTGACTTACCAGAGCGGGATCTGCCTGTGTCACAAAGGTTACAGCCAGAGAAGTGGCTCTGCTGTGTCCATAGTAGATGCTCTGGGTGCTTCTGTCCATCGGCAGCTTCTATGGGGAATGAGTTCTGTGTAAGATTGTAGATGCTGAGACCAGGGGCATCCTAGCGCATCCCCATCCTTGTCTGTTACATGAGTCTCCCAGGATGCTTCACTTTGACTTTCACAAGAGAAACGTGCAGGGAGAACTCTTTAAAGGTCACTCTGCTCTTTGACCTGTGCACGGTTTAACAGAGCATCTCTTCAGTTTTTAAGCTTAGTTCACTGCACCATATATATATATGATGTATATGTATATATATCTATGTATTTGTATATGTATATATGTATATCCTATACAATGCACACATATGTGTGTGTCTTGTGTGTATGTATATAACACACATACATGATAAAGAATGTACATATTTCATAATTTTTCAGTTTTTTTTTCAAGTTAAATCCAAGTAAACGAAACCTAATGAGTGTCTCAGGTAAGTCCAGGTATATTTTAATATTCTTAATAAAGAACAATAGCCTTACTTTATAAACTGGGTACTTAACAGTGACATTTTCACCATTCCCTGGGTCAGTACAGTGATCAGTCTGTTTTACTGTACTGATTTGCTTAGCTTGGTTTAGTAATCATGCTTCATACATCAATTTCGATACCACGAAATTTCTTGGTATTGAAAAGTCAGGGTTGAGGAGAGGGTTCGGTAGGTCAGAGAGCACTTTCTCCGCAAGCATGAGGTCCTCAGTTTGAAACCATGTCACTCACATTAAAAAGAACAGGCTAGGCTGTGTATCCCTATAGCCTCAGCATTGGGAGACAGAGTTGGGTGGACCCTAGGAGTTCATGAGCAAGCTGGTGGGCAGCAAACAATAGAAAAAGACACCCATATCTGCTCTAGCATCCATATGGGTGAACACTCCATCATCCTCATGGACACAGACCACATAAACACATGCACACAGCAATACAAATGCCCCAAGAAAAAGAAATTAGAACAGGGAGAAAAGCTAGCTAAATCCTGGAGTACTGATCTACTTTCATATTTATGTAGAAGTCAGGGAAATGCTCGTCTTAGAAACACAATAAACTTAAAAGTAAAGTACCTTAGTAACTGAGAAGATAATTAGTATATTTGGATGAGAGTAAATTGTCCTAATTCATAAGCATGCATTTTACAGTTAATTTAAAAATATGTCTCTAATTTGTTGTGTTTTTCAGGCTATGGGTTCCAGGCTTGCTGTAGTTACCCAGAATGTAGCAAACCTCGGGACAGGAATTATCCTGTCCTTAGTCTATGGCTGGCAGCTGACACTTTTACTTGTAGTGATTATACCACTCATTGTTTTGGGCGGAATTATTGAAATGAAACTGCTGTCTGGTCAAGCCTTGAAGGACAAGAAAGAGCTAGAGATCGCTGGGAAGGTGAGTCAAACTAAGCGCAATTCTTACCTGGCAGAAAAAAACAACTCTTGGTGGTAATGTTTTGCAATTCCCTGCTGCTGGCTGTTCTCTGGGGATGTCCTTCAAACCATTCTTTGAGAAAAACATTAGTTTCCTGCAGATTCCTAGCTGAGGAAAAGTGGGCAGTGCATCTGTGTCTCAGAGACTGACAGCTGCTTTTGACAGCTTTTCTGGTTTTGGCCGTTGTCTCTACTTTCTTCTGGGTTCCCATCCAGCCCTCTCCTTCCTTCCTTTCTCTTCTCTCCCCCTTTTCTTCTCTCCCTATCTTCTCTGTTTTTCTTTGTCTAAACCATTCTTTTATCAGGAACGTAGACCCGCTTTGTTATGTATGATAGGGGACATTCATGATGGAAAGTCCAACTACTGTTTATTCTTCCAGCCTTAGATTACGGCTCTTTCCCCTTATCATGCCTCCTCCTGCCCTCACTTGACCCTGATTGTTGTGCACACTCAGCTAATTTTTGTTTCACAGATTCATACATGCTTTTGTGGGACTTACTGAATTTCCTGGCAAATGTTTCATTTCTTGCATTGAGACCCGACCAGGTATTTTCTTTTAGAATCTCATTTTTTTTTTCCAGATGAGGCTGACAGATATGTAAGCTATGCCTTTCATGTCTTAGAACACATCACTCCTGGAACCAGAATTCAAACTCAGGCAGTGGTAATTCAGTTAGCTAGAAATCTACATTCTGTTATGATAGAGGTAGTCATATATTACATGCTTTTTACAGAAATGAGAGTTTGGGATAGAGGTGATCCCCAAATGTCTATTAGAGATATATTTACTGATGGACATTCCACATTCCCAAGACTTAGGGTGGGGACCCCAGGGGAGGAGTGCTTTGGGTTTTCAGTAGGTGTGTTTGGCACTTTTCTCTTAGCCATGTGCCTCACTGACATAAATGATGAGGAAGTTCCTGGAGATTAGTCATCAACAAAATTCCTCATCTTGCTTCCTAGAGTTCCTTTGAGAGAAATATGTGTGACCAGCTTTCTTGCCTCTAAACCACTGTATCTGGGGTCAGACTTCACAGTGTGGATGCCCTCAGTCTTTTCTAGCTCAAGCAACATTGGTTCCAGTTGTTGGAGAATACTTCCTGAGTGAGTGACTTCAGTTAGCAATGTGTTTATTGGGTTTCTTTATTCTGTGATGAAGACTTTTTACTTGGAGCAAAGCATTGTGATATTGTAGTCCCAGTGTTCTTGAAGTATCTTAGAGTGTTGGTATAAAGGTGAGCAATCCTGAGAACCAGTCATCAGACACAGGCTCTTGGACTTACTTCAGCCTGAGTGAGGAAAATGGATGGAAATGGATGTGTGCGCCTATGGCAGATTTCCTGACTCATGGTCAGGCTATGCTTCAGTGCTAGCTCCTCAGAGGGACTACGGTGCATAGAGATGATGGTGTGGCTATACTAATCTCCTACTTAATATTAAAACCAACCACATTCATATAATTCTCAGGTTGCAACCATTTACTATTAAAAACCACCATCATCTTATGAGCTGTATTTATATTCCCTTACTTAATGCTGTCGGTAATCATGCAGAATTATCCCTACTGAGAGATGATACAGCCCAAAGTGTAAAGGGAACCTGGATCTTGTCCAAAGTCATAAGGAAATGGGCATCCTACTGATGTACTCTCTCTGGTCTTATCCTCCAGTATTCTGCATTCTTCACACAAAATCAGTTCTCATATCTATTAGATACAAATCAGATCATGCTAACCTATACTTCAAATCTTTCAGTGGCTTCTAACAAGCTAGCTACATGCAATTCAAGCTTTGATCTGGCTACAAATGTGACACACTCTAGTCCTTGAAGACTCTGCTCTTTTCTTGCAATCCACTCCGTTCTCCACAGTGCTACGGCCAGCAGGAGCTTTGTGCCCCTCTCTGACTCCCTTGGACCTCACAGATGGCACCTTTACATCATCCATGTTTCTGAACTCCATTTTCAGAGACTCTTTGCACTCCCTGAGTGTGTGACTCCTCCCCTCAGACTCTGATGTTTCTGTTTTCTTTCTTTATTAATGAATGGTGTGTCTTCCTTGCTAAAACATAAGTTCCACGAAGCATGAGGCTGTCTCTGATGATTTCCCTCTAAAGAAATGAGGTAAGCTTCCGGTTTCCAAGCAGTTCTGTATGATTTAGGAGAACGCGTATACTCAAGTGTGTGATGTCAAGAGCTGCTCGTCTCCCAACAACGTAATGTCAGGGCCTTCTTACACAGTGACAGCATGACATCACAGACTGTTCATGTTCCCTATGCTTGATGTCAGAACCTCACTCATAGTGTCTATGAAGTAAGGACTTGCTCATTTTCTGTCTATGACATCAGAATATGCTCATAGCCTTTACCCTGTCGAAGGCTCTGCCTGTGTTCAGTCATATTACTATGAATTAATGAGTATTTATTGAAAAAAAGATATAGTATTTTTTTTCAATCTTGAAAGCCATAATCAAATTTGAATTCTTTTGAAGGTAGAAGGAGGATGGTGAAGAGGTTTATTCTTTGTTTTTTCAAAGTCACACATTTTTTTTGCAAAATTATTTTGTAAATGATACTTTCTGAAATGGTATCATTTTTACTCTTTCAGCTAAAAGTTGTTTGGGGGATTACTTAGGTTTTAAAAGTTGTAGAGAATCAAACCTTAAGAACCCACGGTTTTAGTTAAGGCTTTTCCTAACTGCTTCATTGTGCCTTGAAACGAAGAGATTGTTCTGTTAAAAGCCTGTGGTGCAGACCCTCATTTTTATCAGCCACATGCACACTGAGAACACATGACATTCACAAACCCACCACAGTCGCAGCATCCTTGCCTTAGAAAGTGATGTGCAAGAAGTCTTTAACATTTGTTGATTTTGACCATGAAGCTTGTTTTCCATTACACATTGCTGTGGTTTGTTCAATGATTCTTCTAACCCAGGAAAGCTCCTTTATTATCTGAACATTTATAATTACAAATATTTTAATGTATCTAACAAAGATTGTCTGAATAAATTCTTTTCTCTAACATCTTTTTCTTACTGTCAGGATTAAAAAAAGATACATATATATTTGGTGTGTGAGTATGCAGTTGTATGTGAGTATGGGTGCCTGTGCATGTGTATGGGAGGTCAGAGGTCATTTCTCAAGAGCCATCCGCCTTGTCTTTGAGTTGGGATCCTTCACTGGGACCTCAAGTGCACTGATTAGGCTAGGCTGACTGGGCAGCAAATCCCAAGGAATCTGCTGTCTCCTTCTCTAGTGTTGAGATTACAAGTAAAGTGTGTGTGTGTGTGTGTGTGTGTGTGTGTGAGAGAGAGAGAGAGAGAGAGAGAGAGAGAGAGAGAGGACTGAATACATCCAGAGAGTGATCTGCTATAGCCACACCTTCAGATTTAAATGAATTTATAAAGAGTACAGCTAACAAATCAAAGTAAAAGAAAAACAGTAAATAGTAGACAAATGGAAACAACAGATAGTTAGCAAAGTGTCATCAAATAAGGTACTGAGAACATGCAGCCTCGGTGACTGATAGACTAGAGTGCAAACAGAGGTAAGATCACATCAGGATTTAGAATATTAATCAGAAGTCAACTGTGGAAGAAGCAGCCATGCTGGAGTTGCCAGCTGAAAGTCTCCGTGAATGAGCTTCTTTTAGAGGACAGGGTTGGATCTGATGCCCTCTTCTGGTTTCCATGGCCACTGCATGCAAGTGGTGCACAGACATACATGAAGGCAAAACACACACCAATACACATGAAATGATTTCTTTTTAAATTTCTTTTTCAAACTTAGATAATTTGTATAGGATTTAGTGAAAAATAAGGGGAGTTAATACCTTGGAGTATTATTCTATAACTTACTATAGTTAGTTGGATGTATCCTTATTAGCATAAGTTCTGACCCATGAAAGACCCCAAGAGAAGAATATATGAGCCTGTAAGAGCCAGTAAGAAAAACTTGGTGTCTTACAGTTTTAGAGTTTAGATTTTAGAGACCCTCCATCCTTCCCCTGTCATTTCACAGGTGAAAAGTATGAGAGTAGCAGCTTGGCTTGTGGCTGAGAGACTGAAATCTCATTGGAGATATTTCTATTTTTAACATCCCCAGATTCCTTTACCCACACTATAAAAGGTGGCAAGGAATCTATTGCTAAACAAATAACCTTGTTAGAGGTCATATTCACCCATAACTGAGTGTCAGAAACTTGGGGAGAGTATGTCTGCCATGTTCCTCAAAAACAGTTTCTTTTCAAATACCTCTAAAATATGTTAATGAAAAATAGCAAGGAATCAAACAGCAACACAATAAGCCATCAAACTTTAAAGATAAGAGGAAGCAAAAACATAATAAGAAAATTATAGATTCTACTTCTTTTTTTGGGGGGGGGGATTCTTTGTGTAGCCCTGGCTGTCCTGGAACTCACTCTGTAGACCAGGCTGGCCTCGAACTCAGAAATCCGCCTGCCTCTGCCTCCCAAGTGCTGGGATTAAAGGCATGCGCCACCACCGCCCAGTGAGATTCTAGGATTTTAATAACAACTCTAAATGTAAATGATCTTAGTTCTACAATTAAAAGACAGACTGGATGAGTGGATTTAGAAGCAGGATGCAACAATATTTAAAAAAAAAAACAACTCATTGATAAAATCCACAATCTGCAAGTGAAAAAAAAATTGTCCAAGAAATCTGAAACCAAGAAGGTTTAGCCACATTCATAGCCAACAAAATAGAATTTAAGAAAAATCACAATTCTTAAAGAGGATTACTATTTATTAAGGGAATAATTCATCAAAGGATAAGTTTATATGCATCATGTATTAAAGTATCTGACTTTACTGCTACTGGACTCAAAAGGAGATTTGGGCCTCCAATGTGGTAGTAATTTGACTATCCCACTCTCTCCAATACGTTATCTAGATTTAAAAGAATTAACCAGTTGGTATTCTCTGATCACAGCAGGAGAAACTCCAGAAGCAATGCTAAGAAGAATGTTTATTGCAGTGAGTTCCTACATCATAAAGACATCTCAGCCTAGAGATGCATTCAAGGTCTTATAGAAATGAAAACAAACCAAACCAAAACCATAGAATGACAATCAGGACACAAGCCAGTGGAAGAGACCATAAAAGAGAACCATAAAGGGGCAATTAGGAAAGATGGCTCCTGGGTAAGAGCACACACTGCCTTTCCAAAGACCCAAGTTTGGTTCCCAACCCTGACATCAGGCAGCTCCAGGTAACTCCAGGTCCAGAGTATCTAACACCCTTTTCTGGCCTCCACAGGAACCTGCACACACATAACATGCATAGACACATATGTAAAAATAAATCATTAAAGAGATAATTTAACCAAAAGGTACTTTTTTTAAAAGATGAAATTGCTAAACACTCGATTAGTCAAAAAAAATCCAAATAAGTAAAATTTAAAAAAGAAAGAATATGCTTAATACTACTGGAAACTTAGCCTTGAGTGGATTGTATGCACACAAATGCAGGTGCCACAGAGGCCGGGGTTGTGAGCCACCTGGTGTGATTACTGGGAATTGAACTTGGGTCCTCTGGAAGTGCAATGTGTATACCTGACTGCTGAGCCATTTCCCAGCCACGTTAGAGCTTGTAATGAAGTGATTCTAGAAGTAGAATAATGTCTGGCAAATATGGCCTATCAAAATTGAATCTAAGGAATTTAAGAAACTATGTGTAATAAAAACATAGGATTGAATGATAAGTTTCCCAATCAAAAAGTTGACTGTACAACATATGGGAAAGGGAAGAAATCTCTCAACACTCATTCCAGGAAGCTAAGAAGCTAAACATTACTCAGCTACTAAAACCCAATAAGGACAAAACAAAATGAAAACAACCCCACAGAACAATAACAACCTCCCCTACCTCCCAAAAAGTATACAGCAGTATATCTGGTCCACAGATGCAAAACCCCCTCACAAAATATATGCAAAGTGAACATGAAGGCTGGCTAAGTAACGTTTATTTATGCTGACAGGCACGGTGAATGCTTGCGATCCAGGCATTCATGATACAGGAAGATTGATAGTTGCCAATCTGAGCTAATAAGTTAAAGACACTCTAGGCCACATAGTGAGATGCCGTCTCAAGAAATTAAAACAAGTGCTCTGTGACAGAGTTGGAACCATCCCTAGGATGCAAGAGTAGCTAAATATGCACAACTGAAAAATGAGGTACATGAGTAATCAGAGTTGATAAATGCTCGTATTCAGAGAGATCCATGGAAATGCTGGTTTTAATAAGAATTGAAAGCAGTGTTGAGGTTGTGTACTGTACCACTCCACGTGTATTTAATAACCTAGGGATACTCTTTATTTTATCAAAAGCAGTATAGAATTCAGAATCTATTTTATTATTAAAGATGTGTATGCTTGAGGGTAAAAATCAATGTTTCAGTTAATGTATAAAATATGTAACTTCTTCTTTTGTAATATATCCCAGATATTAGGCTTTAAAACAATGAGACTTATGAAAAGAAAATATTACATTTTTAAAAATACGTAAGGCTAGATATCCTGGCACATGGCAGCATCCACAGCACTGTGAAGAAGTGGGAAATTCTCGAGATTTAGGTCCATCTTGCATATTTTTCAAGACCCTGTCTCAAATAAATGAATAAGCAAACTAAAACAATTGTAACGTTAGATAGAACATGTTCATTGTAGAAGAAAGAGCACCACGAAGGACACACTGAATTCTAAAGTTACCTTTGCTCAGAGATAATAATAAATGCTAAATACATTATAACAAATTGCTTTTATTTATGTGGTTTATACATTTCAAATTAACTACCTGTTGGATCTTGTGTCTGTTGTGTTACAGATTGCTACAGAAGCAATTGAAAACTTCCGCACTGTAGTCTCTTTGACTCGGGAGCAGAAGTTTGAAACTATGTATGCCCAGAGCTTGCAGGTACCATACAGGTAAGACACCTAAAGAGTGAGTGGGCCAGGGCTCTGAGGAGATTTCCAAGCAGGACTTCAGTTTTCAGGACTGCTTTTGCCAAAAGGCAGAAGGTACATGAAGAAAGTATTAGAAGGAATACCAGAGACTGTCAAGAAAGAAATGAAGGGACCTGAGTTTAGTCAGGAGCATCTGTGACATAAACCCGTGAAGACTGGTGACACATGGGGAGAGGAGGAAGAGGACAATGCTAATGGCTCTGGTGTCCAGTTGGGATAATGACTGTTGTGTGATGTATTGTATTGCTGTATTGTATCGCTGTGGTGAAGGTTCTCTGTGGAACATGAAATTGGAGGTGTTGTGTGATACAGAGGAGTTTCCTAAGGAAATCTTCTGTTCCTTTCTTTCTTGGGGAGACCTTCTATTCTCCCTTTACCCCAGCAGTATCCATGAGGGCTCTAAAGGGTGACCAGGACATGAGCAAGGCCAACCTTTGAGTCCCAGCTTCTCCTCTAGAATAGGGTGATATGTTATCACCAATTCACGACAAATTAAAGTATAAAGGCAGGTTTATTAGGGGCAGCTCTTAGGGGAGTTCACTGGTCCCAAGGAATGAGGCCAAGGAAGTCAAAATGCAGAAGGAAACAGAGGGGAGGAGAGAGAGAGAAAGAGAGAGAGAGACAGAGACAGAGACAGAGACAGAGACACAGAAAGACAGGGGGGGGGAGAAGAAAGAAAGAGGAGGAGAGGGGCAGGAAGAGGGAGAGAGAGAGAGATAGAGACAGAGACAGAAAGACAGATAGAATAGCCAGAGTGAATTGGCTGGAAAGTCCAGATTAGAGGAAGAAGTATGCAAGCCATGCCCTCTAACAGATAGAGATTGAGGGATGCTGGGAGAACCTGGAAGTGATGTAATTATTTATGACTACTTCCTGCTGATATTGAGGCATCAGTTTTGGGAGTTCAAAAGCTGGAATGTTGGCTAGGTCTAAGAAGAGCAGGCTGCTGCTCAAGTTTTGCAGGACCATTTGGGGCTAGGGACATGAAGGCCCAGAAGAAGGAGTCTGTGAGGCTAGACAAGAGCACCCATAGGTACCACTTCAGAGATGTCCTGGATGCAGGTTTTGAGGAAACACCTGAACTTGTACACACACACACACACACACACACACACACACACACACACACAAACACGGCAGGCAATAATGTTAAGTTCAGAAACATTTTTTTTCTTGGGTGTCCATTTGAAACTTTTAGATCATGATCTTGGCATTTGGGACATGGGGGAGTCTGAAACCAGGAAAAGAGAGAGGGATCCCATCCTCAGGAATAGGCAGGTGGGGAGAGCAGCTGTTGATTGACAGCAGGTATCTGGAGTATGTTTGACTTGTGAGTGGTTGATTCAAGTGGATTCCCTGAAGATTACCATAATCTTTTTACGTTTACAAGAAGAGATGAATTTTAGGTATGTTAGTATTACTACTGTTTGTAATAGGTACTGAAATTCACATTGTGGAAAGAGCAGCAGATTCATGTTTTGAGTCATAGTAAGAGGAACAGGAGAATGGTTTTAGTTAAAAGCTTTAACACTCTGGAAGTTTGAATACAACAGCAGCATAATGAGGGGAAGAAATCTGAAGCATTTTTCATTCCTTTTATGTACCATAAACCACTCTGTTATCACCATTTACATTTTTATGTTCTCAAACCTTCATAATTTGCATTTACCCTCAAACACTTTCTTAGATCCTCACTTAATCTTTCGTATCCTCAGACCTTACATAAACATCACACCTTTTCCTATCCAGTTATTCACCATGAGACACAGGTGGTTGGTTACTGGGAGCAGTCACTGTAAACTGAGTTGCTTTAGATAAAGGGATAGTAAAAAGTTACTTCTTTCACGAGTCTGGTCTTCAAACCTATCAGAGCCCTGAGAAAGATACATTTCACCTGAGTAAGCAGGAAGTGCAGACCAAGCAGCTTCTGAGCCTATTAAAAGACAGAGGATTACCAGCTACCTGGTCCCCAGGCTCCTCTGTAGTTGGTAGGGCATCTTTCTTTAGCTTTCAGGCCTGACAGACTTTTCTGTGAAGCAGGAACTTGGGAAGGCTGTTCTATCTTTGTCTAGGCCAAGTGAGGCAGTCAGTTTTCCAATGTCCTGTTTATCCATAGTGGACAGTATTGTCAGCAGCTGAGGTAATCATTAGTCTACTGCCCAGTGGTCAGGTTTGACACATTTGAAGCAGGTGGAGGGTCTTCTGTGCCCATCTTCAGAGGAGAAGGAGATTAGGAGCACTGTCAGGAACTGACATGTTTACATGAAAAGCTTTTTAGTAAACATTTTAAAATGCCATACTCTGCAAGTCTTTAAAGTGTCTGAGGACCATCTGTCTATTTAAATAGATAAACTTTATGTATTTCTAGTTATCTATCCTAGGCTTAACCTTGACGACATATAAAGAGGTAAATAGGCTTTGTTACTGTTATCAGTAGCATCAGTTCTTAGCATCACTTCAAATACATTTCTGCACTTTAAAGGATATGATCATTTATAAGGTGACTGACTACCAGCTTGCATGTCTTAATTATCCTTAATAGTTTACAATAATTTATTAACTTTTGTAAGGCTAGGACTTTATGTTTTATCCTTGTTACATTTAGATTTAAAATAACAATTTTAAATTGGAGCCTTCTCAACATCAAAACAAAACCTTCTAATTCATAACCATAAAAATATCTACAGCTTACTGTTAGCAAAAAAAGAGGATAAACATATTTTTAATTCAATGATTTTTAACCTTTTTAATGATGTAAACCTCCAAAATATGTTTTTAAAAGAAGTTTAAAATTTCCCGATTGTGTTTTTGTAATATAGAAATAAAGTACCTTTTTAACTGTGAAGACATAGAGTGTAGCCATAACTGTACCTTACTGAAGTGTTTCTAAGCACCTTTGTCACAATTATGGTGGGCCCTCTTTTTCTGGGAAAAGTTTCCAAGTGTCAAAGACAAGAACAAAGGTAGTGGTGGGTTTAAACAGGAGTAGGATGGTCAAAAGTCTGTCCATCCCCACCCTGTCCCTGCCCACACCTCCACACCCAAGTTGTTTAGAAATTCCTGGAATGTTAATCCTTTGTAGAGCCTTCCCTGGCTCCAGACAGGTCAGTGCTTCTTCCCACAGCACAGTTCTCAGGAAGTTCCTCCACTGCATTGATAATATGCAGCTCATCTAGATCCCCACATGCAAGGACATGCCTGCTCCCCTGTCACCCACAGCTTGAGTGTGCTGGGCAGACATGTTGAGAGGTGTCCTGCTGTACAGGACACCAGTGTTGTGTGTCCCACAGTGTGGGAAAGAGAAGGACCATTCATTTGAGAATGTACAACAAGCTCTTCTCAGAGTTCCAGGTCAGTTATCTTCCATCAACACACTGAGATGTAGTAATCCTACATTAAAGATGAAGACAGAAGACAGCACTGGGTCTCAGAGACAAGGCAAATTCACATAGCTAAACAAAAGGAGATCCAGCTGAATTTAGAAATGGAGTCCACAGTATCTGTCACGCCTGTGTGCCTCACTGCCAACCCATAATAAGCTGCATGAACGACTGAGCAATGGACTGAATTTGAATTGTCTTCTTTCCAGAAATGCTTTGAAGAAAGCACAAATCTTTGGGATAACGTTCTCCTTCACCCAGGCCATGATGTATTTTTCCTATGCTGCTTGTTTCCGGTTTGGCGCCTATTTGGTGGCACGACAAATCATGACTTTTGAAAATGTTATGCTGTAAGTATTGATTTCCTAAATAGATAAATGTTTGATATTTTGATTTATTCCAAGCCTTTGAAGCAATGAAATTTGCTGACACACCAGTCGTAGATTTAAAATCTTAGATGTGAAAAAATCTATTTAATAGTAACGGCCAAAGGAATCTTGTGAAAAGTGGCCCCTTTAAAAAAAAAAAAATCCCACACACTTAAATAATACATGAGGATAGCTAACCATCCATAGGTTTTTTTTTTAATTTTAGTTTTAAAAATTGTAATATATTCCTTTACCATGTGTATAGCGGTCCAAGGAAAGCAAGTGGTGGGATCCTAGTGTTCTGGAATACTCTCTGGCATCATGCTGGTTCCACTGTTTACTATGACACAATGAAATGTATGTGGAGAAAAGCAAGGGCCTTTGAATGATATTCTGGGGCATGGTGGGTAAGGAAGGTAGAGATTTTCCTTGTTTTAAAAATAGCTTAGCAATAGACTTAATCAAACGTGGTACCCATTAAAACAGAAGTGCAGGCCAATGTAGGAGAAGTGTCCGGGTATAAACATTGACAACTATATTTGATATCTCTAAGGTCCTTTCTAGTCTGTGCTATGAAAACCACATCACAAATGCAAATGTATCTTAGCAGCTACATGACATGATAAGTAGGGAGATGTTTGCCACATATTTCATAGGCTTTGTGAGCATACGTTCCCACAACCAGCCACTAAGCCTCAGTGACGTGGAATTAAAAACATTTATTTTGTGCGTAAGTCAGTTGTACTGATATGAGTTGGGCATAAAAGCTCTCGTCTAAGCTCACTGCTGTGGCACAGGACAGGGCAGGTGGCTCCTGAGGAAGAGCTGTCCTCTGTGCACGCTTTATCTTACGGCAACCTTGTAGTAGTGGAAGGGAGGGGAGGAGGCGAAGGGTAGGGAGAGAGAGAACATACAAATGAAAATGAACAAGCATGCTAAGCATACGAGACCTCCTGAGTCTTAGACATCCAGCTGACGACAGTGACTCTGCTCTATCCTACTGATAGAAATAAGTCACAAAGCAAACCTAGATTCTAAGGGCTGGAAACACACTTTATCTTTTAAACAGAAATGTTTGCAAAGGTCAGAGAGAGAGAGAGAGAGAGAGAGAGAGAGAGAGAGAGAGAGAGAGATATGAAAGGACTGTCTATTTTGTATGCAACCACACTGTTATGCATTTCAGGAAGAGTGTCTCATTTAAAATTAAACAAACTCTTGAATACATAAAGAGAAACAGAACACTTATAGTATTTTGACAAAGAATGTGAACAATTTGTCACGGCTGCTGGACATTGGTATGTGACAAGGGACAAAGATGGGAGACCTCAGGCATAGCCTCTGAGATCTGGCAGGCTGGAGTGGAGTGTTGTCCAGCCTGCTTGGGGGGCAGAGTAGGTGGGGTATTCTTCCCTTTTTGTTGTCTGAAACCCACAGCCATTGGTCCAGTGATTGTAATCCACTCCTGGTGAAGAGGAGTCCTCAGGGTAGACAGGCGGCTTCTTCTACAGGGATCCCAATGATACTAAAGCAGAGAACAGAAAGCTGCCTAGGACTGCAGGAAACACCATTCTCTCTTCTGTAGAGAACTAGACCTTGGGTGAATCAGGTCAGCTCCTGGGTGTTGTCCTTCATCTTCTGCCGTACCTGAGGCATTACCAGTGGAGCAGTGTGGGTGGTGAGAGCTATCATGTCTAGGCTGGCTCAGAGAGGGACCACAGTGGTCTTCATAGTTCCTTTGCATGATTTTTCTGTATTCAGAGTAGTCATCAACCAGCACCCTGCTCCTGCATACAGACTTGACAGCTTGCTTCCACCGTAGCTACGACTGTGTGATCATGGTTTTTTTTTTCCTTTTGTTTTTCAGTGTATTTTCTGCTGTTGTCTTTGGTGCCATGGCAGCTGGGAATACCAGTTCATTTGCTCCTGACTACGCAAAAGCCAAAGTGTCAGCATCCCATATCATCAGGATCATTGAGAAAACCCCTGAGATTGACAGCTACAGCCCAGAGGGCTTGAAGCCTGTGAGTTTGTTTATTCACTTACATGACCTGATAACCCCATGGAAAAAAATAGTCTAAGAAGAAAGCTAATAAAATTGTGCTTTTTCTTATATTGACTGTGATATAAATTTCTAGGCCTTGGGTTTATTTCATTGAGTACTAAATGTATATTGAAACCCAGTACTTTTACAAGCCAGTTTTACAGAGAGATATGAATAGTATCCTCTTCATAGGCAAATTCTGGAGGAAAAGCTTTATTGCATTTGTGTTATGCATTGGATGGTGTTAATGTCACCACATAAATACATTGATTCTCTCTTTTTCTTAAGAGTTTTTAAAATTTCATTTTTTATTTAGTTATTTATGTGTGTGTGAAGTTCACTTGCCACAGTGCATAGGTGGAGGCCAGAGCACAATTATAGGAGCTGGTTCTCTATTTCCACCATGTGGATCCTGGGAATTAAAGTCAAGTTGTCATGCACTCGTTCTTTTAGAGTCTTAAATTCTAGCTTTGTGAAATACAGGTTAGCTTCATTTCAAAGTTCATAGAATTTCACTAATTTGTTACTAGCCACCTGACTGGGGTCTTTTTGCTCTCCAAGGATAAAATCCATGAGCATGACGGTTAGAAATCTTTCATCGCTAGGAGTGCTAAGTGCTTGCGTGCCTAAGTCATAGGGCACTGAACTAGCAGGCTGTGAGCCTTGAGAACTGGGGCACCTACTCCAGACGTTAGAATCCAGACACTATGGCTACTAGGTGATGTCGGGGTGTTTTGCTCTAGGCTTTTATTACCAACTGCCCTGGTGATTTGAAACTGTTATAGTTCTCAGTGAGCAACAGCACTGAGCAGCAGCAGCAGCAGCAGCGCTTGCTAAGTATTACAGCCGTTGGAGAGGACTCCAGTATTAGACCCTTAGCTCCTGTAGAGTTAGTATTATAGGTCTCGAGCCTAGGGTGTCAGAACTTTGGTCCTTAAAGCTTTGCAGTTCTTCCAATAGCTGGAGCCTGGAGTTTCTCGTCTATAGCTCTGTGCAATTGTTATCATCTCTACCTCCGATTCCCATGCATGGCATTGTCTGGAACTCTATTCAGTTACAATGAATGGCATGCCAGCCATTGTTCTACTATTGCTGCAACTGTGTTGATGAGGGAGAGGAAAAGTAGCAAGTAAAGGCCTATCTATTAAGACAAATATATTAAGACTATATCGACACTAATTATTGGTCTTCTGCTGGGCCACTGTGAGCACTCCTCCATCAGCAGTGTCCCCCTGCGTCCTGTGTGAAAATGCTTGCTGGAGATCCTTGTGACTTCCACAGCAAGCTATTATAACACTCACAATAGAAATGCTTTTCCCCCATCGAAAGTGTGCTTTTGCCGCAAGTGGCTGTAATTGCAATACCACTCTCTTAAGACGTTCACGATGTGCTTAGTGCAGCCAATTCGGCACGAGGGCAGTTCAGGCAGCTGTCAAAGGGGCTGCTTAGCTGACAGCCTCCTGCTCAAGGAAGCCAGATAATAAGAGGAGAACCTGTTAAACAGCCCATTTTTTGGACTCCTTTGGTCATTTATGCAATGGATGAGTACAGTGAAGACTTAGTGACACACTAAGCACAGAGTCCTTTTGATCTACCTCACCTGGCAGCTGGAGGCAGCTAGGTTCAGATCTATTCCATGTTTCTAATACTGCCATGATCAAATTAACTGTTGCTATTCTCATTGTAGAGTGTGTTAGAAGGCAATGTGAAATTTAATGGAGTCATGTTCAACTATCCCACCCGACCCAACATCCCAGTGCTTCGGGGGCTGAGCTTTGAGGTGAAGAAGGGCCAGACGCTGGCCCTAGTGGGCAGCAGTGGCTGCGGGAAGAGCACAGTGGTCCAGCTGCTCGAGCGCTTCTATGATCCCATGGCTGGATCAGTGGTGAGCACACTTTTGTATTCAGATCATCTTGGTTATTATCATATAAATGCCTGGATAGTATTAACCCTTGGTTATAAGCCATGCCCCCCCCCCACATATCTTTGAAAAATAACCCACTGAGAATCATCCTACAGCTATATTTTGGTGCCTAAGCTGCAACATCTGCTCCAGACACCTTCTCCATCAACTTTTTCTTCACAGGAACCTACTTACCCTCTGTCTCCCTGGCATGAGAAGGGCATCAAAAGTTAGAGTAGCTTAAGGAATAGAAAGGGGGTCTAGCATAAAAATGACCTTGGGATAGGACAGGAAAGTAGGCTCAGATACTTTGGTCATCCTGAGAAGCCCTTAGAAACAGTGATCACGGGGGTGTTCACGTAATTGGGTTTAATGCCTTTCTTGTTCTTTGACTATTTGTGTTTATTGTCTGCTTGTTCCTTGACTATTTGCATCTAGTGTGTGCTAGACCCTTGTGGGTCCCCTGTTCCAGAGGTCATCCCACAATGGCCTGGCCTAGTGTAGGGGTCCAGGCCAAGGGGAAAGAGTTCGAGCAGGGAGGGGAGATTGCCTGACTCCACTGCTGCCTCTGCTCGTGTCTCCACTGTCACCACTCAGTCACTCCCAGGTGCTGCACCTATCTCTCCATGCTAGCCGGCTAGCTGGCAAGGAGGCAGCTTGCTGTCCCAGGCAAGTTCAGGGACAGCAGATCTCTTCCCAAGTGTTACAGATCTTGCAACAGAAACTCTCAGGACACCAGGATGATTCTCCCACACACCTTTTACTTCTCCTGAATATATAGTTTATATACAGTTTATACACAGTTTATATACAGTTTCTGGGTGAGTTAGGGTCTGCAACAGATAACCCCTATTGACTTGGTCTGAGAACTTGGAGATACCTCATCTACATGTGAGAGAGCCTGAGGCACTGTTCCTCATGACTGATGGCCATAGACCTCTATGTGGGAGGGGCTGTGGATGGCGGAAGCTAAATGAAAAGAACCAGAGCCTGGGAGCAGAGTCGAACACCTGCCGCCCTGATAAAGGTTCAGGGTTCGAGCCCTATGCTTGACCAGGCACCCAGCTGCTTCTCATAGCCCACCGCCCCACAGACCCTCAACCTAGAACTGACCTTAATACATGCATGTAATTAAAATGATATAAAAACAAAAAGGAGGAGGGGGGATGGGGGTTCTAGGGAGGGGAAATAGGGAAAGGGGATGACATCTGAAATGTAAATAAATAAAATATCCAATAAAAAAAGAAAGGGGGTCTAGGAGTAATAAGGAGATTAAAGCCAATTACTACATTTCAAGAAGGAGAAAAGGTCAGTGAGGATGGAGTGGGGGAGGTTGGATGAGGTAAGAACCTAGAAGACATGGCAATCTGAGGGAGCAAATCAATGGACTGTTTCCAACACTTCCTACTCTTAGTGAACAGCCTGGCATGTCTGAAGGAAGCTAAGGAGGAAACGTGGAGATTTGTGTAACTATGAAGTAGTTGGCTGTGAAAGAGAGAGGAAGAACTGCAGGTTAGGGGACATTTGAAGTAACAAGTTCACAAGGAGGAACCTGGCGGCCTGGGGAGAGGGCTCTGCACTCAGGAGTGCTCACTGCTCTTGTAGAGGACTCGGGTTCAGTTCCAAGCACCCACATGGTGGCTCACAACCACCTATTACTCCATTTCCAGGGGAATCTGACTCCCTCTTCTGACCTGTTTGTCCTCCTGTGTGCTCATGGTATGCATATATACACTGAAGCATATGCATACATAAAAACAAAATTAAAAAAAAACCTTTTTTTTTTTGAAACAGGATTTCTTTGTGTAGCCTTGGCTGTCCAGGACCTAGCTCTGTAGACCAGCCTGGCCTTGAACCCACAGATGTACACCTGTCTCCCTTTGCCTCACAAGTGTTGGGATTAAAGGCATGTGCCAGCACTCCCCAGCTCTAATAAAATAAATATTTTTAAAAGGAGGAAGCTGAAGCATGTTTTGGCTGTGAATTTAAAGAAGTGTAGTGGGATAGAGGAAAAAGAGTTCAAGGAAACAACTGAGAGCAGGAAACTGTCATTCTGTATTCATTAAGTTACCTGTACAGCCACTTATAGCCACCGCAGAGATAAGACAGTGACCCAAACATTGATTCCCAGCAGCTCCAAGAGACCCTGGCTGCCCTAAAGATGAAGATGAACGGAGACTTTTCAGTCTGATACCCATGGCTTTTAAAACTTCCATACAATAATTATTCAAAGCAGTCATACCTTATTCAGTGTCCTAGATAGAGTTTTTATTGCTGCAATGAAACACCATGACCAAAAGCAGACCATGTTGCGGGGGGTAGAGGGGGTCATTCAGCTTATACTTCTGCAGCACTGTTCACCATTGAAGGAAGTCAGAACAGGAACTCAAGCAGAGCAGTGACCTGGAAGCAGGAGCTGATGTAGAGGCCATGGAAGAGTGCTGCTCACTGGCTTGCTCCCCATAGCTTGCTCAGCCTGATTTCTTACAGAACCCCAGGGATAGCACCACTCACCATAGGCTGGGCCCTCCCCCGTTGATCACTAAGTGAGAAAATGTCTTATAGCTGGATCTCCTGAAACAGTTCCTCAATTGAAGCTCCTTCCTCTCTGATGACTCTAGCTTGTGTCAAATTGATACAAAACCAACCAATATAATCAGTTTATTATAAGTTATAAATGCTTTGTATCTTTTTACTTTATTAAAAAGTGTTTTTTATTTTTTGAGTTCAATTTTATGCTTTAAGTTTTGCTATTAAAATTTGACCACAGAACTCTAACACAGCAGTTCTCAAACTGTGGGTGGATCCCCCCCTTGTGATCGCATATCATATTTGTTTTTATTTCGTATTTATATTATGTTCATAACATTCATAACAGTAGCAGGATTACAGTTATGAAGTAGCAATGAAGTAATTTTATGTTTGGGAGTCACCACAACGTGAAGGAGAGCTTCTTGATAGCAGCCTGGCCTCCCTCACTCCCAGAATGCTTTTCAAGTGCCAGAATTTACATGTACTTGAAAGCCCTAGCAGCCTAGCTTTTATTAAGTTGAGTCTGCCCCTGGCCTTGCCTTTCTCCCCTCCAGTCTGCCCCATGCACTGCAGTCAGGGTCACCGTGACCCTAAGACTTGTTGTGAAGATAAAAGATGGAGTGTGTGCTTTGTGCTGACCTCAGAACCTAAAATGTTTTCAGTCCTTGACATTTTTTTCTTTATTTCAGAGTACATACACATGCAAAGAATACATATGCAGCACTTAATGACTGTACTAGGGAATAGAAGATGTAGCAGGCTATAGTAGTAGAAAGAGCTAATTATCTTGATTAGCCTTAGATTATTCCTTACCAAGTTTTACTTTTCTAGATAGGCCTTCCCTTGGGCTTGGATTTTTTTTCCTAATGTTTGAGTGCTCCACCTGCATGTACACCTGAATGCCAGAAGAGGGCATCACACTCCAGTATAGATGGTTGTGAGCCACCATGTCGTTGATGGGAATTGAACTCAGGACCTCTGGAAGAGCAGACAGTGCTCTTAACCATTGAGCCATCTCTCTGGCCCCCTGGGCTTGGATCTTGTGAGCAATTTCCATGAATTCTCTAGAATTTCTGGGTCTCCCATCAGACCACTAGTGTGCCTCTACCACAGAAGCTGTACTTGAAAGCATTTTATATTCTGGGCTTCCAAACGTGTGTTTCTTAGAGGAAGAATTCTTTGGCCAATATGGATTTAAATAGTTCCCAAATCTGTGTGTTACAGTTATAAACATGTTTTGCTTCCAGGGATATAGACATAGAATAAATTTCTTTAAGGATTATTTCTTCAAATTTCCACTTCTAAGATACGACCCTCCCTCATTCTACAAGATCACATAGGTATGCTACAATATGGAGTCACTGCTTGTGTGTTTGTTTTGAGATAGAGCTTTGCTCCATAGTTCAAACTGTTCTAGAACTTGGTGTGTAGCTGAGGTTAACTTGACCTTCCAGTGGTCTGCCTCCACTGCTGTAATGTTGGGGTAGTAGGCTTGTGCTACTATGCCTGTTACATCCTCTCATGATTTTCACTGCCTCTTCCCATCCTTTATTTTGCACTTTGACTTATTAAAATGTTTAGAAAGCTAGGAGAATGGATGCACAGAGTGGTTTCCATGGCAACAGAACTTGGTACCGGCAAGATCATAGTATGCTTTCTATCCATGTAACTGCCAGTCTCACAAGTAGAAATGCATTTCTGTGGCAAAGATCTATCCTAGTTCTGGCCAGTGCTATCTGAAAGGCACCAGCTACTCACAAGGTATACAGAGAACATATATTAGCAAGTTCACGCTTAGCACCATTGTTTGACTGTCCAAAGCTGGGATACTGGGGTTTTCTTTAGAAGCTGTTAACAGCTCCCTCATTTGAAGGCCCTTTTTTTCCGAAAAAGAGATTTGTTTAGTTGGCACATCTGTATCAGAGAAGGATTTTATTAGCAAATCTATGCAGGGGCCTCCCCAGCTCCTGTGTATCTAACTCACTGATTCCCAACTCCCCAACGCTGCGACCCTTCAATACAGTTCCTCATGTTGTGGTGACCCCCAACCATAACATTATTTTTGTTGCTACTTCATAACTATACTTTTGCTACTATTATGATCTTAATGTAAATATCTGTGTTTTCTGATGGCTTTAGGCAATCCCTGTAAAAGGGTCATTCAATCCCAACAAGGTCGTGACCAATAGGTTGAAAATCGGTGATGTAGGAGAACAGTGGCCTTTTCTTTCCTACTCTTGGCTCAGTATTGAACATACCATGAATCCTTCTATACACTTGTCTATCTGTACACACACACACACACACACACACACACACACACTGCTGTAAGCCTTTGAGCCTTTAGAACAACTCTCACTGTGCTAAAATACAAATGATAATCGTGCAGCATACCTTCTTGGGACCACAAGAGACAGGCTGCTCTGCTTTGCCTAAGTTAGGGCCCCTTTCTCCATCTTCAAAGCTAGCAGTTGCTGGCCAAGTCTTTCCATGCCATGCACCTCAGGATAGTCTGCTGCTGTCCCCTTTCCACGTTGGCTACACCAAGATAATTGGGACAATCGTCGTACTTTAGAGTTAGCCAGTTAGTAGCACACTAATGAATGCACATAATACAGTGTGCTGCTTTAATGCCTCTTTGACAAAATGCATTCACAGTTTGGAGGATTAGGACATGGATATTTTTGGAAGGAGGATCAACTTTCTGCTTATTACTACTTAAATGAAAAAAAAAAACAGGGTTAAAACATGGGAAACTGGGACTTCTTCAAAGTGTACAGTTATGGTATTCTTGAACAAACCTTAAAAATCCAAAGTTGTTTTATCTCATGGCAACCCCACAGTCTTAAAGTATAAAGTAATGGTGGTAAGATTTTGAAACATCTGAATGATGATGGTCCTGAAGTTGATCTGTGAACCCTTGCTTTCAGTTCCTAGATGGCAAAGAAGTAAAGCAACTGAACGTCCAGTGGCTCCGAGCTCACCTGGGCATTGTGTCCCAGGAGCCCATCCTGTTTGACTGCAGCATCGCTGAGAACATCGCTTACGGAGACAACAGCCGGGTCGTGTCTCATGATGAGATTGTGAGGGCGGCCAAGGAGGCCAACATCCACCAGTTCATCGACTCGCTGCCTGATGTATGTCTCTCTCTGGATTAAGATTACCAAAGAAAAGTTGGTAGCCAAAACATATCCACATGTATACACAGATCTGGCCACATCTCCCTTGCCTGCAAGGCGTTAAGCTTGCCTGATCCCGTGAGTCCTGGTGAGGCAGGAGCAAAGTGTGACATCCATTCAGGAACTGTCTAGGAGGAGGCCTGGTATTAACCTACAGCTTCTGGGGTGGAGGCCCCACCCCTTCAGGGAAATAATCCCCTTCCTTCAAGTCTGAGTGAAGGGCTGGAGTCCAGATCTGTGTGTCCTGATTCAACAAAGGCTCGGTCCTCACCAGCTATCTCCATTCTCCACTTCTGTTTCGTCCTTCGCTTTGCAGCTCTTTCCCAAGCTTCAGGCCTCATTCTGGGGTTAGACTAGGCTGGACCAGTGCCAGAGCACGCCTCGATAATTAGGGCTGAGTCATTGAGAAGACCGTGGTATTGTATAATTTCTTCCATTGTGAGTTTCATGGGCCCCGGGCTATACCTATAAAGTTAGTTATTAAAATGTTCCCTAGGTTATAATTCTGTGAAAGCCCTCTCATTTCCTCTAGTAAGTTTGATAAGTAGGATTGCTGGCTCTATCTTTAGCTCTTTTAGTTATTTTAATGTTATTGTTTTTATCTTACATGTATAGGTGTTTTACCTGCATATGTGCCCATGTACCACATTCAGGCCTGGTGTCAGAAGCCAGAAGGCCTCAGATACCATGGAACGGGAGTTATAGACAATTGTGAGCAGCCATATATGTTCTGGAAATTAACCTGGATCCTCTGAAAGAGCAGCCAGTACTTTTAACCAATGATCTATCTCTCCAACCCCAGGTCTTACCCAAATAATATACCTTCTTCCATTATCACCAGTTAAGTTACTATTACAGGAAATGCCTTCTACAGAATAGGACTTAATAGCCTCAAACCAGCCAGGCGGGCAGGGGTCTTGTGGGCAAA
>NW_021604705.1:2581875-2699050 GCF_004785775.1 Grammomys surdaster
AGCCCCACTCTCTAAGCATCTGCTTCTGAGTGGTTAGTCCTAGACTCTGCCTTCCTCTGCCCCAGCCTGTGTCCTCCTCCTTCCTATAGAGTTAACAGCACCATCTTCTCTGCGCCCTAAGGATCACTGATCACTCATCAGTGTGGTGTGGTAGCCCTGCACTCGCCTGAGGCATGACACATCAGAGTGTTGGATTCTGGGGCAGCAGTAGCTCAGGAGAGTGTTCCAAGCATCTTTCCATCCTCACAAGAACCCATCTCTTCCACAGCCGCAGGCCTGTTCTGCCCACCATAAAACTGAAATTGCCAAACAAAATAAATAAAACTAGCACTCTCATATAGAGCAACGGTTTTACAGTCAAAGTTACAAGAATCAGAGCTGTATGTGTGACTAATTCTAACATCCTCTCCTGCTATCTGATGTTATGGCATCTTTTAGCCCATGTCTTTGTCATCGTGTATAACGGTCACGGTATTAGTGACTGTTCTCTGCTGTTGAAATGATAGGGAAATGGTTTTGAAAGATTCTAGACTTGGATAGAGAAGGATCTGTTTTAAACGTATTGGAATTCCTAGACACATTAAAATTGTTTAAATGTTAGAGATAGTTTAATAGAAACATACACACACACACACACACAGGCAGACATATTTCCTAAGGATTTCTTTGCCTGGTTTAATCACACAGAAGGTGTCACCTGCTGGTGACAGGAAGTTTCTGTTATTGTGAGCAGCTGTTCAAATCATTTCCTGCCTCCTACCAATCTTTGTTACAAAGACAAAAACCAGGAAATGGAAGATAATGGACTTGCCTTATTCTTGAAGACAGAAAGCTGAGTTTATTTACGCTAAAGCATATAATTTTGGAGCCCAAATATCTGTTTTCAAAAAGAACCATTAAGCCTCCCAATTAGAGGCTTTCCCTGATTTGTTTAGCTTTCCGGTAACCTATTTTTAGCCTCTGAGACTAAATTTATCTAGTTATCCTATTTGCTGTGATAAAACTGTGTATGTATGCACAGTTTGCTATCAGCTCTATTTTCATAACAACCAAATTCCTTTCACAGAAATACAACACCAGGGTAGGAGACAAAGGAACTCAGCTGTCGGGTGGGCAGAAGCAGCGCATTGCCATCGCACGCGCCCTCGTCAGACGGCCTCACATTTTACTTCTGGACGAAGCAACATCAGCTCTGGATACAGAAAGTGAAAAGGTAAGGAGTTAAGTTGAGTTCTTTCTCCACCTTAGTAGAGAACACTGCTCCAGATAGCTGATTGTTGCTGTTGGCTCCCAGTGGAGTTTAAACATGTCTGCAGCTGGGACTTAGGAGACCTTCAGTGATAAGAGGCAGATTAGTCATGGACCCTATGTTTTCCATGATGCTCTGCCTACAAGCTGCATGCTGGCAGCAGTCTGCTCCTGCAGGCAACATCTCTGCAGCAGCCTATGAGGAGCTGAAGGTGAGAGTTGGAGTCTGACAGTGCCCTAAGACAGCCACTGCTGCTGCCTTCCAGCTTGAGAAAGATTAAGAGTTGAGCTATCTGAAAGGCAGATGGACAAGGGATGTTTTCTACCTGCTGTGATGGCTTTGGCTGGTGCTCCAGCTTCCTGCATGTACCATGAGCTGGGCTGGAGGACCACCTTGAGGGATGTTGTGTGGCAAGACTCATGAGTGTTTTAAATGATTGGATAGATGTATTTACTGCCCTTACTTTAATATTAGATACCTCCTGTCTCAGAATTCATCTAAAGTCACTCTTTTTTTCTTTTTCCTGATGTGGTAGACCCTTAGTCTCTAAAGTTTATGTTATAATTCACTTATACCAGGGGTTTTTTTTTTACAGTTTGTTAAATATTTTATTTTACAGAACAATGGACTTTGTTCTGTTTTATACATTTTTAATCATTTATTTTGCTCATATTAACTTCCTGCTTACTTCATTCATCATCCCACCAAACGGTTCCCTTTCTATTGTCACACTAAAAATATATGTTTTATATATGTAAAACCTATAGCTATTGGTACACCTAGAAAGAAAACACAATATTTTGTCTTTCTTACACCTCGTTGTCCTCTGTTCTTGTCCTCTTCTCCCTTTGAAGCCTTACAAGCATCACAGAATCTCCCTTCTACGTTTATATCATATATACCTTTGAATAAAATTCTGCACATGGGAAAACACACAGCATTGGTCTTTCTGAGTTTGGCTTATTTCTTTTAACATGTTATCTTCAATTCCTTTTTCCTTCAAATGGTAACATTTAATTCTCCCTTATGGCGAAATAAACCTTCACTGTGTATATATTCTACATTTTCTTTATTCATTGGTCTGTTCGTATGTATCTAGCCTGGCTCCATACAGTAGCTGTGATAAATAGTGCATAGACTCAAATATGCTGATATCTATGGTGTTGTACTTAGAACCTTTAGATACATACCCAGGTACAGGTATAGATGATTATGTCTCTGTCTTTGCTTTGAGGAGTTTCCACACTGATTTCCACAGTGGATGTTCCAATTCTCATTCCCTCCAGCTCCCTGAGGGCTTTCTCCCTCCCTGTCCTTTGTTCTCTTGGTATCGGGCATTCTGGCTTCTGTAAGATAGAATCCTTATAGTTTTAACAACACAATTAAAGAAGGATGTAGTAGAGAAATCTCAGGTCTGGTTATGGAGGGGGATCTATAAGAAGAGCATTGTTTATATCATTAATTCTTTGGTGCAATTGTGAAACAGGTTGTCCAGGAAGCGCTGGACAAAGCCAGGGAAGGCCGCACCTGCATTGTGATCGCTCACCGCCTGTCCACCATCCAGAACGCAGACTTGATCGTGGTCATTCAGAACGGCAAGGTCACGGAGCATGGCACCCACCAGCAGCTGCTGGCCCAGAAAGGCATCTATTTCTCAATGGTTCAAGCTGGAGCAAAGCGCTCATGAACTGTGACCGTCTGAGGTGCTAAGTGTTTTTAATATTGATGTTTAAACATGACACTTAACCAAAGTTAAAAGATGAGCTCTGTTAAAAGTAATTTCATCTAGATGAGAAGCCAAGACTTCATAAATAAATCAACCAAAATTGAAAAAAATAATTATCATTAAACAGGGCTGTGTTTTTAATTGCATTATGTTATTCATAAGAGAACATATCGTTTTTTAAAATAAAATGTATAATTTTGTTTCAGCTTTTAATTTCTACCCTACTTTCTTAAATGATTATAAAGACTATAAAAAGTACCATTTCTTAAATTGCCTACAAAAATTAAATTTTCATATAATTGGAGTCATCTGTTGTGCATATGAATTTATCTGTTCTTCCAAATAGGGTGCTGTAAATAATTTCAGCTTTCAGAAACGTGTATTTTAAGGACCTCTTTATTTTTTTGTGGGTCGGTTAAGTAGTTTAAGTCATTTCTGTTTGGGATGTGTTTTCACATGCAGCATCACAAAGCCACCTATGCAGCTGCTTCTCCGACTTGTCCACTGGCCTTCACATGGCCATTACTGTCTGCTCTCAAACCCAGCACGGCCTGTGGGAAATGGGATGAGGTTGTAAAGTATATGTTGTTCAAATGCACCTTAATTTTCTTTATTGCTCTACAAAAGGGCTCTTCAATGATTCCAACACTTTTATAACTTTATAAGTTTAACTACTCACTAACATTGTTTCTAGTAGTTGGTCTCTTCCAAAGCTGATTTTCCTGACTAGAGATGTTTAGGATATGCCATGAGTTTCAATCCATCCTGATACAGACAAGAGAACATCTCAAAAAGCTTAACCCTGACACAGGAAATGTGAGTGAGGATCACAAGCCCTGGGGCCATACTTATTAGGGTAAATGGTATCTTCAATACATAAAATTCTCATAAAAGCAAATGATATGATCAAGTCATTCCCAACAAGAAATGCATAACCAAAACGAATGTGCACAATTTCAATAATAAAAAAATGTGCAAGTTAAGCCTGGACTACACCAAGAAACTCTGTCATGAAAAACAAACAAAACAAAACAAAAGCTGACTTGCTTAGTAACTTCCTGATAGAGGGACCCTTTACTGCGATACCTGTTTACTTAAATATTAACACCATAACGAGAGTTTTAAATAAGCATTTGCTTCGATAAAGCAATGTCAATTCTTGATATTCAGTGGAAAGACATAAAAGGATGCTGTTGAATCATTACGTATAATATCAAAAATTGTACAGCTTTAATGTTAGCTTAATAGTTGACTATTACTGTGCATACCTGTAAATCTAGTACACCAGAAGCTGAGGCAGGAGGATCTTGAGTTTGAAGCCACCCAGGCTGCAAAGCAAGTTTCAAGTCAGTTCGAGATACAATAAGACCTTGCCTTAACGAAACAGAAATCCAATCTGTTTATCTTAACATAACAGACTTCTTTAAAATAAAATAAAAAGCATTACCTTTTCATTTAATCACCAACTGGAATGGTGTGTAATCTTTTGCAAAGCTCAACTGGACAGCAGGCCAGATAGCCAGATGAGCACCTAGAACTTGCTATAACCTCCACGGAGAAGCAGAGCAGCAAATACATAGCTGCATTTGGGGGTGAGTGGTGCTGGTCAGAGAGCCGGTAAGGGCAGCCAGTGACGGTAAGGGAGAGTCAGGAACCTGAGACACCTAGGGTGGAAGCCCAGGGAGTAGGAGAAAGCATGCTAACAAATGTGAACCTTGTTCTCCAGCTGAGGCCGCACGTCAGGTAAGAGAGAGACAGTTCAGAAAGTTTCCAGGAGTCTACATTGTGATTTCTCCGGGTTAGTCAGACTAGAACCTATGAGCCCCCAAACAGGCCATGAAATACAGTAAGTGGTGGCCACCAACAGCTCAGGACTTCCAGAGCAAGATAAATGGATACTTGGAGACAGTTGACAAAACAAGACAAAGAACAGTAGATGGCAGGACCAGCCAGCTTCAGAAATTCCCCATCAGGGGAGTATGCTCAGACTGCTGACACTCCTAACCTCAGTGAATTCTTTTCAACTTTAGGAATGCTTAAACCCTATAAATCTTATATATCAATTTATAACAGACTGAATTCTGAATAAAATGGGCTTCCAAGAAAAGCACATCCCTCTCCTGGAAGTGTCTGCCCTGGGAGAAGCAAAAGGAAGGGACAGGGAGAGGAGGGGAGGTATGAGCCTGAGAGGATCAGGCCATTGCTGTTCTGCTGAGCCTACTCTTTCTAAGAAGTGCATTCCCGACTTTTACAGAACCTAACTGTGAAGGAAAGGAGGACAACAAGATAGACAGTAACGGAAACTCTCTCTTCTCTTGGATACACATCCAGGAGCACGATAGGTCCCCAAGTAGACATGACATGAAGCCATGCAGCCCACAGTTTATAAGTCAACCTGTCAGAAGATAAATGGAGGATACAAAAAAGGAGCAAGCGGAAAGTCCAAAGCCATGTCTAAGGGTTAAGCCAAGCCCTGCCCATCGCCCAGTGTGTTAGATTAGCATCAGATTCTTAGCAGAACTGTAGGCCAAGAGGATATGGAATAAAAATAACAACATAAGACAAGCCAATGCAGAGAGAGTCCATCACCTCCAGAGGGGCCTTACAAAATATCCTTGAAAGAAAATGCCTGGGAGCTACTTAAACCAGGGAAGATAGAGTAAGTCTGAAACTCTAGCTGAGGCAGGAAGATCATGAGCTCCTGACCACCCTGGCTAAATAGTCGGATCCTATCTCAGTAGGACAGGAAGAGAGGGGAGAAAAAGAAATATTAGAGATTAAACTTTTTTAAATCAACAAAATGATAAGCACTTTTTTCGTACATTACACAGCCCACAAAATTAACTAAGCAGGAGCAAATTTTTATGTCATTTCTATCCATGAATGTAATGGACTTAATTGCTAGAAGTAAAAGACACAAAGTAGTTCAACAAAGAGAAAAAGAAAAGTGTTCCCTACAAGAAAGTCACTTCATGTGTAAAGAAATAGAGACTGAAAGTGGAAGGGTGTAATCAAAATACCTATACACATAATCACCAAAAGCACCCTGGGCTATGTATATTTGTATAAAGCAGGTGTAAAGACAGAACCGCAAGGGACAAGGAGGGTCACTAGGTAATACTCCAGGAGCCAAATGATGAGATAGTTACACTCTAGAGCACAGAATCTGAAAGGTGTTTATGGAACTATTCATTAAAGGGCTGCAGAATAAACCTTTCATCAGCACGTGGGACATTTTCCAGAGTATTTCTTCTATTATGCAGCAAAACAAATCTCAATAAAATGAGATAAAGAACAGTCAATAAAATGAAATAAAATTAAACAAGAACAGTCATCTTTTCTGACCACAATGAAACACAACTGGAAATCAATGAAGGAAACCGTAGAAAGTATAAATACATGGAGACCTTATAACACTCTACGGAATGAAAAACATATTTTTTAAAGTTATTCAACCAAATAGAAATAGGCACACAACAACCCAAAATGTATGGTATAAACAGAAGCAGCAGTAAGGGGGACACTTGGGGGCTGTGGATGCCACTCATTGGTGAAAGAACCCACACAGGATGTTTGAGTCACTGACCCAATGCCAAGCATTGCAGAATGGGGGAGAAAAGGGGAGATAGCAATGAACACTATGCCACAGTGCACCCCAACAATGCACATCCAGACCTGGGAAACAAGAAGACACAGTTAGCAAAGCAAAGGCCAGAGAATTAGCAAAAGGCACAAAAAGAACACAGCTTCCTCAAATGGAACAAAGAGGTGAAGAATATATATACTATACTATAATATTATATATTATTTATTATTATGTAGTATATTATATATAATATATCATTGTGTATTATATATTACATATTTTATATATGACATTATATGATATATAATATATCATATGTATCATATATTATATAATATGTATATTATATATTACACTATATCTTATATTTTACATGGTATATTTATATATTATGACATATATCATATATGGTATCATATATGTAATATAATATTTATATATATATCATGTATTATATATCATATATCATCATATATAGTATATTATATATATATTAGACTAATTGGGCAGGATGGAGGCGAGATAAAGACTTGCTGAAATGTTGCTGTGACTCACAGAGCTGAGGTACTCCATCAGAGAAAGAACTTGTTTACATAGACACAGGTATTTGAGGCGTGGCCCTGTGACAGCTATTCATGGTTGTCAACTACATTTTAGAATTAACTAAAAGTCAAGTCACTAGACACACTTGTGGGAAATTTTTAGTTAATTGGATCATGAGGTAGGAAGACTTAAACCGTAAATCTGGATCATTCAAGGTGGGAAGACCTGTCCTAAATCTGGGCCACACCTTCTCATGTCAGCCTGCATAGAGAACAAGGAAAGAAAAAGCTTCTGCTCTCTGCCTGTTTGCCCTTGCTCTTGCTTCATTGATCTTAGGAATTGCTTCTTCAGGATTCCAGAGTATAGTGAACACCAGCCTTGTTGACTGAACAACTACTGGATTCTTGGACTTTCTATTGGGAGACGGCCATTGTTCGATTAGCTGGACCATGGCCTGGAAGTCGCTCTAATATATCCACTTTCTGTATACATATTTGGAGTCATTCTATAAATGCTGTTTGTCTAAAGAACCTGACTGATACAGGTCCTCAGGACCCTCACTAAATACAGATGGTTCCCCTGGGTACCTCTGGTGAGTATATTCATTTTCTAGCCTGGATTTGATTTCTCTTATTCCATCTCAGAAGTTACCCAGCGATGCACAACTCTGAACAATGATGGCCCTCTATTTGACTCACCAGCATCAACCTCTGAATTTCAGCCAATTCGTGCTTCAACCTGTTCTGATATACAAAGCAGCCATTTGTCTTCAGATCCCATAACAAGTTCTTTTACAGAAATCCAGTTTTGCTTACTCAGCTCAGAACCCTGGTGCTCCAGGTTTGCAGACCTCTGAAAGGGATCACTTTACAGCACTGTACTGCTGAGGTTGGCAATACCCTGGGCATACAGCAAAGGTCTAGTAAGTACCAAACTCTGGTCCTGATTGTATCTGGCCTTGTGTCAGGTTTTCTGGAAATTAATGCAAGACAGAACAACAGTATTCTTACCTAAAGCCTCATAATTCTGCCTACACAAACACACACACACACACACACACAGAGAGAGAGAGAGAGAGAGAGAGAGAGAGAGAGAGAGACAGACAGACAGACAGACAGACAGACAGACACAGACACACACACAGGCAGGCAGACAGACAGACAGACAGACAGACAGGCAAACAGAGACAGAAAGACACAGAGACACAAAGACACAGAGAGACAGGGACAGCTCCTCAAAAAAACGAGCTAGAAGAGGTGGGAATGGGAAGAGCAAGGAAGGGGGAAGTCAGAAGCAGGAGGTCAGAAGGAGGAGGTCAGAAGGAGGAGGTCAGAAGGAGGAGGTCAGAAGGAGGAGGTCAGAAGGAAGAGGTCAGAAGGAGGAGGTCAGAAGGAGGAGGTGAGAGCTCCAAACAGAGGAAATCACACCTGAAGGAGCATTTGACGATCAAGACGGAGACCCATGCTAGAGTGCTGAGCAAGGCAGAACATGGCATGAGATGCCCTGGCACATGAACAGGGACCATCTTCACCCTGCAAGCCCCACCAGACAACATGGCAATTAGAGTTATTTTCAACTGAAGACAAGATCCCAAGCTGTGATGATGACCCCTGCTCTCTAAACCAAACCCCCTTCCTATGAGAAGAAACCAAAGTCCTGTGAAGTGGCTATGTGACTTGATCCTACAGAGTCCTTGGTACTGAGCCAACATCACATGCCAGCCATGAGGACAGGCCTGTCACGTACTCAGGAAGCTGCAGCCTCAGTTGGTGTCTGCCCACAGGTTTCTGAGACAAGAACTGAACCCAGTCAGACCATAGACCTACAAGTGATCAGAAACACCAAGCAGTTCAAGCCACCGAATAACCAGAATCAGTAAGGCTCTGCCTGCCATTAAACCCAACGTTCCTGACCATCAAAAGAAATCCCATGACTATAGGATCCTGGAGGTGGCTGTTGTGCATTGTGCCTGAAAGTTCGACCAACGCTGTACACACCGAAAGTCCTCAGTACAAATATTTGTTGCATGAAACAAAATGACGTGCTGTTCTGGAAGGGGAAAAGGCAATTGGACAAACTGTTGTCTTGGGACACTTCCACAATGGCATTACTATGTCCCACTTGGAATGTCAAACACTAAGGTGAAAGACCTCTCTGTCCTTGGAGAAATTAGAATAGCAAAGAGAAACCTCTGCTCAGGGACAAAGATAAATGATGAAATGTTTTCGCCTGGACTCTTTCAAAAGAGCCAGTGTGGAGCGTAAGTGACCTTTGAGTTGAAACCTGAGAGTTTTTCCCTTTCTCTGTGAGCAGCCAGATTTAAATATTTCCCTCTCATTGATTGCTGCTTGGTGGCAGATGAGACCTAGGCTCTAACGGTGTGAGAAGCCTGAGTTTCTATTTAGGCCAGCAGTTTTTTGGCTCGTGGTTCCTTGGACAAGTTACTTATTTCTCAAAGACCCTATTTCCCCACTGGCTAATAATAGTAATTAATAATAATAATAATAATAATCGTTTGTTTCACCAGTTGCTTTACTGAATTGCTTAGGTACTAAATATAATAAAAGCACTTAGGACAATGATCCATTATGTAGAATACAGCAAAGATAAACGTGACTGCCTTTAGTCCACAGTTTTCTTGATCTTCAAAAATACTGTTGTCTTGGATGAAAGTAAGGTTTTATTTGGTACTGATTAACTTAGCAATTTTTTTAAATGCCTTCTAGAATGCAAGTTGGGAGCACAATAACAAGAGAAAGAGCTCTCGCCTCAGTACTTAGTAATGTGTTGGCGTCATGATGTAAGCCTGTGGGGAGAAGGGGACTGCGGAGAAGAGAAATCACATCTGGGCGTGCTCAGAGGGTGGCAAATCTTCCCAAGCAACCAAGCTACTGTTCAGAAGGTGACTGGATACGTTAGTCATGTACCTCTAATCAGTGAGATGCTACAGAGCACAAAAAAGAAATGAGTCGTGGAAAAATAAAGGGGAGACCAAAACACAAACCAAGAGAAAGAAGCCCGTCTGAGACAGCGCACACAGTAGGTTTCTCATATATGACATCTTGGGTAAGGCAAAGCCATGCACATTATAAGACCACAGGGGCTAGGTATGAAAAGGAAGGGAAGCTGAATAGAAAAGGCATCAAAGGTTTCTTTTAAGGCAATGAAACTATTCTATAAGAAACTGTAGTAGTAGCTAGATATCACTGTAGACGTGCTCAGATTCACAGAGTGTACGTTACCAAGAATGAGCCCTTCTGAAAAAGTACGGTAAAGTATACACTTAAGATGACTGTGGTGGATCCGTATCTGTTCATCAATTGTAGCAAATATTCCCCTCTGTTGGGGAAAATTTTAAAGTTTGTAGTTGTTGTTGTTGTTTTCTCATGGGGGTTAATCATGTCACAGCACCAGTGTGGAGATCAGAAGACAAGTTTCCAGAGAGTTTATAGGAAAGTTCTGCTTTTCATCCTATTTTGCTTTATAAATCTAAAACTACTCTTAAAGAAACGTAGCATAGTGAATAGATAATGAAACCAAAGGGCTTCATGGAGAACTAAGCTCATATTTGTCAGACAGTCAGAGGAGGGGTGTGGGCAGGGCATTCTGGGTGGGGGTCAGACCATTTTATTTAGGGAGGAGGGGAGACAAGGGAATTGGAGGGAGCACAGCTCCTTCTCCTCTTTAATTGAGAGCTTGAAAAAGTATGACAATTGTCTGTCCTAGGACTATTCTATTGCTGTATTTAGGCCACTTTACAGTGGTGGCGGCATCCTCGTTTGGAATTTGAGTATGAAAATGTTTGCATTCCTGGAAGAGCTCATGTCACTCCTCAACTGTGTCATATGCAAAACATCCTGTTTAGGGGAAGGAAGGGCCTGAGAGGAGTGGGGGAGGCGGACAAATGGGGGCTCAGGGGAACATGATCAGACTGCAATGTATACTAGCTCCAAAATGTCCTTATGAGTTCAGTACTGTGTACACACACGCACACACACACACACACACACACACACACGAGGTACATACACACACCCTCAGCTTGATCTCTGGGGATTGGATCAGATTTTTGTTAGGCACAGGGTCAATGCAAGCATGACTGGGACAGAAATCTTGGTCAGCATGGGCAATGACCCCACTACCCCCGCTCTTTATAGTTTAAACAGATGACTCAGGCAGAACTTATCCATGGATTTTTCCATGTTGTTTTGAGAAAGTACCAGTTTCAACCACGCTGTGGATGACACTTCCTGGGTGTCTGAAAATCCCCATAGCTGCAGTATTCAACCACATTAGGTTAAAACATTTGGTGTCAGGGAGCCTAGATTTCTGAACAGAGTCACAACCTGGAGAGACAAACCAAATGGAGATGGTCAGGAAAAGTAGAAAAGCAAACTTTAATTTTGAATCTAAAAATAATTGTGTGTGTGTGTGTGTGTGTGTGTGTGTGTGACACATGCTAAAGTACACATGTAGAGGTCAGAGGATAATTTGTAAGAGTAAGTTCTCTCCTTCCACCTTGTGACTTCTGGGGACTGAACTCAGATCCTCAGCCTGAATGATATCACAGGCCCAGAAAAGCAAACTTCAAAGATTTCCTCTGTAAGAATACTGAAAGGAGGATTTAAATGTGTGAGGAGCTAAATACAATGCACTGGTGTTCTTCATTAGTTTCTATTTATGAATTAGTGTTATGCATATACTTAATTCTGAAAGAGACCATTAAAACCTTTATGAGGGAGGGGGAACACTGGGAATTGAAACCAGGGTCTCCATCACAGGAGGCAAGGGATCCACCGTAGAGCTACGTTTCCATCCCACAGCATACCGCAGCTGATATGAGCCCCACCCCCACCCCAACACATGTACAGCAGAAGGCTGCCTGGTCTGGCCTCAGTGAGAGAAGATGCACCTAACCCAGGGAGTGGAGAGGTCTGGTGGGGTGGGGCTGGGGAGTGGGGACATCCTCTTGAAGATGGTGGAGGGTGAGGGTGGCAGAGAGGTACAGGATGGGGAGCAGTCAGGGGACGGACCGGGAGGGGGATGAAGACTGTAAAAAAGGATTAAAGAATAAAAAAAAAATTAAAATAAAAAGAAAAGAAAGAACTTGGTCCATAGACTTACACTATTTATTTGTACATGACAAACTAATTTTGAGATATTTCAATTCAGAATAATTGCTATACTTACCATTTAACTATCCACTCTTGTGACTAAACAAACTGAATATGGGCTGTGTCTACATTCATGTTTACTGTGTTTTTCTTTAAAAAAAAAAATGGAAGTTATATAAAAGCCCCATGTAATGCCATTTCCCCTTCATCCTGAAAACAGCCTCTGTTCTGAAGCTTGAAAAGTGTGTGCATCTGCAGTGTTTGTTCTTATTTATGCCTTCCTAGGAACACATTAGGCTGTTTTGAGAATTGTTGGTTTTTCCTAATCTCATAGTTTTATTAATGTTGATATACATTGTGGAGGTTAATTTAGAAATAAAAGTTTAATATTATTTGATTGATGATATATAATTTGCCATCAAAATTATATTCTTTCTGTACTCTTCAATTTAAATCAAAGGCATGTCCTTCAATCATATAGTTTTCTGTATACAAGAATACCATAAGCATAAAAATCAAATAAAAATTTATTTGAAAAAATGTCATGTGGAGACTATAACTAAACTGCCTAGGCTGACTTCCGACTTGCAGTTCATCTTCCTCAGTAGCTGAGATTCCAGGCATGCTAGTTGAATGATTATTTTTTAAAATAAATACGGATAAAAATGAAATTAAATTTATTAATTAATACAGATAATTAAATTTCAGTACAATTTAAGTTCTTGAATGTTGCATTTATACTATATACCAGGCTAAGATCATAAATTGAGTTTAAAAATTGCACACATTGCACCTCGAAGGGAATAGGAACTCCATAGGAAGACCAACAGAGTCAACTAACCTAGACCCTTTGGACTCTCAGAGTCTGAACCATCAACCAAAGAGCATCCACCAGCTGGACCTAGGCTTCTTCGCTCATCTGCTACAGATGAGCATCTTGGTTTTGATATGGGTCTCCAACAACTAGAATGGGGGCTATCCCAAAAGTGGGTTATGTTCTACTAGCTGGGCTGCCTTGTCTGGCCTCAGTGGGAGAGGAAGCATCTAGCCTGGCAGACACTTGATACCCAGGGGAGCCCCCACCCACTCAGAGGGAGGATGGGGGAAGAATTGTGGGAGGGGGTGTCCAGGAGGAGACAGTGAGCAGGATGTAAAGTGAATAAGTAAAAAATTAAAATTACATTTTAAAAAGTGACACATTGAGATCTCTTTACACTTTGTACACCACCTTAGGTTTCAGTCTGTGTTTTAGTTTCTTGTCTGGTTCCCAGTCTGTAGCTGTTTCCACACATTGAGGTCCGAGCCTCTATCTGCATCTCTATTGTACTGTCCTCTTGCCACCCTGGTACACTCAACCCTTCCTTGGGCACAGAAAGCAACATATAAACTATGGGTGGACAGTGATAGTCAGGAAATGGCCAGGGATTTTCCAGTTTCCTGATTCCTCTATGTGAGACGTGTGCTACACACTTTCTGTTTACCCTCCCTGTCTATCTCCACCTTTCTCAACCTTCTACTCTCTACCCTAAGCAGTTGACTTCACTGGGTTCAGCTGAATGAGAAATCAAGAGACAGGTGTGCATCATGGCCCTTCTCAAGATAGTTCTGACTTAAAGACAGCTTCTAGAAACTGCCTCCCACCCCAATGCTTGTCTGGAGAGACAATACCCTCTTCAGAACTTTGTATGGCCTTAAGATAGTTCACTACCTATTATGGAGTTCCTACTCTTGCCTGTGTTTTGTCTTTTTTATTATGAATACTTCTATCACCGAACTCTGCTGGAATAACCAAACTTGAGTATGACATTTCTTCCTTCCCAAGACTCTGAGTGAAATAATTCAATGGTTACAATAACAACAAAACCCCATAATTCTTAGGCATGGGAGATGGCTCAGTGAGTAAGCACTGAGGAAGTATGAGGGCCTGAATTTGAATGCACAGAAGCCACGTGAAAGCTGAATACATAGCAGGAACATCTATAATCACTGCACTCCTATGAGAAAATGAGAATAGAAACAGATGAATCCTTGATGCACAGCAGGGGCATCTGTAATTCCTGCACTCTTATGAGGAGGTGAAAGTAGAAACCGAGCAACTCCTGCAAGCCCAAGAACCAGCCAACCTAGCAGGCCCAATGGGAAAACAACCAAGAAACCTTATCTCAAACATCTTGGTAGGTGAGGGCCAAGCCCTAAGGCTGTCCCCTAATCTCCATATATGCACTTCTATTCCTATTCTATGCTATGCTATGCTATGCTATGCTATGCTATGCTATGCTATGCTATGCTATGCTATTCTATTCTATTCTATTTATATGCATGTGTATTAGTGGTAGGTTTGTGGTAGGAAATGTGGAGACATGGGCTGGAGAGGCCCAGGAATGCTGGACCAAGAGCTTAACAAGGGATTCTGATAGGAGCTCCAAGATCAGGAAGCCAATCGGAGCATGGACTCTGAAGGCCAGGGCCACCAGGTTTCTGCAGGGATAACAAGTCTATTTGCAATAGAATTATAAGTCACTCTCCTCTTTGGTAAGTCTATATTTTGTCTGGGTAAATCTGAATTTTAAAGTAATGGACTAATTAACATGGAGGAAGACATTTTAAGCCAGTAGAACATTTAGGATATAGTATGGGTTTTTCTGGATGCTTTTAGCCAGTTTTATTGTAAGAATCATGGGTAAAAAGCAGGACAGAATGACTTGAAAAATATGCAGTTTGGTCAGAAAATGAGTATATTTAGAGCTGAGGATAAATATAATTGACTATTAAAGAAATAGGCAACATTAAAAAGAAATCAAGTATTTTGCACTGGGAAAATGGGGAAGAAGTGTTAAGGGCATCTCATGAATCAGTTAGCTCTCAACCACAATACAATCATGGGGGAAGAAAAGTTTTCATCAATCAGAAGACTTTGCTTTGAAAAAAGAGCTCTACAGAGCCTGAACATACTGGTTCTTTTAGGAAAGTCTTTCCTGTGCTCAGCTTCTTAGCCATTCGAGGCAGACAGGATCTAATGGAGCCCTGGCATTGTAAACATGAGTCTGGTCATGTATGCATGAAGAGTTATGGGGTTGGGAAGCCTTCCTCTTTGACTTCAAAGGAAACACCAAGAGTCCATGCAATGTGTGATTGGGTCCGATACCCTCAGGCAGCCTCTGAGGAGCCTGTGTGTTTGAAGCTCAGTCTACAGTGGTGACTCCAGGATTCTGGAGGGGCTATGAACAGAAGTTGTTTACAAAAGAAAGCCACTGATGGTGAGCAGAGTCCAGAAGAGAATCCTTGGGACAGAGTTGTCCCAGCCTGTTGGAGCTCAAAACTCAAGGTTGCTGTATATTCAGTAATAGAATTTAATATTTAACCTTATGGGTTTCTGTCTTGTTTTGGTCCCATCCATTTTTGCTTTTCTGCTGTTTGGGGACTGGGAATGTTTATTCTTATGCAACCATATACCATAAATATATAAATTTCCTATAATTTTACCTGGGCTTATGGCTAAGACTTTCTCTTGAGTCTCGGCAGTCTTTGAATTTGGACTTTGAGCAATGTTGGAACTGCTAAGACGATAGGTTTTCTTAGAAATGCTCAAATGCATTTTGTATCATTAGACAGCTGTGAGTATTTGGAGCGGGGGAGTAAGGACGCACTATTACGTTTGAATAATTAAATGTGCCCACAGGTTCATGTGTTTAACATTTGTTCTTCAGCTGATGGTGCTCTTGGGAGATATAGGAACCTTAGATGGGGCTGACCTGAAAAGGCAGGCCACTGGTCCACTTCTTTAAAGATTATACCTGGCCCCAGCCCCTTCCTTTTCCCCCTGCTTTCCATCCTCCGTGAAGTGAAGAAGTTACTCTGCACCATAAGGTTCTGGTGTCAAGACACAGACTGAATCCTTCCATACCATGAGCAAAATTAATCACCCTATCCTCTACCTTAAAAATTCAGTAATAACTTCTGGGGAAATAAAGCAGGCCTATTGTTTTCTATCTGTCCTGCTAAGTACAACTGAAAATACTGAATGATACATTTAAAAAAATAATTAAGAAGACTCTGAAACCTGGAGATAGTACAGCAAACTGACCAAAGCCTAAAGAACAGCTCATGGTATTGGGTTCCTGATTTGTTGCTTTGTTGCCTCATTTGTTCTAGCTGAAGGAAGAATAATCCAGAAATGACAACATGCAGAGACGAAAGCCCCTACCCTCAAGCCAAGGGACCTAGAAGGGAGCAGGCTAGTAAGGGAAGCACTTTGAGAAATGAGTATCCCACAGCCCTTTGGTGGTTCTCAAGGTTCCGCCGGTCTGTGGTGGAACATCACATGCTGGCAGGAGTGTGTGGCAACGTAAAACTGCTTATGTAACAAGTTAGAGAGCAAAGAAAAAGAGGCAGGCACTGTGGCCCTTGCCTTCAAAATGTCCTGTAATGACTGGCGCATCTTCCACTAGGTTCCACCTCTTAAAGATTCTAGCATTTCTCCAAAATGCACCTCTGGGGACCAGGCCTTTACGTGGGCACTGATGGAGCATGTCAGACCCAGTCTTTAGCAGCCTTGAAAGCAAAATACTGGGAGAAAACACCTCAGAGATTATCATCAAAAGCCAACCTCTCCTAGAATCAAATCTAAGGTATCTTCTTCAGAAAAAAACTATTACTGTTGTATTTGACAAGACTTTGGCAAATTTAGACTATTTTGGTAAATGTAGTTTGCTTTCTGTTGACCTTTACTTATAGGAAATTCTTATTTGTAATATTGACTCAATATACACACATACACATACCCTACACACACACACACACACATACACACACACCCTACACATACCACACACACAGATACCCTACACATACCACACACACACCCTATTCATACCACACACACACTCTACACATACACACATATCCTACACATACCACACACACACACACCCTGCACATACACACACACAGTCATACACACACACCCTACACATACACACACATACACACACCCTACACATACCACACATACCCTACACATACACACACACAGACATATACACACACACCCTACACATACACATACACACACACCCTACACATAACACACACACACACACACACAGGAGTCCGCTTTATGCTAGGGACCATTTGTGCTTTCTTTCTGGTAGTAGCCTTCTCTGGCGATACAGAAGGACAATTTGGAGTCATGTGGCTGGAGGTGGAGCCCCAATTCCATCATTTACCAACCGTATAAAATTCACTTACTCTATAGGAGTCCCTGTTTTCCCATTCCAAGCTGAAAATACTAGCTCTTTTTTTGTTTAAACATGCTTTTTATTTTGAGATTCAGAAGAGATTATATCCATGTGTGTGATTGTATTATAAGATGTCATGTAAACCCAGATGGCTTTTGTACTGGAGTGACACCTTGCTCTCTCTATCTTCACACTCTAATCCTAAGGAAGGAAGGAGCGAATGTGGGGTTGTTGGATGTCTCCATGAATGAAATAGAAAATTATCTTTGCTCACATGAATCTTACATACTATTGAGATAATGATAACAAGAAGCCTGATAAATTCATAGTTGTATTTTAGAAAGCAAGTGATGCTGTAGAGAAATAAACCAAGTAGAGAAGATAGAACTGAGGCCTAAGGACTGTGGAACCCAGCTTCCACAGGGAAACAGGGCTGTTGTCATTGCAAAGATGATAACTGAGACGCGATTTGGAAGAGGTGAAAGTGGACCCACATGATGACTGAGGAACGAGTTTGAGGCAAAGGGAAATGGTGTGTCTACTGCCTCTCGAATTTGAGGAAAATCCAAAATGCAAGTAAGCATAGGGCAGAGTTTGGCAAAGAAAGGAAAAGAGAGTGAGACGAGAGAGGCTCGGGAGAGGGCAGAGCCCTGAAGGCTATGACTACAGAACTGGGCTGAGTCAGAGTTGTGGAGAGCAGAGCAACAGACACGGATTCACCTCTCGGATCACTGCGGATCGGACCCTTCTTTGGAAAGAGAAAAGAGATAGAGATGTGGCAGAGACCAAAGCAGAGGAACAATTAAGAACATAGTAACTCAGGCCAGAGACAATAGTGACCTGTGTAACAGTAGAAGAACTGGACACATGGAGATGAGTTCAGATTTGGAGTATATATTAAAGGAAAATCAATGTAATTCCAGACTGACTGATTGTGGAGTATTGAAGAAATAGAAGGATACAATGTGACTGACTCTGCATTAACAACTAGAAAACCAGAACTACCAGCTGGGGAGGAGGGGTCTGTTGAAGGGGCCAGCTTGAAGGACAGATCAGGAATTAAGCGAGCAAATTAGATTTGAGATGGCACTAAGCATTTAGTACAATCGTCCAGGGTGCCTTGAAAATAAAAAGTAGGATTTGGGAAGGAGATCTAACACAAAAATAAAACCGAGAAACTGTTGGATATGAATGATATTTAAAATTGGGAGACTGCGGTGACAAAGAGATAAGAATGGAGGACTGAAGCACCAACATGTGGGCTTTGGAATGCCTCCTGCAACTTAGGAAATTAACAAAAGGCCACTTCAGCCACCCCACCCCGTACCCAGACTTCCCACCTCCTCCTCCACAAGCTAGCCTGGTGAGTACTCTACCATCCATTCTTCACTTATCCACAGTCTGTCATACCTGGATCAGGTGCCACAGCCAGTGCTCTAGTCTACTCTGGCCACCCATGCCTTGGTAACAGCCATCCTCCAACCTTCTACAGGTTCCAGTCCCTGTGCTCCAGCAGAGATGACTACAAAAAACCACAAGCAATCAGAATGCAGAGTTGTGCAGCTCAGTCCCAGTAGATACATCTATAAAACACTCCTGCACCTACGGCTCAGAGAACAGTGCTGAAGTGGGGGCAGAAAGACTGTAAGAATCAGAGGATCAGGGAATTTGCTGTAAGATTGTGTCTCCTAGTAACATCAGAAAATATCCGTAAAGTCTTACCAGCAGGACTGCCCAAAGGTGAGTTGAAGAAGGATGACATCAATGAGCATGTCAAACTAGGCAGAGAAGAGCCCAGGAGACCTCAACACTACACCAAGAACTTCAGGCAACCAAGGAAAGCTGGGGATGGGAGAGGTAGTCCTTCCCAGGCAAGAGCACACCAATTGGTTTTCCAGTGCCAAATGATCACTTCTGAAAACATACATACATTATATGGATTGAACAAATTGTATTTAGAAATGTGTGTGTGTGTGTGTGTGTGTGTGTATGTGTGTGTGTGTGTGTGTTTATACACATAGCATGCAATAGTAATTAGAGAAAAGACAGGCCATGATTTTGAAGGAGAGAGGGAAGAGGTATAAGTATCTGAGAGGGATGAAAGGGAAGGGAGAAATGTCACAATTATTATACTCTCAAAAATAAAACAAAATGAAAAATTGTAAAAAGAGAAGGTCATCAGAGAAGACTGAGAAAGAAAAATAAGGAAGGCACTGAACAATACAAGAAATGGGCGCCATCCTGAAATCCAGGAAAGTGAATCAGGAAGAAAATGTGATCAAATTATCAAATACTTGAGTTTCTCAAGTGAAATAAAGGACTAAGGTAGCAGTAGTTCTCAATCTTCCTAACGCTGTGACCCTTTAACACAGTTCCTAATGTTGTGGAATGACCTCCCAACCATAAAATGATTTTGTTGCAACCTCATAACTATAATTTTGCTACTATTATAAATCATAATATAAACATCTGATATACAGGATGTCTGATATGTACACAACACACAAGGGGGTTGCAACCCACAGGTTGAGAACCACTGGACTTTTGATTTAGCAACGTGGAGGTTATCAGTGACCCTGATGTGAGCAGTTTCATTGGTGTTAAAGGGTCAAATTCCTGTTTAGATTGGATCTAAGAAAGAACAAGAGGACAGGAAATAGAGGTCAATGGCACATCTCTTTCAAGAAGTCTACGTTCAAAGAAGAGAGAAATATCACAGTAGCTTGTGAGGGAAGAGGGCCAACAGAGTCCTTCAGGATGGAAGAGGCATGGACATGTATGTGTCATGGCATCTGATTTGGCATAGGACCCCCTTAAGACAGTGAGTAGGACGGACTCTGGATTTGCAAAGGAATACAGGCTGCACACAAGGGCATGATTGGCTCACTTAGAAGAAAACCCTCCCTGGGAAGACACAGAGTGAGTACAGATGTGGCCAGAGGACACATGTCCTTATGATCACTTCTGTTTAATGAGTGCAATAAGAAGCATTAGGATTCAGTAGAATGCAAAGGGGAGGAAGGAATGATGGAGTCTGAGGAAATAGATAGCAGGAACTAACATCCCAGGAAAGTGGTAGAGTGAATGAACTAAGCATATATAGGTGGTTGTTGGGTTGTGTCAACTAATGGTGCAGAAAACAAAATGTTCTCATGTGAGTCTACATGCTGTGGCGTCAACAGTAAGTGGAAAGAGTAGGGAGGTTAAGAATACAGTCTAGAAACAATGAAATCCTTGACAAGAGCAGTCGCGTGGTTTGTGCTTTTCACAGACAGAGGATACTGCATGGTGTGAGGTTGTCATGAATAACTGGAACTTGCCAGTGCTGTGGCTTCACTAACATAAGCAGAGAACAAAGGTGTTTGTGGCTGTTTGCAGCTTCAGTTATGAAGGAGAGAGAGGTACAAGGAACAGTAGGGTGTACAGGTCAGTGGACTGGAGGTTGCATGAAAGACTGGATGAGGCTAGCTCTAGGACGTATTTGTCTCATCCTTGTCTTTGCTTTCAGGCTTTAGTTAAAAAAGAGTGGCTAATGAGCTAGGTGTGGTGGCACACTCTTTTGATCCCAGATCAGGAGGCATAGGCAGATGGATCTCTACGCTCAAAACCAGCCTGGTCTACAGGACAGCCAGGGCTACAAAGAGAAACCCTGTCTCAAAAAACTAATCCAAAAACAAACAAACAAACAAACACACACACACACACACACACACACAAAAGAAGAGTGGCTAAGAATGCAGCCTGATCCGAGTCCAGCCCTATCAGTTATAAGATCTCTATTTTGTTTCCTTTCATTGGCTCCCTCCAAACATATCTTCTTGATTACTGTAGTTGCATGATGAGCTTTCAGCGCTAGTGAACTAAGCTCCCAAATAACATGATTTTTCAAATTAAAAGTGAAACGAATTGTCAGAGGAGAAAGGCTGAGAAAATTCATCATCAACTTTTTTTTTAACATATTAAAGAGTGTGTGTGTGTGTGTGTGTGTATGTGTGTGTGTGTGTTTAAAGCTGTAAGGAATACTATCCAAGACAGGAAAAATAGACCAAGTATGGATGCATTAGACTGAGGGAAATGACCCAAGACAGTAGTGCTGAGGTATGAAAAATCAAAAAGAAGAAGAAGAAGAAGAAGAAGAAGGAGAAGAAGAAGAAGAAGAAGAAGAAGAAGAAATAATATGTATGTATCAACTCATGATGTGATGACATTCCAAGAGCCACGAATACATACATACGATTAAAGTATGTGGGGTAACTTTGTCAATGTTGGGGGTAGAGTAAGTGAGCCTCGGACTTCCAGATTCCATACATTATCCTGGTAGAAGAAAGCACAGTGGTTAGTCAAAGGTGACTTTTATAATCACTACAGAGGCAGTAATCACTATATAAAAGAGTAAAAATGAAATCATTAATAATAAAGAACATTTATCTAAAAGAGATCAAAAATTCATATAGAAAAGGAAAATTCCCACTGGACAGAGAATCAGTAAGACAGCAGGTTTTCCTGACTTGTCTTGCACCAGGACCTCTGAGGTCAGTGATGAGGCGCTCATCCCAGGATCCCAGGGCTGAGCTGATGGCGGTAGAGGTTAAAAGTAGAGTCAGGAGATATCAAGAGACCTGCCAACTGCCACAGACCTGCTCTCAGCTGCGTAGCTCGAGTGGGCCACAGATTTACAGAGGCCTGCCTGCTGCCTGGCCATTCTGGAGGAGGAAGATGTCCGTAGATTCGCCCACCATGCCACATAGGCAGGCTGTAGACACCTAGAGGCTCCTTTGTCACCAGCCATATGGTGAAGACACAGGAGGTCACATGGCCTACCTGCAGCGGGAACCACTACAATGTCAAATGGTCGGCGGACAGGAGAGAAAGAGAAGTCTAACAGTTTGGGCATTATGAAGAGAGGCAGAATGGAGAGGAGAAGGAGGAGTACCCTGTTTTGAGTAACCAGCCCTGCCACCTGAAGCCATGGTGAAGTCCCAGCCTGTGCTAACGATAAGAGCCGTGTCTGGGTTTGTGGCTACGCAGTGGCAGTGGTACAGTGTCAAAGTCTGTGGCTCATATTGCTACTAGAGATCATGGGGATAACCCTGGTCTAGGAGCCTGCTGGGACCATGTGGATGTCCGGGGTTATGCAGAACTGGCCCCACCCCTCACTGGAAGTGGTGCTCTGGAGAGCTGCCCTACCTCTCACCTGCAGCTGCACTCAGGAGAGTGACTCCTGTGCCTTGCCCAGGCAGCACCGTGAGGCTGTGGCAGGGGTGGGTGCGGGTGAGTCAGCCTGAGGGTGTGAGTGTATAATCTGTGAACTGCTGGGATGCATGAAAGGACAGATCCTGCTGATCCAAAGCTGCAGGGCCTCACTGACACAGGGCAGCAACAGGAAAACCCAGAGAAGAGAGGATTCAATATTGATGAAGCCAGAGACCTCAAACCAGACCAATGACGCATTGCAATGAACGTTCGGAAGTGAAGAAGTGTGGACAGAGGAGTATACTGTGGGACTCACTATACTACAGCTTCACTACAAGCCATTTACCATGCTTGTTTCGTTTATTTCTTGTGTTTGTGTGGTTTTTACTGGGGAAGAGGGGTGGTGTAAGGGAGGAGAGCGGATACAAGGGGACCAGTGTTGGGCCCCATTTCAGCCCTGGTTTGGGCCTCGTGGACAAACCCGAGCCTGGCTTGAGTTTTTGTGGCCTTGTGGGAGAGCCTAAGCCTGACTCAAGTTTTGAGATCTGTTTCAGTCACTTCTATATTGGAGCGACTCAGCAAGACCTGTTTGGCCCTGCCTCTGCCCCACCATTGCTAATGTAGAGCTTTGCCATTGGCCGTATCAGTCACCCCATACCCTCTGTCACCCTTCCCTTACTCCTACGTCATCTCAGCCCACCAAATATTCCCCTCCATTCGCTCTGAGTTTATATAAGCAAGAGGCTGAAACAATAAAGTTGAGTTCCTGCTTTGACAAGACTCCTGGCCAGGTGTGTTTCTTTTGGGCCGTTGACACTCACCATCCTGCTCCCAGGACCGCTCTCCTCTCACCTGGACCTGCCAGCAAGGAGCCAGGAGATGAGTAGGACTGAGTACATAATATGATCTCACACACAAACAATAAGTTTAACTCCTGTGGCCACCATTCACAGACTCCTGCCTCTTAAGTCTTAAGTTACTGTCATGGTTTATATATGCTCCACCCAGGGAGTGGCACTATTAGAAGTATGGCCTTGTTGCAGTAGGTGTGTCACTGTGGGTGTGGTCTTTAAGACCCTAATTCTAGCTGCCTGGAAGTCAATATTCTGCTAGCAGCCTTCAGATGAAGATGTAGAACTCTCAGCTCTGCCTATACCATGCCTTCCTGGATGCTACCATGTTCCTCACTTGATGATAATGGACTGAACCTCTGAACCTGTAAGCTAGACCCAATTAAATGTTGTCCTTATAAGAGTTGCCTTGGTCATCAAAACCCTAAGACAGTTACTATGCTAGACCCGAGAGTTTGCTTGCTGTACATACAGTAGATGGGAGAAGATAACTAATACAAAGCAAATTCCAGCTACAATGGGAACTGCAGGCTGTCAACCCAAACTGGCTGTTAGCCAAGGTATGTGGGCGTGTCTCCATCTCCCAGGAGTTAAAATTATAGGCGTACCACTGGCTTAAATGTGATTTAACCCTAATAGGCTCATGTTCATGTGCTTAGTCCCTAGTTGATGTGGAAAGGGTTAGCTATGTCCATGTTGAGTTGTGTCACTAGTTTTATTAATGTCCAGTGTCTACCTGTGGCCCAGCATGTAGCTCTCAGCAACTTCTCTAGCACCACGCCTACCTGTGTGCTGCGGTGATCTCTGGCAAAATGGACTAGCACTCAAATTGTAAGCAAACTCCCTGTTAGATGCTCTCTGTGAGTTACTCTGGTCGTGGGATCTCTTCAAACAAACAACTATGGCCAACATGGCCAGGGTTGAGCTTCCAGGTTTGGCTGGCACACAGGAAAGGACCCAGGGCAAAAATGCAGATCTAGATTCTCCAGGTACCAATGGTGGCTCAGAAAGACAGGCTTCAAGATGGTTTGTCAACCAGGATTAAAATATTTTTTTATGTGTTTCTTCTGCATGTATGTATGCAGCATGCACATGCAGCGCCTGGGGAATCCAGATGAAGGCATCAGATCCCCTGCAACTGGACATTGTGAGCTCTCATGTGGGTGCTAGGAATTGAATCAAGGTCCTATGGAAGAGTGATCAGTGCTCTTAACCATCTCCACAACCCCAGAGTCAGACTTTTAATCCTAAGGTTGGCAGTTTTGTGCTGCCACAGTAACTCTGTAAAGATCAAAAAAGTCTTGCTTTCTTTGGGGCAATTAAAAAAAAACCAGCAGATTATAAGAAAGACATCAGTACCAATCTCCAACATCAGTGTACAAGTGTCTAAATATCTTTCCATAAAGAGATATTTATAGGGCAGGAGAGACAGAGCTCAGTCAGTTAAGGGCTTTTTGTGCAATCATAAGGGACCTTAGTTCAGCCAACAACATCCATGTAGCACATTCATAACCCCAGTGCTTGAGAGCTGGAGAAAGGCAGATCCTTGGGACTTGTTGGCCAGTCAGTTTAACCTCATAGTGAGTTTCAGATCTCAGTGAAGTACCATCTCAAAACCCAGGTGAATGGCTCCTGAGAAACAACCCCTGGGGGTGACTTTTGGCCTCCAGATGCACACATGTGTGCATTCACTGGCACACACATGTGCTTACATACACATAGCTGCGAATGTGTGTGGGGGGGAGGGGAGGGGAGTTCTTTTAGTATAGTACAAAGGAGAAATGCAGTTTGTCATTATGGCTTAAAGACAGTAAATGTTCAGGTTCTAATTGACACATGAGTAACTGGAGGCACTTTAAGACAGGTGTTCTTGTTATTAAATGCAGGAGTTACTGAATTAGGTAGGATACAGATAAACTGGTGCTGGCCATAATCCTAAAAGACACCTTCCTGAACACCATGATCCTAAAACCCCTCAATCAGCGTCCTGAGAGAGTAAAACCCAAATGTTAAAGTCCTGAAAGTCAAAAATTCTTTTCTGTTTGTTTGTTTTTAACTGCTGCTATTTTATTTGTTATTATTTAAATTTCAGCATTATTCTTCATGTGTGTGTGTGTGTGTGTGTGTGTGTGTGTGTTTGATTTCTTACAGAGTATTTTTATTTTTCAATTTTTTATTAATTCTTATTCTTTACTATCCACTGTTACATATTTTTTTTTTAGTCATGCTCCATGTTGACATGGAAATTATATACGGATGTTTAGAGAATCCTAATTTGTTTTAGGCATCTTTTGCAAATTTAAAGTGCATTATCAAACACATCACATACTTTGTGTGTAAGCAATACAGTGTGTATAAAAAACACTCAGACTTTTTCAGCGAATGGAGTTCTCCTTCTTAAATATCTATATTGGTAAAAAGATAAAATTTCTCAGGACCTTGACTCCTTGAGTAAGCTCCTTGCACAGTAGTGACCCAGCAAGATTTGTGAGTAATAGTACCAGAAGATCTACACTATCTGTCTCAGTATTTCAAAGGTTTACTTTCTAAATTATTTTTAAGTTATGTACATGTGTGTGTGTGTGCCTGTGTGTATGCAAGAGACAGTAGTGTTGGACCTCCCTGGACCTGGAGTTTCAGGCTGTGTGTGCTGCCTGGTATAGGTTCTGGGAACCAAACTCAGCTCTTCTGTAAGAGCAATGTGTACTCTTTACTGCTGAGGTGTCTCTCCAGTTCCTTGGTACTACAGTTCAGATGACCACAGTGATATAACTGAGTGCTCACATCAGCCAGCTATGGTGCATATCTTTAAACAACTCATTTCTTGACTGATTTATATTGTACTATTGAGAATTTCATACATGTATACACTCAAACATGATTCCTTCTACTCCCATTTCCCCATTTCTCCACATCCCCCCTAAATACTCTTCCAACTCCATGACTAATATTGCATTCCATTAAAGTCAAGTTAGTACCGTCTATACTTGCATGGGGGAGAAACTATCCACTGAAAAATGGGAAGCCTGCTAATAGCTACATCATCAGAATATGATCATCCTCCTCCCCAGCAACTCCCCACTGCCAATAGCTCCTTAGTAAGGGGGAGGGCCTGGAGATCATCTACTCCATTTGTGCTGGAAATGTGGGTTGGCTTGATTTTGTGTAGTTCTTGTGCAGGTGACCACTGCTGTGAATTCGTGAAGACGATAGCCATGCAATGTCCAAAAGACAACGTTTCGTAGCAGTCCTCCCCATCTTTCTGTCTAACATTCTTGCTGCTTCCTCTTCTGTGGCCTTTGAGCCTTGTGTGGTGCAGTGTTCATGGAAGTGTCCTATTTGGGGCTGAGCACTTGGTTTCTTAATCGTAGTTCCTTGATTAATTATGCATCAGTCCATTGACTGCTGCTAATTGCAAAAATAAGCTACTCTGGTAGTGAGCACCCAAGGTCTGTGAATAGAAGCATAAACATTCAGAAGGCAATTTGACCCCTTGACCATTTAGAAAAGAAGTAATCGTGGTTTCTACCCTAGAACCAATGATCATCCCAACCATGGCCTTTTAACCAGGATTATAGCCTGAGACATGAAATTCCCTCCTGTGAAACAGGCCTCAAATTTGAAAAAAACTCCCCATAACAGTCAAGCCACTGTTACACCAATGGACACATCTTGCCCATCAAGACTGTGTTGTAGCTAGGTAAGACTGTTGGTTTCTTTTCTCTCCTAGCAGCCTGCATAGCATCTCTGACACTGTGAGAACTAGCCGGCAAGGAGAGTCTCCAGGATGATTTGAGATTGATTTCTCTATTTCTGAAACCAAAGTGTATGGTGTCTTCAGCAATAGGGACTTATGATATAGTTATGGTGGATGGCTGTCTTAGTTAGGATTTCCATTGCTATGAAGAGACATCATCACCAAGGCAACTCTTATAAAGGTTGGTGCTGGCTTACAGTTCCAGAGATTCAGCCCATTATACTCATGGTGGGAAGCATGACACCATGCAGGCTGACTTGGTGCTGGAAGAGCCAAGAGTTCTACATCTTGACCCAAAGGCAGCCAGGAGGAGGGTCTCTTTTGCACTAGGCAGAGCTTGAGCACTAGGAGCCCTCAAAGCCCACCTCTGCAGTGACACACTTCCTCCAACAAGGCCACACCTCCTAATACTGTTACTTCTCATGATTCAAGCATATTCAAACCATCATAATAACCAAGAGCAATCAAGGACAATAGCTTATTTATTTTTTTAGAGACCTCTGGGGCTTCCCTGACCAGTAACTCATAGAGAGGAATCCTTTGACTTATCCTGTGATTTTCATCTAATAACCCGTATTCTGGGAGTAACATTCTCAATCCATGCAGGGTGATACTGCTTGGACTCTTTATAGAAACTGTAATTTGAAGTTACTAACTAATGAGTTTCTATAAGACTTTTCCATAGACCGCTGATTCTGGCTAACCATTCACAATATGGCTTCTGTATGGCTTGTCATATTCCCTTCTTTGAAGTAGCTCCCTACCCCTGCTTTATTCCCAGATTTTCCCCAAACACACTGTGACTTTCCTTGTTTAAGTCTTTCGGCTCCCAGTATTCCACAGCCCTTAGCATGACTCCAGAAGCCCCATTCTACACTTGCTTATACTTACACTCCAGGTTAAAAACACAAGACCAAAGATCTGAAGCTAGGACCTATGTGTGAGTGAGAACATGTAGCATTTGTCTTTCTGGGTTTAGTTACCTTAGTCTGAATTTTTTTTCTAGTTCTGTTTTCTTGCAAATTTCATTTTTCTTTACAGATATTACATTGTGGATATGTACAGTATTTTTCTATCTATTCATCTATTGGTGGACATTTTCCTAGGGGTTTTTTTTTTTTTGCCAACTTGCCATAAGCTAGAATCATTTGGGAAGAAAGACTCTCATTTGAGAAAATGTCTACATAAGATTTGTCTATAGGCAAATCTGTAGTGTATTTTCTTGATTACTGATTGATGTGGAAGGGCACAATCCATTGGGGGTGGTACGACTCCTGGGCAGGTGGTCCTGGGGTTGTTTAAGAAAGAAGATTGAACAGGCCATGAGAAGGAAACCAGTAAGCAGTACTCAATGGCCTTCAGTTCCTGACTCGGATTCCTTGAATGATGGTCTACAAGCTATAAGATGAAATAAACCATTTTGCTTTTGGTCATGGTGCTTTATCACAGCAATAGAAACCTAACTAAAACAGACATCTAGCTTGATTCTACTTAGCAGCTATTATCAATAGAGTAGCAGTGAACATGGCTATGCAAGTGTCTCTGTACTGGGATATAAATTCCGTTGTATGTGTACGAAACTCGCTTGAAGCTCAGAAGGTGGTGCTTTATTATCTATTTTAGCGCCTTCATTTTGGGTAGAGTGGAGAAATCAACGAGGACTCACAAGGAAGTCATGTTCACATAGGCCTAGGAGTAAGACAATTTGGTGTAGAGGGAACACTGTGATGGCAGCAGGGACCCAGAACAGCTGCAGTTAGTAGGCTTTGCCTGGGTGCCAGTCTTAAAGACGCAGCGTTGGGAGTGTGAATGTTACTTGGCTTCTTTCATTTTGTGAAAACAAATATCAAAAATCCGTGCTTTTTTTCTCATTCTATTTATTCACAGTAACATCTTTCTGCACATGTTTTTTATTATTTTTTATTGGATGTTTTATTTACATTTCCTATGTTGTCCCCTTACCCCATCCCCCACCCATCTGCACATGTTTTTATGTATGTGAGTACCCATGTGTCATGATACATGTATGAAAATCAAAGAACAATTTGAAAGTTCATTCTCTCCTTCCGCTCTGTGTGTAGCAGGGATCAAACTCGAGTTGCGCGGCTTGGAAGCTAGCTGCCTCGCCCGGTCTCAGTGGGAGAGAATGTACCTAGCCTTTCAGAGACTTGAGCCAGGGTAAGGTGGATTGGGGAAGGCACTGTGTGAGGAGACCGGGAGAGGGGGCAGCGATCAGGATATAAAATGAGTGATAATTTTTAAGGTATGTGCTTTTAATAGGGGAATCCTTTTCAGCCCTCAAGTTCTGTGTCTTTATGTACCCTCACCCGTGGGGGACACCAGCGGTATTCCTCATCTCCAAAGAGCTTATGCTGACGATTCTGGGCCGGACCTACTTAACCTTCAGCATCTGGGGTGTTGGTTGCAGTTTGGTGGCATAGACTCAAGGTGAGGATGCAGAGGTGGCTACCACTTTCCTACTTACTACTGGGTTCTCAGAGTGCCTGATTGTTGAACCAGTGGAAACTGCTTCCCTAGTGTGTTCTAAAAGAAAACTCAGCGTGGGGGAGGTGTGACAGTCACTTTTAGGGGCCCATTGCCTGCCAGGAGACGCATCGGGCGGGCGGGCTTATCGGCTGCAGCTGGTGCTGTGCTGCGGGCTGCTGGCAGCTCGCCCGGGTGGGCAGCAGCGTTGACGTGCGCCCCTGGTGGCGAGGGCGACGCGCTGGTGGCGCTGGGGCCTGCAGAGCCAGCGGGGCTTGCGGGAGCTCTCCTGCGGGCCCGGGCCCTCGCCCCCGCCGCAGCGGGAGGCGTCGCTGGCGCTGGACGCTTGTGGGAGGCGGGGACGAGCCGGGGCAAGCAAAGTCCAGGTCTGCACGCCAGCCGCAGCAGCGGCCGACACGCGCTTGAGGTTCAGGTGAGGGAGGACGCGACGGGAGACCCGGGCGGCGGGAGGGCAGCTGCAGTGGGACCTGCTGGGGAGTGGCTGCCACCCGTGCGCCCGGCTCTGCGCCTTGGGACGGAGGCTCCCGGAGCCTGGAGGTCCCCCTATCAGGGGAGCTGAGCCGGGTGCACTTGGACCTGAGGCTGTGGTTTCTCCCCAGGCTGAGATGGATCTTGAGGCAGCGAGAAACGGAACAGCGCGGCGCCTGGACGGCGACTTTGAACTAGGCAGCATCAGGTATACAGGACCACAGAGCCACTGGCTTTTCCTTATAGCAGAGTCCTCGAAAGAAGTTGAAAAAACCGGTTGATGCCTCCGGCCTTTGGGAGGAAGTTTTAAATGTTCTTGAGGAATGTCTCCCAGGCTCCTTTTGGAACAGAGAAGAGACTGTCTTCAAACGCGCTCCCCTTCCCGGAACACGGGTGATTTGATGAATATTGGCGTTGTGTAACGTTCACTTTTTAAATATAAAGTAAACATTTGCAGATCATTCTTTTTAGCCATCATCTGGCTACTCGAGTTGGTAAAACTTCAGACACCTGCTATTGATGACTGTGCTTTTGAACTAGGCTAGTGAAGCAAGACCTCCCCTTCTTCCTTCATTGCCTTCCTTCTCTTCATTGCCCCTGTCTTCCCCTCCTCCCATCTGTACTCTGTTTTCCCTATTTCGCCTTTCTAGGGGGTGACATAGAGAGCAAGCTCATTCTTCACTAACTTCTGCTTCTAAATCAGGGTTTGTTTTGTTTTATTTTGTTTTGTTTTTGTCTCAGTTGCAAGAGGGTGAACTTAGATGCTTCTTCTGCCAGTGGGTCTTTCTTCCTGCCTGACTCTGGTTCTTCCCCAGCCACAGCGAAGCACACACACACACACACACACACACACACACAGAGGCAGAAGGGCCCGGTTAAGTGTGTGCCTGTTTCCTCTTTCATTGTGGGGACAGTGAATCATTTTCACCCTCGGCTTCAAATAGTTTATGAGGCTATTACAGTCTCCGAGTTCATGCTAGGCCACCTGGACGGAACAAACTGACATGTGTCATGGAGTTGTCTTCTAGAGGGACAAAATTTATCAGCTTCTGTAGTTGGTTCTCAAGCTGCAAGGGGCCTGATTAGCCAACTGAAAAATGTGCCTATCTGATGCTTAAACTGAAGCATTGTTCCTGTTAATTTGTTTGGACAGTGACATGGCCCTGTTCCTTCTTAGAATCATGGCGTTTATTCACAGAAAATTTAGGTTTGTTCATATAGAGTTATAAAAAACTTATAGATGGTGTTACTTCTAATAGAAAAATGTGGTTTTGTAATCTGGCAATTTAGGCTGGGGATGACTGTGAATCTATTAATAGATGGCATTTTCATGAAGAAGGCTATTTATGTATTATACTGGCCGAACATACTGACTAGTATTAGAAGAAGCAGTCCCTGGAAAAGGTGTAGTAACACTCAGGACCAGGAAAGTTCTCAGGAAAAGCTCACAGTGTGTGATTGGAAAGAAGGAAACACCTCAAAACTGAAATACAAGAAGTTAAGACTAACTTGATATTATAAGAGTAGAAAATGGAATATGAGACTTACTTTTATGTAACAACACCAAGGATGATACATTCAAGGAAAGTTAAGCCGACTTCTGTTAGGCAGAACAAGTTGAGGTTGTGCCTGTTCTAAACACGCTGCATAGCCTGTAGCACATTCTCTTGTACATATTCAGTAGCAAATGTCTGTCTGTTGAAAGGTACCAAGTATGAAGAAAATTAATGAATATTGGGAAAGCCAGGAGAACACAGCAGAAGTTCTATCCATTTTAAGGAGGGGGTTAGGGTAGCTCTTATTTTGAACTGAGAAAGTGGTAGAAGGAGATGAGCAGAGAGAGCCATGGGCATTTGGGGAGCATCTTCTGGCAGCAATAATTTAGAGCTAAAGGATCCTGAGGTTGAGACTGTATTCACTCTATCCACAAAGTAGCAGAGAAACCTGATCTGCCTATTTGAGCAGCGTACGACTGGGAGTGGGGGATGCAGTCATGAAGGTACCCACAGAGCATGTGGACTCAGCAGCCAATATAAAAGTTTCGATTTTGCTCTGAGTAGAAGTGGAACCATTGGAGCCATTGTTATTGCCTGAGTAGAGAAGTAGCCTGAGTTCTTAAATGATTATATTGGCTACAATTTCCAGTACACTAAAGAAAATATAAATGGAAGTGAGGTGGGGCTAGTCTAATGAGAATGAAGCAAGAAAAACGGGGAGAAGCAACCAGATCTTTGATATATCTTGAATGCAGAAAAAAAAAAACAGTATTTTCTAAAATCACTTCCCACATCATCCAGAAAAGCAGTCTCGCTATAAACCAACTTGTATTTTTCTTAGAAAAAGAATAATTTAAGTAATTTGGTAAGCATTATTACTGTATGCGTCTTCTCACTGTGGACTGACTCTGAAAGGCTGTCTTGACTCTCCCGTTTCCGTACGTCCTTGTAGTACCTTGGAGAGTTACCTTTGTACTTGATGGCTGTCTAGCAGATAGTTTTGACAACGGTAGTCTTCTCCTGTTTAAAAATGTCACGATTCAAAACCATAGCTACTAAGGTTTATGTTCAACTCATTGTTCATGACAGTTTTATATTTGGACAATTATGTTTTACAGCAACCAAGGCAGAGAAAAGAAGAAGAAAGTGAATTTAGTTGGCCTGCTGACACTGGTAAGTTGTGAAATACTAAGTGGAAATAATCCTACCTTTCATTCAAATTTGGAGACTTGAGTTAATAGTCAGCCAGCAAGTACTTTAAGTCTGCCTGTCTTACGAAGCACTGGACTGCTTCTGCTGCACTTGCGCCTATGGTTTGGCTAATTGTAACAATGGTTTTAAACCACAAGACAGATGATGAAGGGGGTTGGGTAAGCTGGCTTCAAGCTCACTGCTACATAGGCAGATAAAACAAAAATGAAGCATTTCAGAAATACCATGGAAACCCACTGGCTTCAGGTAAGCATCTCGATTCATAAAACCCTGTCAGTAACCTCCACCCCTGGCCCAGCCAAAAAAGTTTAAGTGTTGAAAACAACATTTAATTGCTTCTCGGCCTTTTGGCTAAGATCAAGTGTGAAAACAACATTTAAAACAAAACAAAATCCACATGCACAACTAGCTTACTAGGAAATTAGTGAACCTTGACATAATGACCACGGATTCTGACTGTTTCAGGCCATTCCCAGTGTACTCCGAGGGTACAAGGCAAGCCAACACAGTTGTTTGATTGTTTGTTTGTTTGTTTGTTTTGAAGAAATCACATCTATGTTGTAATAATTATTTAAAATTCGGCCACCAGTCAAGTCGACTATCTAAGCTGTGGCAGCTCTGCCTGGCTCAACTGCCATGTTGCATGGCCAGAGGCCACGTGTGTGCTGCAGCTACAAATGGCCAGCCAGAAACACCAGCCCTGCCACCCACGAAATGCCAGTGTGGGAGATGGTTCTGCCAATCTTAGACGCTGTCTCCGAAAGGCTGAGCATTGCCCAGACCATTCTGCCATCCATGTGGGCCCAGTAGAAAATTGAGACTCTAATGCTTAAAGATTAATCAAAGGCTTTATATGTTTGGTAATGCTCAATAACAATATGTCCATACAAGAGAGTTGTTTCCCAATTAGCTAACCTAAATAAAAGTTGTTACCCGCGACTGCTCTCCATATCTCTGTGGCTCTCCATCACTCCTACATCTCTGCTTCCCCTAGTTCCTCCTCTTCCTTTTCCTCTTCTGCTCCTTACTCCTCCCACCTTAGCTCCTCCTACACATCTGTTTTCATTTTCAGTGTGTCTGAGCGAGGCAGGCCAGGAAAGTGTTTGCCTGCTTTGAAAAATGTGATATGTTTCAAGCAGACAGTCTTTGACAAAAAGAAAGGAAGGAAGGAAGGAAGGAAGGAAGGAAGGAAGGAAGGAAAGAAGGAAACAAAGAATTAAGTGCATATCAATTGAAGCTGCCAAGTTAGAAAGCAAATGCAGGAAAGGACATCAAAACATTTGCACACAACAATACAGTCCTCTTGTTGGTCCAAGCCTCTGCACAGACTCTTTCCTCTACTTTTTGTTTTTGCTTAAAAAGTTTCAGCGAGAGTAAATTTTTGTTCAGGTTGTATTGTGTGTGCTTGTGCTTATGCTGTATTGACTTGTAATAGTGGACTGAGACCCCAACACAGTGTGTGTCTGATGCGTGTGAGTACAGGTGTACAGTGCCGCAGGACATGTATGGAAGTCAAGTGGTAATTTGGGGGAATCTGTTCTCTTCTTTCAAGTCTTTTGGTTCCAGGCATTGAGCCAGGTTGTCAGTTTTGAGGGACAAATGTTTTTCCCTACTGAGCTATCTCACCAGCCTAGAAAAAGAATTTTATTTAGTGCTGCAGACAATACATGTAATTTTAATGTCAGTTTAGAATCTGTTTCCTACAGAAAATAGAAAAATATATACTGAAAAGTAGAATAATTGATATTTTGTTTGCATTTAATAATTTTAGTTGAAACTGTATTTAAATTTAATTACCATCTTTCATCTGAGTCGATGTCTCTGTGGAAAAACCTCAGAACAAAGCTGGTGCAATAGGATTAGAGATGTCTTGTTTTGTTGAAAAGGGTCACTAAAAACTAATCTAGATTTACATAGGAATGTCCCCTAACTTTAAATTTGATCTTAGAAACATAAATTTAATTTGACCAACATGGAAAGCATTAAAATCTTCTTCAGTGTCATAAAATGTCCACTAAAAATGAACACCACAGGAAAATCTGACTTTGCACTGAAAGGATGTTGAAAGACACAAATGTCCTAACTCTCTTCACTTAGAGGCCGCTAACAGCAGATCTTAAGGACATGGGTCCCTTGTAGCCGCTAGGATTCTTTCCATTCGGCCTTCATGTTTGTCCCTTCCTTTCATTTATTCTGAGCTCTTTCTGGTTCTCACCTTTCCTTTCTTTTAGTCTTCTTGCTTTGCCTTGTGTGTTTGAGTGCAGTCTGCCCCTGTTGCCCTTGGCCCCAGATGAACTCTGAAGCCCTTGGAGAGCAGTTTACACACATACCCCGTGCCCACTGTGTGCTCCCAACCTCAGCCTCACTGGGCAGTGTGAGTCAGTCCAAGATGCCGCCCTCTCCACCATCCTGACTCATTGCATATGCTTCAAATAACTGTCTCTTGTCTCCAAAAGGGAGATTTGGGGGGAAGTGAGCAGAGTATAAAGTTTAAAAGGAGAGGAGAAATGCAAGAGATGGAGAGGAAGCTGGAAAGGGAAATGTAACAGCAGTGCTGTAGTCTAGAAGACAGAGGAGAAGGAACAAAGAGAGGGGCCCATCAAAACTATTGAGCAAAAGGGATAAATTGAAGGAGATTAAAAAGACAGTGAATTACTGTCTTCTGAAGTGGTATTTGCTTAGTAAGTAGGAGTTGTATGCTTTGCGGTGATAATTGGTGCCCACCCTGCTGAGCACTAAACCCCAAAGGTTTGATAGTTCCTGCTGACCTATCCCGTGATCCTGGGGACTTCTGCTGCACTCTGTGTACCCCTCAGCCATCCATCTCTGCAACCTTAAACCCCACTCCTCCACACTCCCGACTCTTTTCCAGTTTATTCCTCTCAACTTTGAAGATCCACCATGATCAAGACTTCCATAAAGCCTGCAGAAAGATACTCCGGAAAGTTCTTTCTTTGAACTTTTTTTTTTTTTTGAACTGATCTGCCTTTAAAGGCTGATTTCACCCTTTCAAAGGGATCTGGCCTCAAACTGAGAAGGTCTGTTTGTTCCTGTTTTTAATTCTACTGAAGTGGTCTTCTGTACATGCTCTGTTCTGAAGGCTATGTTTGTGCGTTGGTCCCAAGCTAACCTTAACTCGCTATGCATAACCTCTGGGAGATTAAATACTGTTTCTAAACGGATCCAAATCTTTATTACCTTGATTACATTGTAATAATTCACCCAAGTTAAATGCTAATTAAGTAGAATTAGATTGATTTACTTTTATTTGCACAAAATCATGAAATTAAGCTTACAGTTACCTGGATTGCGATTCATATATTCTCTAAGATAAGAACATTTGTAACTGTGATACTAGAATAAACGTGAAACAAAAATTTCTCAAAAGACAAATTATTAAATGGAATCTTATTTTATTTTCTCTTTTCAGTTCCGATACTCTGACTGGCAGGATAAATTGTTCATGCTCCTGGGTACCCTCATGGCCATAACACACGGATCAGGTCTTCCCCTCATGATGATAGTCTTTGGAGAAATGACAGATAAGTTTGTAGATAATGCTGGGAACTTTTCCTTGCCAGGTAATTGTTTCTTTACCTCTTTTTAAAAATGCATTATATTTATCTAACTGGGTGAAAGGTATTAGAAACTAGTTTTAATTTACGTCATCTGTTTGTTTATTGATTTAGACACCTAGGTGACCCTAATTTCCACAAAGGGAATTGTGAAATTTTTGTAGCATTTCTTAAGTGCTCATTTAAATCTCAGGGAAAATGCATTGTGGTGTTTGACTTTTAAAACAATAAGGAAGTGCAGGAAACTTTGCAGCTAAATAAAGTGGGAGTATAGTACCCCGATGCGGTGTCTGTCCTCTGTGAGCACAGAAGCAAGTATTTTGAAACACTTCAGGTAGCACAGCAGTAGTACTTGGATGTGGTAACTTCTGTAGGCTTCTGACTGGGTTTTATCTTTTTCTCTCTTGCCCACTCTCATCTTCAAAATATTTACTTTCTATGTTTGATGTTTTAGACCAACCAGAGTCTAGAACTGAATGTGACATTTTACTAAATAGCAATGATCTCAGTATAGATCTAAAGTAATTGAGTCACATGGGTCCAGGTCACCTCAAAAAAGGTCACACCAGCACCATTGTAGTAAGGAGCAGATGGTCACACTTGTCTTCATGGGAATTAAATTTAATCTAGAAATATTCCCATGGTTTATTCCAAGCCCAAAGGCTTTGTTCTTCCAAGAGGCAATAAGGGTCTAGGTTGGGAAAAACAAAAAACAAAATGAAGCTGTGTATCAGTATATAGGTGATAGAATAAAAAAATAATAAAGGAAGGCAAGTTTTCATCGGAAATGTGAGTGAAGTACATTCATCACTTAGATATCATTCTACACACATCTTCATAGATCATTGGCCGATAACTACATACTTATTTGCTATTAAAAGGCATAAATGCAATTTTTAAAAGAAAATGTGATTGCTTGATTAATACAGAAAATATGTTTACATTAGTGCTGATAGCTATGACATCTTCCTGAAGCCCAGTGAGAATGTCCACAGTTTGCTACTTATGTTAAGACAGGCTTCCAACCCAGGTCTTTTATCAGCTCATATGGCTATAATCAGGATCATGCATATTTTTTCCAGGATAAATAATTATGCTTTACTATGAGGGGAAAAAAAAGACCCTGTTTCAGATGGATTTGGATTTCTGGAGTTTTGCCAGTGGCCAAAACTCTTAGCAGAAATACTGTAAAGATAAGTTGAAATAGGACAAGGACATTAATAGGGGGCTGGAATGATGACTCAACAGTAAAGAGCATTGGCTGTTCTACAGGGCCTGAGTTCAAACCTCGGAACACACATGGCAGCTTGCCAGAGGCCTCCATCGGCATTGCATGTTTGTGATGCGTAGACATACGTATGCAGACAAAGCACTTAAATACAGTAAATAAAAATAAATCTTTATATAAAAAATGTTGAGCCTGACATGGTGGAGCATGCCTTTAGCCACAGTAATTAAGAGGCAGAGGCAGGTGGATCTCTGTGAGTTTGAGGTCAGCCTGGTCTATATAATGGATTCCAGTACAGCCAGGGTTATACAGAAAGACCTGTCTCAAAGCAAACAAACAAACAAGCAATCAAGCAAACAAACAAACAGATACATAAATAAAGAAAATAATAAAAATATTTAAGGAAGTATAAGAGGTTGACATTTTGTATTTGTTTTCCTTTTATTTCATAGAAGGGTAACACACACACACACACACACACACACACACACACACACACACGTGTGTGTGGTACCCAACCAAAACACCAACCAAAAATTGACTTCTTTAAGGGTTTAAAAAAATCATATTAATATAGTGAAAAAATACAATGAAATATCACTCGGTCTTTAAAACGGGAATTTTTTGATGCAGGATACAGGTTGGATGTACTTTGAGGACATTAAAGTAGTGGATAAATGGTGGATTCTGTATGAATCATCCACTTACGTGGATTATCTAGAATAGTTAAATTCATAGAAACAGGAAGTAGAATGTACTTACAAGGGATTGGAGAGAAAAATATGGGAAGCTACTGTGTAATGGGCCTAGGGTTTGAATTTTTCAGAGTAAAAACAGTTCAGAAAATTGGTTGGACCAAGATATGAGAATATTTACCACTATTAAACTGTGTATTTAAAACTGTCAAGATGGTACATTTCATTCTACTTGTATTTTTATTTCGAATACATTTTTAAAATAATCAGTTTAAAACAAATTTATTTATCATGAATAAATTTGCTTTTGGACCAAGTATCATAGCTTTGTTCTTTTCCTTTTTGTGGGATTTTTGTTGTTGTTGTTTTGTTTTCTAGAATAATTCAACAACTTGCTTCTTTGGAGCAGTTTGCTTGTTTTTTACTTGTAACTAATGATGCAATCAATCCCTTGGCTTTGAAGTTGAATGAGGCAGGCAGGTACTTTGTGCTAAGGGCTAAATTCAAGGTCACTCTTCGGAAACTGCACAAGCAAGAGATTACTGGGGTGGTAGACTCAAGAGAGTTAACAACTCTGTCATGGTACTCTTGATTATAAATGCTAAAGTTGGTACCCTTGATTATAAGTAATGCTGAGGTTTTGACCCTTGGCCCTCTGAAACCACATGGTCACAGGCCATATTGTCTGTCATAGAGGATTTGCTATAGGAAACCCCATGAGTTTCTCATGAATGATTCATTCTTCTGTAGTTTGTGGAAGTAATAGTCTCATACCACATTCTCTTTGGAGAAAAATGATGTCATCAATAAACTCACTCCAATTTTAGAGTGCTCACTGCTATGTTTAGTGATTCAGAATTGAGCTGAAAATCATGGGGGCTGTGTACTTGGCTGAAGCCATAGCTCATCAAATAGAGCTTTGTTTTGCTTTGTTTTTTAGTATGCTATTTAGAATGGTTGGATTCTTAGGCAACTAGACTTCACAGAAGCCAAGTAAGACAGAATGTTAGAAGGGAAAAGGTTTAAATTACAAGAGGCTCCGACAATGATTTACTGTGAACAGAGCCCATCCTTGTCAGCAGAGTGAAGCTACTTCATGACAGAATTGCTCTCTCACAATGATTTGGTTGTGCAGAAACTACGATCAAACATTATTTCCATCCAAAACCTTAAGAACAGAGTCGTAGAAAACAGTTCATCTGCAGAGTATCAAAGAATTGGTTATTGCTTAGGGCAACTCTGTGTGACCATAATGATCTAGCAAATTCTGTGGGAAGATCGCTGCAGTTTCTGTGTTCATGTATTGCTTCATGGTAGAGAAGACAAAGCGTGCTTGAGCTCTGAGTTACATTAACTGGCCATAACACCCAAGCTGCCTGTACAAACACCATTTGTTTTGATGCTGGACAATTCCATATGATACAGGAATTCCTAGGCAGACTCTAGAAAAGTGGGTGTCAGTTTACTTTGAGAGTCTAATGAAATAATCTAGGTCCTTTCTCTATTCCTTAATGTCTCCGTATTAATCAGATCCTGCTCTCAATAGCTGGGTGACCATGGCTAGACCAGTGTAGTGTTACTATTTTAAAATATTGGAACGATGATCATGGATTGGCTAGTGGAATCAAGTTGGTTACTTATGGCAGGCTCTAGGACATGATAACTGTTCAGTGGATATGGGGTAGTAGCCAAGAGACTGGAAATGACACAACCAGTCTAATTTTGTTTCACCATCCAGCAGAGGTGGATTTTACAGGATTTCTCTAAATTGAAAACGCAGCTTTAAGCATTCCCCATTTTCATGTTGTGGAAGAGATCAGGTTAGCGGTGTCTATCCTGTCTCAGTAGAATCAACTGGGACATTCTAAATCAGTGAGACGGACTGGTGTGCTTGGGTTTGGGTAAGATCTGGAAAGCATTGTATTTTCAGAGTTCCCAATAACTTTCTTTTTTTTTTTTAAGATTTATTTATTTATTATATATGAATACACTGTAGCTGTCTTCAGACACACCAGAAGAGGGCATCAGATCTCATTACAGATGGTTGTTAGCCACCATGTGGTTGCTGGGATTTGAACTCAGGACCTCTGGAAGTGCAGTCAGTGCTCTTAACCACTGAGCCATCTCTCCAGCCCCTCCCAATAACTTTCTAATGACCAAACTACATGATAAATGGGGACTCTTTATAAGACACTCATTTTAAGTGGCATCTGACAATGGTGGGTCCAGGCTCTGCAAATTCTCAATCCCCTGACACTTCTGGGAGCCCCCTGTACACGTTTGTCTGATAATGTTCAGGCAACTGGGACACTGGACCTCCTGGTAGCCCCAAGAAGTTCTTGTCCATAATTATACTGCCCTTCTTGGCCTGGGCCTCATGGGAAGGAGTGAGTAGGATATGAAATGCTCATAGATTCATATTTTCAGGGGCGCACACAGAGGGGTAGATGGGGTGAGGGAAAGGGGGAGGAGAGAGTGTTCATTGAGTTGTGTTATCCTCATGGAGAGATTTAAAAGGTAGGGATTGGAACATATAAAAATTTAAGATTTCACCTAATTTCTAAATTGAGGGGGAGAAATGCCTAGTGATTTCTACAAATTCCGCAGCTGGCTCTCAATCCAGACATAGTCCGATTCTCCATGTTTGAGTACTATGAAGGGGAAGGGCCCACAGAACTGATTAGAAGAGAAATAAAATGAAGGGATTCCTCAGAGTCAACAGCTAGGCAGAAGCCTTTCACATCAGTAGGGAAAAAAAAACCCACAGCACTGAACTCCGGCTGTACTCCGGGCAACTGACCCTGATTCGGTTTAAGTTTAAAATAAATTTCAACCTTTTATCTTCCTTTGGAGAAAGATAAGAAGGGCACACAGCTACACAGCAGCAAGAAAACATGACCCCTGGGCCATTTGCCTAGGATAAAAGGGTAAAGAAAGAACACTTCCTCTCCTAGGACCCCGGAGAATGGGAAGTGCCTGTCTTCTTGCTCAACAATGCTTCAGGGACATTTTATCTGCTTACTTCATAAATACTGTATATAGATTATGCTTACATTTCCCCTTCATTTTGTGTATGTTTTTAAAGTGGAAACAAGTCACCACCACACAGATCAATGAAGCAGAGACTAAGCCGAGAGCAAAGGGCACATGCTCGGCCCTACAGCACACTGACTACTTGCTAGCTGTGTGGCTTTCGACACGTCTATTTCTCTCTGCTTTGGTTCCCTTTTCCATACCGTAAAACTTTCTGAGATATTCTAACCTCATATTGTTGTTACAAAAGTTAAATAAGTGCACGTGAAGTGTTCAGAACAGAGCATGGCATTTAACAAGTATCCAATGAAAAGTAGTTGTCATTTAAACATGAAAACTAAGGAAGTCTTGCTGACATTTTTTTTATCCCATTAGCTCACAATAATTAGTTGGTTCTTTTCAGTTAATGCTGCCAAACACACACATACCCAGTGCCATTAATAATGCACTGTAATTAGCAGGGGTCCTGTGGCTTATTTCTGAGACACTCAGTTGGCATTTTTTTCTTTTGCAATAGAAGCAATCTGGAACTTCCCTTACTTACGTTGTAGGGCATGGAAGAAAAGGGCACAAGTAAAAAATTACAAAGGCAAGTCTTTTGAGTCATTAAAAAAATAGCAGTGTCCACCAAATCTGATAGTCTCCATTCCAACCTCTGAGTCTCCACGTCTGCTCACCCATCCACGCCGCCTTAGGAAACTGCTTTGCCATAGGCCCAAGAGTATGGGGATGGGGTAGAACCCGAGCTTGTCTCCCCCAGCTGGACCTAAACTCTTGCAACTGTGTTTCAGTGAACTGAGAAGTACCCTTCGGTGTAAAAAGAAAAGAAAAAGTTTTCTTTGAGAAACTGAACATCTACATATTGTTCACATACTTACATTCTTAACAGATATTTTTTAACACAGCAATTCCCATTAACAGTCCCTCTTTTTAAAAATGACTTTTTTTGTTTTTATTTAGTGAATTTTTCATTGTCAATGCTAAATCCAGGAAGAATTCTGGAAGAAGAAATGACTAGGTAATTTGCGCTTATGTATATATTGTGAACTACTTCTAACATTCCATTTAAAAACGACCTCATGCTACAGAGCTGTGAGAATATATAACACACCCAATTTCTTTCCCCAACGACACCTCCTCTTATCGTGTGTGTCCCCACCCCCGGTGCTTTCCTTACGGCTTTTCATTTGCATATGATTCCTAGCAACAGGCATTCTTCTATATAACCATAGTAATGCCGGTTTAACAAAATTAGTAAAACAGTTATTTACTGTCTTTATTTCCATTGTGTCACGTTGATTTCAGCACATGAAAGCCATCCACAGCCCTTGCAGTCTTCCTGTCAGAAACCTCAAAAGCCAGTGGCATGATGATTGTGTATGGTTGCGTTTTAATTGCTTTTACTGAGTAAACAGGGCTTTCTGCCCACTAAAGCAGGCCAGAGAGGCTAATTGAAAATAGTGTATAAAAATGGATTAAAAATAGGTTTTAGACACCACCTACCCAATTAGCTGCACTTCTGTTCCAAATCTATTTGAATTTATTATGTTTTTATAAAATTAATTTTAAAAGTTTGAGCCTGCCAAATAGGATGGGTGTTTTTTTTTTAATTAAAAATATGGAAAACTTTACACACAGAACCATTTTACTCAGTTTGAATGTTGACTGTTGTTTGCTGTGTGGTGGTAGTAGAGACACTTTCACTGTAAGTATTCAAGGCCAGGCTACAGTTATAAAAATTGTCACTGATTTAAAATGAACCACTGACCCCATTTTTATGTAGTTAATCGCCGTTGTGCTTTCATTGTGGCATTTTAGGCAAACAGGTTTTCTGTCACACAGTGATCATTCTGCCATTTAAGAAGAGAGAAAAATGGATGTATATTTGTGGTAATGTCCTCTGTGCTTATGATCTGTTTAGCAAAATTTAACTGATTTCCAATTCTGAACTTTCTCCCCAAGAGCCTGCTAGCTGATATACCTGATATCTCAGCCCTTGGGAAGCTGAGGCAGAAGGGTCAAGGGCTGGTCTCCGTCTGGGCTACAGAATGAGTTCAAAGCCATCCTGAGCTGCACAAGGAGACCCTGTCTCAAAACGAAACAGAGAGACGAAGTGCCTTCCCAATTATTTTCCAGATATGCATACTACTATTCGGGACTAGGAGGTGGAGTTCTTGTGGCGGCCTATATCCAAGTCTCATTCTGGACTTTGGCAGCTGGACGACAAATAAAGAAAATCAGGCAAAAATTTTTTCATGCCATCCTCCGACAAGAAATGGGCTGGTTTGACATCAAGGGCACCACTGAACTCAACACACGGCTGACAGAGTATGTATGTTGTTAATGTCACACTTTGGTGAGGAAACGAAGCACTGTGTGAAGATCGACAAGGGGAGCGAGCTTTGAAGCAACGTTAAATTACTACTTTAAGCATTAGACACGAATTGAGTCTATGTGTGATAGTCATTTCTAGAAGCCTCTATAGCTTGTGCCACAGTGGCATGTTTTCCATTTGTTAGAGTCTCTCTCTCTCTCTCTCTCTCTCTCTCTCTCTCTCTCTCTCTCTCTCTCTCTCTCTCACTATTTGAGGACTAAGTGCATGTTTTATTCCCGTTTATCTGTCATGGAGCTTGCTGCAGGCCTGACAGGCGCTAGGACCTAAATGAAGACGGTTGAATGGATGGTTACTAAACAAATATTAAGGGTCTATTAAAAGCTGAGTGTCCTCCTAGGAGCTTGGAATAAGAGCAAACAAAGCAAGGAGCTTCTTGGCGTTTTATTCTGGGAGGGGGAGAGGGTGATAAACCTTTGGCATTCTAGCACGTGAGCAGAGGAGGTCAGAAAAGGAGAGAAAATGAAGGCAATTAGGACTTCCATGCCTTACCAAAAGTTTTAGCTTCCTCTCAGAAAGAAATGGCAGCCCTGGGAAAGTGTGAGCTGCAGTAACATGTAGGACTTTGGATGGTCACGCTATAGTCACACCAATAGTGAGAACACAAACAAGGGTACAGGTTGAATAGTTGAGATACATAGAACCAGGAGTTGGTTCTGATGTATAGACTTTTTGGATTGTGACATATCTGTATACACTTTACCAATGGAGCTTCTTAAATAAAAAAAGCTGAATTCATTTTTTTTTTTTTAGCATCAGCCCAGTGCTCATAGAAAGCTTCAAGTCCTGGCTGTGGTGGCCCAGAGCTCTAACCCCAGCATTCCAGGGGGCTGAGCTATAGAAAGCTAAGAGAGAATGGTCAGAGACTCAAAGCAAACCTTGGCTATGTAGAAAGACCTTGTCTCAAAAAGAGGAAAGGAGAGAGGAAAGAAAGGAGGGAAGGAAGGAGGGAGTAAGGACAGGCAGTGAGGAGGGCAGGAGAAAGAATTACATATATATGTATATATATATGTGTATGTGTATATGTATATATGATATACGTACATGATGTATTTGTATACATATATGTATATCCTGGATAAATGATGTCCAATTAAGAATGGGACTTTTTTTGCCCGTGAATACCCTTTTACTGTCACAATACCTTCCCTAATTCCTTCTTTTTAGACAAATCGATTCATGTGTGCAACATTAATGCTACTGTAATAGGATTAACTAATTTCATAGTGTCAGCTTCAGTGACATTAACTTCTTAGAAGCATGAACTAATCCTGAGTTTCCTTTGTGTAGTATTTCCGTGGGAAAATATCGAAGAGGCTAAGACTCTGTAAAAGGTTCACAGTAGAAGGGGGATGTTTTTCTTGTCTATGTGTCTATTAAATGTCTACTTCACCTTTCTGACTGAAGACCTCCTGCCTGTAACCACTTAGGTGTGATCTTTTTTAGTGACATCTCCAAAATCAGTGAAGGAATTGGTGACAAGGTTGGAATGTTCTTTCAAGCAATGGCCACGTTTTTTGCAGGATTCATAGTGGGGTTCATCAGAGGATGGAAGCTCACCCTGGTGATCATGGCTATCAGCCCCATCCTGGGGCTCTCCACAGCTGTTTGGGCAAAGGTCTGTGAAACCCAGGCATGCTCATGTGTGCTAACCCACAGAGACAGTTGCTTTGTGTATGCAGAGTGCTACTGCCTGCTCAGAGGCATGCTCAGTGTCAGTGGAAGCCACGCCCAGGAACGTTTCATTCACATAGAGCTTTGATATGAAAAGTATTGTCTTGCATGAGTCCAAACACTACAGTTCTTGCTTTAATCACAAGTCTTAGTTTCGCTGTTATCTATCTCCTTGAGTAAATCTTCTGATGTGGTGTATGAAATGACATATATGGCTATATTTTTCTTTAAGAGAACACAAGTTAAAAACACAGCCCTCCAAAATGATTGAACAAATACAAAAGGTAGAGGTTTTGTTTACCATAACAATTACATCTCATTCTTGAAATTTTACATATAGGTTTTGCGTATGTATAATACATACATAAAAAATCATATTTACTGGAATCAGTGCTTCAGAGTTGAGCAATTTTGCTGGCTATTCTTGTATAATCTGAGTGTGAAGAACCACTTAGTTAAATATTTGTATTTCTTTTGTTTTGATTTTTTTCTCCTGTACCATCTTGTTTAACCATTCTACTATCTAATAGAATTACCATTAATAAGTTTGAAAGTACCACTTTCATCATGATTAAAATTTGTGATATAGGCCTGGGGAGGTAACTCAGCCAATAAAGGACTTACCTTGCAAGAATGAAGCTTTGAGTTAGATCCCCAGAATCTAAATTTTGAAAAATCCCCAGTTTTGATGTTCCAAGTTTATAAAGCCGGTGTTGGGCAGGCAGAGGTAGACAGGTCCCTAGGGATTGCTGTTAAACTAGTGTAGCCTAGCTAGTGAGCTCTAGGCCAGTCAAGGGACTATCTTTAAGAAAGGTGAATGCTTAACTCGGAGTAAGATATAATATTAAAAATTTTTTTATTAATATTCTTTTTACACACATACTTTTACATAAGCAAGTATATGTACATGTTACACATACATACTATATTATGACATGATAAAGGAAAAGTATAGTTAATCCTTGAAGGTGTTTTATTTAACTTCATAGTTGACAGATAAAATGTATGTGAGAGATGGAATTTGCCACAATTCCCAAATATACTACTTATAGATTTATGTCTGGTTTTCCTTTCCCTGATGACTCCAGTAGCTCGGATGTAGCCTTTGCAGGAGGTGCACACTGAGACCTGGCTTTAAGGAGGTGAAGCATAGTCACTAAATGTTTAGATGGGTATGGGCATTACAGGTTTGTGCAGATTGCCTTTTATTCTTTCTCTCTCGATGCAAAAGTCATGGCTGTTTCTCTTCTGCACAGATACTCTCAACGTTTAGTGACAAAGAACTAGCTGCATATGCAAAAGCAGGTGCCGTGGCTGAAGAGGCTCTGGGAGCCATCAGGACCGTGATAGCTTTCGGGGGCCAGAACAAAGAGCTAGAAAGGTCAGGAAGTTTCTCTATCTGGTGGTTCAGAGAATCCACTTTTATATGGTTTCATTCATTCTTTTGTGGTATGTGTTTACTACTCTCTCCTCTCCTAATAGTAACCCCTCCCCCACATGCAACAAGTGCCCTTTACTGCTGCTGGCCGTGGCTTGCCAGGCTCTGACTTGCGATTCTCAACCTTACATGTTCTACAAACTCCATTAGAGGCCCCATGATCCCTAGGGACGTACCTGTCAGAAAAACATCTTTAAATACTTAAAAGGTAACATAAAGTGTTCCAAATTGGAACACGGAAGAGAAAAACCCTGAGACGTGGATTTCCTAGTCAAAATGCAGAATTTTCTGTGGGGCTGTGTGGGTCTCTATAAGAACAAGACAGAGTTCCCCACCTGCGTTTCTGCCTCAGTGCCAGAAGCTCTTCTCCACGGCCACGTGCTTGATGACATGGGAACATGCTTAAACAACATGACAGCACAAGCAAACAGAAGCAACTTCATTCAGATAGAATTGATAAAGGGCTGTACATGTTTATAGTATGTATATCTCAATGAGTTTGGGGATAAATAAACGTGTATAAATCAGTAATTTTCTCATTAAAATAATTTCCCCTGATTTAATTGAAATATGACCCACATAAACATCTTCTCTATGTGTGAGATTTTTGATACCCACAACTCTCCAAAATACAGTCTCTGAAAATTCTTTACAAAGTTTCTAGTATTAAATGCAAAGCTTCTTTGATCCCTTCCATTTCATTTTCTGTTTTTCTGTTCTTTACCCCTCTTCAAAGCCAACATGTTTCTGGTTCTCTAACTTCTTCCTTGTTTTCTTTCTCCCTGCTGCTTCCTGTACACAATAGTCCACACAGACCACACTAACCCTCAGTTGGACCTCAGGATGTCGGTGTAATCATGCCGCTCCATTACCCAAGTGAAGGTAATTACAGCATGCCCACTCTCAGGATCACTGTGTCACACTGGGGCACGTGTCAATCTTCCTGCTGCATGCACCTGGAAGCCCCGCCACCCTGCAGTAATCAAAGCGTTGGATGTGGCACACAGGCTGTTTCCTCAGACACAGCTCTCCTCCACAAATGCAGCACTTCACAGTGGAGGGAAGTACCCCAAAGACCTGGGTGCTGAAGGCCTTTCTGTGTGGCAGCACACATTTGAAAAAAAACAAAAAACAACCAGTGAATTCCATGCTTGTTTGGTTTAACTAAAATGCAGTGCTGTTGCTGGGGAGTTTTGATTAAAAGAAATTCTCTAATTTATATGGTATCCCCCCAGAGTTTCTTTGTAGACCCATACAATTTCTTTCCATAATTTTAGACCGTCGACATTGAAATTTCTATACTCTTTGAATCTAGCATGGAAGAGTAGAATTGATTTAACTCGATGCAAAAAAAAAATTAATTTGTTAACATCATTCTGAAGATTTGTAGATATACATATGTATAATCATGGAAGCAAGCAGTATAAGTTTCAAATATTCAAATGCTAAAATTTTATTCCAAATTAAGATGGTAATAGGATGAACAAAATATAAGCAGAGGTGATGTTCTAGTATGATAGGGAAAACAGGAACAAGAATATCAAATTTGCCAACTATGTGCCTATCGGTATACTTCCTATAACATCATAATTTTCTATCAGCCTCATGATTGTCTTCCTAAATAGGTGTTAGTAGAATTCTTTCCTCCATATCTCAGACAATGAAACTAAAATTTTTTTAAAAAAAAATTAAGAAAGACCCATATCTCTTTCGAGATTCACTGCATACCTTTTACCTAGCTTGGCAATTGACGACAGTTTGTAAAGCAAGAAGTCCATGGCTTATATATTAGAACATGTGGGAGTTTGTCCCTTACCCAGAAGAGCAACCTGGGGAAAATTTTCTTTTCTAAGAGAGAAAAAGATGGGCCTCAGTTATGAATATAACCACTAAGGAGTCTATAATAGCCCCCTGGGTTGGTTTGTGTTTTATTTTTTTTTTCCTCTGCCTTAATCCTGACAGGAAGATCCTCTGTCTCCCAGGACTGAGGCTTCAATTCTGGGACAGCCATGGAAACACTAGTTAGTGCAGTAGAGTTTAAAGGAGATGAACCAGCCCAGTCAGGAGCAGGCTTAAGTCTGTTCTCCTGAGCACTCATCCTGAACCAGGTCAATTCCTAGGATACTGGACTCCTCAAGACCTTATCACCTTCATTTCATGGCTTTCATCCTTAACCCCATACTGAGTAGGGAGTGATTATGCTTAGGTTCGAAGTGTTATTCTCACTATAACATTGCCTTCTTTGTTTTCTGGTAGGTATCAGAAACATTTAGAAAATGCCAAAAAGATTGGAATTAAAAAGGCTATCTCAGCCAACATCTCCATGGGCATTGCCTTCTTGTTAATATATGCATCCTATGCACTGGCCTTCTGGTATGGATCCACTCTGGTTATATCAAAAGAATATACAATTGGAAATGCAATGACAGTAAGTAATACTGCTAATAATTATGAGAGATCTGGGATTGTTCTCCACCTACGTTGTCTTTCTCTTTTATATGATTTAGTTTTAGTATTAAGTTTTTTGTGGAAGAGTAGACTGTAAGTGAAGGTGCCTGTAGAAGCCAGAGGTGTAGGATCCCCGTGGAGCTGGAGTTATGGAAGGTTGTGAGCCACCTGCCATAGGTACAAGGAACCAAACTCAGGTCACTGTGAGAGCAGTATGCATTCTTAACCCGGAGCCAGCTCTCTATCTGCTGCCTGCTCTTTTTCCATCTTTCTTCTTTTGGAAGGAAAAGTTGTGATTGTAGGTTTGATCTTTGCTGACCTGTGGATAGAGTTGGCATTCTAGAACATGCAAGTCAAATTGTAATGGCGACTGGGCACAAGATAATAGCATAGGGTTTGACCACTGGAGAAATACATATACATACAAAGGGAAATAAAATGGAAAGCACTTACGATTAGAATAGTACATATTAGAATTACCCTTATCCTCTTGTTGAGTTTAACTGTAGGAGAGAGTTTACACTTATTATTATAGATAGGCCATTGTGTAAAAGACCATTCAGTTCATATATCATGAAGCTTTTTAAAATAGAAAAGAAAATTTATGTTAGTTCATTGATCTATGTGAAAATGTAGATATACTCACAACATGATTGTGAAAATAATACATTTGAATTATACTAATGACTAAAATAAAAACTTTTAAATTTTAAATTACTTATATTCTAAGAATCCATGTATACTTGGTGGTGATTTTTGATACGTATTTTCTAGATATGTATGTTTTTCTCTTCCTAAACTTAGGTCATAATGTATAGATCTTTGGTGATCTTTTCTATGAACCAGTGACATTTTGGGACCATCTCCCATGTTGGGGTTGGTCAGTACAAATCATTTAAACAGAAACATTTCAAAAGTTGCATTTGACTCTTTCAAAATGAAAATTCTAAATATAATTTGGTCCTTAGACTTTCTCCATATGGGAACTTGAATCTCACCATGAATGAGCCTTACAGTGGCCTCACCAGGCCTGGGTGAAGGTTGGGGGTGTCAGTACCAGCTGAGTCTCCTGAGTCCCCTCTGTTCTCTGGCTGGCACTGTGGCGGCTCACACATGCTTCACTTCCACATTGCCTCCTGAAAATAAGGGTGGTGGCATTAACCTTTGCCATTAACCTTGCAGGACAAATTTGTCCATGTTTGTAGCATGAGTACATGAGTGTCTGTGTAACAGGGCTGAAAGTAACTTCCAAGATAAGGAAACTGGCAAGTCGCCTACATAAATGGCTATTACTTCATTGCATTCATGTGTTAAAATCTACTTCCATTGAGAAATTTTTCTCATTGGTCCTCATTTATATTGAGATAAGAGATAGACAATGGAATGCATTTGGGCTTTTGTAAACACATATGCCACTGTTGTTTCAGAGACCATAGATATATGTAGAAGTTTTACCATGCCCGAGGGAAAGAGATAATTTCTCTTCACCTATATTTTTCTTAAATTATATACTATATAAATTATAAATTAATCTGGTTTCCTGAAACTGTATTAGATTTATATATCAGTTTATGTTCCAATGAAACAGACATAAAATGTGTTGTTTTGCATGCTACACATAATGACCATAATTTTGTGTTCTATAAATGAATGAACTGACCGGAAATGGTAGTGCACACCTTTAGTCCCAACACAGGAGGCTGGGGCTGGAGAATGGAGGCTATAACAAGTTCCAGACCATCATAGACAGAAGATACCCTGTTTTTAAAATATAAGGTGAAGTGTTAAACTTCCGTTCATCTGACCATACATAAACCTATAATACCCTTTTAAAGGAAAACCACATGGGGCAAAAATCTCTATGTTTCCTATCGAACATTTTGTACAATTCCTTGCAGATTTAGAGAAAGTGATAAAGAACTTAAGGAAACATTGACGGGAGGGTCCTTTCTCCAGTGACATTAGCTTCAGAGCCAATGAAGTAGGTTTCAGAAGTCCCTCTGACTAATGCCTATATGTCATCAGGGAAAAAAGAGACAAATAGTTTGGCAGACATCCAAAACTTATTTTTGATGCATACAAAGGGAAATAAAATAAAAATAAACATATTTAGGTAATGAATGCTGTCTTAATTTTTATAAATTTTGCTCTTTACTGATGCAATTTTATTTTTAGCAAGATGATAGGGGCCTTATCACACTAATTATATGCATGTATCAAATTATCACAATGTGTCCCATAAAGATGTACAAATATTGCTTCTCAATAAGAAATGAAAGTTACTAAGTGTCCAATAAATCCTAAATTCGCTCCTTCATATATTATATTTCAAGCAAGCTCTAACTCAGATGATGGTGTTCTGTTTCTAACGGTTCCTCACTCTTTTGCTCAGGTCTTCTTCTCAATCCTCATTGGGGCTTTCAGTGTGGGGCAGGCTGCCCCATGCATTGATTCTTTTGCCAATGCAAGAGGAGCGGCTTATGTGATCTTTGACATTATTGATAATGTAAGTCTTTCATTGTCTCAAAGCTGAGGGAGTCATGGTGGTGTTGATAATTGAGTGTCAAATCAAGTGTATTAAGTTATTTAGTAAGATACACTGTAACTACAGGAAACTACAAGTTTATTTGACGATGTAATAGCACTGATCTCACTTCAGTGTGTCTATATTAGTCCATTAGTATAGTGTAGGATAAAGATGCTTTTTTTCCATGTTTACCTCCTTTATATGTGATAGCCAGATTATGATTTCTGTACAGAATAGTGAAGGAGGGGATAGATGGCATATAGGACCAAAATAACAGTGAGCTTTGCTATGATGTTTGCTCTTCTTTCGAACCTTAAATCAACTACATTGAATAAATAGAACCGACTACATTGGATACGAAAAGATTTACTCACTAGAAACATGTCATGGTCTATAAGGTACTCTGCCTTGAATTATGATCTACCTGCTGTTCTTCAGAAGATATGGTACACTGCTTGAGTTATGGTCTCCCTGCTATTCTTAAGATGATATGGTACACTGCTTTGAGTCTATCTGCAGTTGCTAAGCAGGATCTTGCAGTTGCCAAGCTTCAGAGGACATTGTGCAGGTGGGGAAAGGTAGGGGGTGAGGGTAAGGGCGAGGGTCCTGGCTTCTGGCATCTCCCCCTTCTCTGTTTAGTTAGAGAAGGCATCTTATGATCAATCCCAACTATGTGAATTTTGAATTTGGATGTCTAATTATGGGGGGTCTTAGACAAGTTCACAACCCCAAAACATTGATGTGAGGCGAGTCACATCGATGGTCGAAGGCTTTAGGCTGTCGACGATGGGCAACGTCAAGGGACTCTGATGTGGGTGAAAGGAGGGTGAGAGCCCTGTCTTAGGCCATGTAGGCTGCACCCACTCCCAGCACCATGCACTCCTTTTCGGCTGCATTGGGTGGGCCCCTGGGAAGTGGACCTACAATAATCCCGTCATTGGGCTAACTCACAGCCATCCTAGTCCCTTTGTGAATGTTCAAGTTACCAACCATTTGTCAGTTTGGGGTGTAATATTGTCATAAAGGAAGGCTCCCCAATGTTAGCGGCCATATCAAGGCAAGGCACAGGCCAAGCAGATTTTGTACTTTTCCACCACCTTGCCCTTCTTACCCCCTCCCCTTGTAAAACATGCTATAAAAAAGCATTAAAAAAAAAAGAAAAAAAAAAGAGTATGAAGCGTAATACATAGACATTGCAATACTCGGCTTTAAAAGTTCTTGATGTCAGAGGCAAATATAGAATAATTAATAGCAAAATGCTCCATTCCCCTTTTTTCTTATTTTAAGTAAAATTTTGTGTTACGAATTCCACAATCAAATTTTATAAAAACATGAAATTCCCTGGACAATGGTACTAATAAGTGTTTCCAAGTATTTGGGCTACTTTGTTAGAAAAGTGTGTGTTTTCAATGGAATGTCAGTAATTTCAATCACAGTTGCTTTCTTTATCTTTGACCTAATGCAACACAATTGCTTAGCTTCCTTCTCCTTGTACTTGATTCCTGAGTATCAACTGGGTCCATTCTCACATCTAACTTCCTAGAAATTTATGTGAGAAACATTCAGTGAATAAATGAATTTTGCATTCCTTGAGAACCAAAATATAAATTTTACCATTTTATGTTATTTGCCAATGGTAGTGGTGATACAAAATAAACACTTATTTTTTAATAATAATATAATTATAATTATAATGAGTATGTTTTTATGCATGCAATAATCTTTAGGTTATTTAGAAAACGCTGCCTATTTTTGTAAATGTCTGAATGGCCTTTAGAATCATGTCAACACAAAATTATACGACAAGAGTCAGGATTTTCTGTCTGAGTGCTTCTACATTGGATACCATACCAACACCTATAAACAGTTCAGACATGCTACTTTATTGTCTTTAGTTATAGGGGTAATGACATAGAGTTTAAAGTTTCAATGGATGAAACTTAATCCACTAGTAAAAGACTAGGAATAATAAAAATGGAATGAACAGAGAAAGGAAAGAAAATATTTTATGCAAGTCAATTACCAATATCAGATAGATTACAAAATAACTTGTTTTAATTACAGTATTGTTGTCTACCAATTGTTTCCATTATGGAAAAACAGTCTTAGATGTAATGCCTACAAAACCATCGGGATTCAATGTATGTCACTCAATGAGTAAATAAATCAATTTCCTTTCAAGAAAATAACGTAAAAAAAAAAAAAAAAAGATTTACTCACTAAAGCAAGCCATTGCATTTACACAGTAAAGTTCAAAGTTGGAAATTGAAATTATAGAAGTAGATCTAATTTTGAATTCTAAGTGTGTTGGAAGTTTACAAGGTTCCTAAATGATACTGTGCTCATCATTCACTCCATCTTCTCGATTCTATTTATTGTTTAGGAAGAAATAAGTTTCACTAAAGGCGGAAATAACTGGACTTATCTAATATGTTTTTGTTATTTGTCTAAACATGTATAGCTGACCATTTGTAAAATTTATGAATATATGCTGGAAACCGGAAATAAAGTATTGCATGAAATAAAATGAATATTCCCTATGCATTTTCAGAAAAAAAGTTTTAATAAATCATACACATGTATACACACATACATGCACATACACTTGTACACTAACATGCATGCAGATACACATGCATGTGTGCGCACACACCCACACACACATACATATTCCACATATTCACTGTGTGTTCGCTCACATGAAGGAGATTATGCTACTCCAAGCTTTATTTTTAGAATTTAATGCACCCTATTCCTTAAAAATACAATTGCTTATTGGATAAAATAGTCATTGAATTTTGTTTTATTTAGAATCCTAAAATTGACAGTTTTTCAGAGAGAGGACACAAACCAGACAACATCAAAGGAAACCTGGAGTTCAGTGATGTTCACTTTTCCTATCCATCTCGGGCTAATATCAAGGTACGGTCAGCAACACTAGTTTTCTAGCTTAAGTTGATCTCGAGAGTCTCATTCCTTTGATATTTATGTACTTTGTCCTATTGGAGTTAAACTCTTAGTTGATATTTCTTTTCTAAATTCTCAATAGAATTGAATTATTCTTTTCTTGGAACTTTGTCGTGAAGTGTGCTCTTCCTCACTTTCTTCTGCAGATCTTGAAGGGCCTCAACCTGAAGGTGAAGAGCGGACAGACGGTGGCCCTGGTCGGCAACAGTGGCTGCGGGAAAAGCACGACTGTGCAGCTGCTGCAGAGGCTCTACGACCCCACAGAGGGTACGGTAAGTGGGAAGAACCAAGTTCCCCAAAGTGGTTCAAAACTCGTGCTGGACGCGGGGCAGACGGTGCCCACACGCCCTCACGCAGAGGCAGTCCCGGGAACCGCAGCTCCGTCAGCGGGACTCGGGACTTGGCTACACTCTCTGCTGATGGTTCAATCCCACCCACGCCGCCGTGGGGCTTGGACTGTCCACGAGCTGCAGGCGGGTGCAGGGTCCCAGAGCAGTGGCGCAGGGGAGGAGGGGGTGCCCAGAATGGGACAGCCCATGAGGGCCCAGGTGCACGGACCACCGCTGCAAGGGGGAGAGCCCCGCAGGCTGCTGGAACAGGGAGAGCTTTGCAGCCGGAGCAGGGAGTGTGAGAAGGGCTTTCCCACTTACACAAAGAGAGTCCAGAGTCCCAGGAAACACATGGAATCGAAGATATGGAAGTTTTATTGATCATGTTGATGGTTGTATCTGAATGGTGGTGCTCTCCCACAAAATGCCAGGAAGGGCTTCCCTATATTAGAAGTGGGAGAGTGGCGGGGCTAGGGCCTTTAGGTAATATGTAAATCTTGAGGCAGCGACCTGTTTCATGGCCTCTACCTGTGCCCTACGTGACCCACTGCATGTTAGGTCTCTGGGTTCTGGGGCGTGGCTAAACACCCCAGGATTTCTACAGTCCCACACCCCAACACCGGAAGTTGGGCAGAAAGAGGCCCTTAGAAATTGTTTCCTGCTGGCGGTGGTGGCGTACGGCTTTAATCCCAGCACTTGGGAGGCAGAGGCAGGCGGATTTCTGAGTTCAAGGCCAGCCTGGTCTACAGAGTGAGTTCCAGGACAGCCAGGACTATACAGAGAAACCCTGTCGCAAAAAGAAAAAAAAAAGAAAAAGAAAGAAAGAAAAGAAAAGAAAAGAAAAGAAAAGAAAAGAAGAGAAATTGTTTCCTTAGAAATAAATCCTTACATGGGTCTGCTTTTGGAAAGAGTATACAATGTTGCAATGCATCTGGAAAAAGATGTATTTTAGGCAGGGGGACAAATGCCTTTAGTGGAAGCCTTGAAACAGCAGGGTCTAGAAAGGACTCTTCTATTATCCAAAGACTAAGACAGTTCTCCCAATGAGTTTGATTTCCCCAAACAAATCCCATATAGTTATTCTTGACAGCCTGGTGGGAGGGGTCACAAATCTTAAAACAGCAATTAAATTCAGCAAAATAATCATTTTCTTCAGCTTTGGACCTTCTAAAAGAAATAACTGCATAGCACAGAGAAATCTGAATCTCCAGAAGGTGTACAGAATAGGTCAGAATGTTCTTTCTTGCAGGGAACACACATGCCCTTCACATAGCTCTACTAATTACTTTCATTTTGACCCACTTGATTTATTGTCCTTTCCTATATATGCATTCTAAACACACACATACTTCAGAATATGTTTCTGAAGAAGGATATTCTCTTACATAGAGAACAATGATCAGTACTATTGCAATCCTAAATAGGCAACACTAACTCACAGTTTATATTCTTCAGTTGTCACAACGTAAGGACATTGGGTTTTCCGATGTTAGTCAACAACCATAAAACACAAGTTTACAAATGGCCTTAGCTTTCCTCCTGCTTTGACAAACAGTGTAACCAAAAGCCACTTGGGAGAGAAAAGGGTTTATTTGGCGTATACTTATAGGTATTATTAAGTCAGGACAGAAACTCAGGCAGGAGCTTGGAACAGAAGTCAGGGAGGAAGTGTGCTTGCTGATTCCCTCTGCATCACGCTCAGCTACACTCTATAGCCCAGAACCACCTTCTCTGTGGAACTACCCACAGTGTGCTGGGCCTTCCTATACCACTTGACACTTTAGTATTCAAGAAATTAATGAATTCTAGGAAAGCAACCCTGATTATTATAGGATATGAGTAAGTTAATGACTTTAGAATAAATATAGAGAGTTATTTTTCTTTGTGGGTCTCGGTAGATCTTCCACACCCCCACGGATGACCACATCCAAGAGTACGTAGTCAGCACAGGCTGGACTCCACAGGTGTCTGAAATGAGGACTCAGAGTTGTGGGCGTGGAGGGGGAGGTGAATCTGGGAGGAGTTGAGACAAGAGGATAGATGTATCAAAACACAAAGTACAAAATTCTTAAACAATTTGTTTTTAAAAGAGAGGATAAATACATATTTTTGATAAATGGTTAGCTTAAATGATTGGTTATGGTGGATACTGGGAGAAGGGCAATCATTTCTTTACTTCTATACCTTACTCCCATGAGCACTCCAGGCTCTAAGAGATATTTCAAACACATAGATGGTCTTGGTTAAACTCACTAGATTAAACAAACAAACCAAAAAAAAAAAAAAGAAAACCAGCAAAAAGACATGAGCTATGGAAAGGATTTTAGGGAGAAGGTAGAAGTTGAGGGTGAAAATAAACAGAATGTGTGTGTGTGTGTGTGTGTGTGTGTATACGTGTACGTGTGTGTATGTGGGAGTGTGAGTATGTGGGTATATATGTATGTGCATGTATGTGTGTGTGTTGGTATATATGTGTGTGAATGTTGGTATGTATTTGTGTGTATGTGGGTATGTATGTATGTGTGTGTGTATACATGTGTGTATGTAAGTATATTAGGTATGTATTAAATTGCCGAAGAACAAACTTAATTAAAGAGTGGTCAGCATTGCAAAGACAAACTGCTCCTTCACATCCATTACTTATGAAGCAAGAGAAATGGTTCCCAGTTCCAACAAGGTCAAATGAAGCATGTGTATTATATATTTCTATATATATATATATATATATAATTATTTATAAAGACTCACTCATTTAGCTTTTGTTCATCAAGGAATAAATGCCCTGCAAACACTAGCCATTTACAGTAAAGCGATTGATATTGACATAGAAACATAAATCATGTCTTTCAATTTAATGATTCTTTGCTCTTCTAACAATTAAGAAAATATCAAATGGCTAAAAGCTAAGAAATGATAAAGTAGATTACAGTGTGTTAAGCAGAGCAAAACACCAAAGTGTCATCTAGGTACATGTGGGCTCGTTAGATAAGGGGACATTTTAACTTAAATTTAATGTTGGAAATTTAAAACAGTGGCATGCCTAAAACCTACCTGGGGCTGGAGGCTAAGCCCCAGGGAGAGAGTGCTTCCCTGAGTATACAGAAGGCCTTGGGGTCATTTTTTTAGCACTATGAAAATTAACTAATATATCCAAATTTTCTTATGGTGGATAACCAGAAATCCATTCTTGAAATGTATATATATATATGAAAATATCAGAAAAATATGGTTGCTTTATTTTATTCCTGCTTATTGCCATCTACTTGTTATTTCTAACTTCTGAATGGATTCAATACTAATAAAGACCTGTTGTGCCTTAGAAATCAGGTTGTTTAAAATATTGACTAGGAAATCCTTCTTTCTTTCAGATTAGCATTGATGGACAGGACATCCGGAACTTTAATGTCAGGTGTCTGAGGGAAATCATCGGTGTGGTGAGTCAAGAGCCCGTACTGTTCTCTACCACGATCGCTGAAAATATCCGCTATGGCCGTGGGAATGTAACGATGGATGAGATAGAGAAAGCTGTCAAAGAGGCCAACGCCTATGACTTCATCATGAAACTGCCCCAGGTAAATCCTCCCTTAAAATCACAATTGAGACATAAGGGACTGAGCTCTTGCTTCAAAGGCTAAGCTAATGTTTGGGCTACAACGTTGTTCAACCTTGCTGGGTAAATCCCTTAAATTGTTCAGGTAAGGCTTCCAAACTGTATTCTGTATGTAAATAATATAGGTATTTGTTGGCAATTATTGCAATTCAGTGTTAATTTATTATACTTTATGATATACTACAAGAGTCAAAGCTTCAGTTGTCTTCATTTATTTCTACAAAACTACACTTTCGTATTTAAAGTATTTTAAGAAGGCTGACATATAACTTAGTGGAAGAGGGCTTGCCTAGCATACTCCAAGGCCTGTTTGACTTTGATCCCCAACACTGTAAAATTGAATGAATGAGTGTGTTTTGAGAGCTTTTCTGGGTTTTCTGTTTAGAAATTTGACACCCTGGTTGGTGATAGAGGGGCGCAGCTGAGTGGGGGACAGAAACAGAGAATCGCTATTGCTCGCGCGCTGGTCCGCAACCCCAAGATCCTCTTACTGGACGAGGCCACCTCAGCCCTGGATACAGAAAGTGAAGCTGAGGTACAGGCCGCTCTGGATAAGGTCAGTATCGGGAGGTAAACACCCAGGGTGGGGGACAGGGAGCAAATTGTTTTGCAGACTTTTGCCAGTTCTTTGGGAATCTATATTGAGAAATAAAACCCAAAGGGCAAATGAGGTTGTCTCCTGGGCTTTATTGATTTCTCCTGGCCTGTTACGTTATCACAGAGAGAGTCAATGACCTTCATTCGCTTCCACCACGGTTCAGTGAACTTAGATCCAGGCTTGTGGGAGGAACCGTGTGCGTTTTTTCTTTCTTGAACACTTGGATTTTATTTGATAAAAGCATTTATGCTAAAATATATGAAGAAATTAATTTGAAAATGTATAATTTTAGGTATTTTTATTTAACAATTCTTAGTGATGACATGGTGTCCTTCTCTTGTGTGTACTTTACTTCATTCTAAATTTTAATCTATTTCTTTGTGTTTTTTTATTAAATCAAAATAAAACACTTATATTGAAGTATATGTGAAAATGCATATAAATACATATGCATATGTGAATGTATTACCTGTATGTATATATGCACACACATATAACTTTGATTGTCTAAACACTGATCTAATTTAAAAATAGCTCAAAATAACCTATTTTGTTGCAGTAATGGCATCATCATTTGTAAATATAAATCTTAATGATACATTGAATTGTATCAAAGTAATGTACCTGCTCTTTAAGGTGATTATGACCACACTCCATTAAAAGATTTGAAATTCAGAAATAAATAAAATAAAAACTGGATTGCAATCACCAAACAAAAGAAAAACTTCCATTTTTAAAATGTATTATTTGATGGCATTTACTGTACTTGTTGGGTTATGCAATCGTCAATACTGTCTCATCCCATAAATTGTTCATTGCCCAAAAGAAACTAGTTGACTACGTCTGGCATTACTCTCAATAGCCGTGCACACATACTAAACTTCTTCTGTCTCTGTGGCTTTATTGTTTCTAGACATTTCATATAAATGTAATCATACTTTGTTGTTATTTTTGTTGTTATGTGTGCATTATATCATATAATGCACACATATCATATACATATAGTATATATAATCTATATACATATAGTATATATAGTATATATAATATATATCATATAATGCATATATGTGTGCGTGTGTGTGTGTGTGTGTGTGTGTGTATCCAGAGGTCAGAAGACAACTTCATAGAGTCAGTCCACTTTTACATGGGTTCTCAGCATCCAGTGATTCTGCCAGGCTTGACACCCTTACCTGCTGAGCCATCTTGCTGGCCTTCATTACTATCTTTTCCATGTAGCACAGAATTTTCAAGTTTCACCAATCTTGTAATCGGCATCAAACGTCATTCCTTTACATGACTCAATGAGATTCCAATTGTAAGGACAGACCACATTTAGTTAACATTTTCAACTGATGAGAATTTAGATCACTCCTACTTCTTTAGTTACTATTATTCTAATTACTTAGGCCAATTAAGCTAAATTATGACGAGTCTATGATGTAGGTATTAGTCTTAAGAGTTTATTGGTCAAATGGAGCTAATGAGTACCAGAAAGGGTAGCCACTGTTAGTGACATAACATTAATAATTTGGTGGGCATAACTCAGGGCATAAATGTTCATCAAATCCATTAAAATAACATGTAAGGTCACAGAATTAGAGGTGTGGTCTGATTTCAGCATTTATAAAAGCTACACAGGGCAGAGTTTAAATGGCAGCAGAATTGGCCCTACTCTAGAGAATAAGATTTTGAGGATCTTTGAGTTCTAATTTGAACTATCCTCAGACACCCACACTACAGCCTTAGAGTCCATTGGAATTATGTTAATATGGGGTTCTGGAGAAGACTGTCAGTTCCCAATGATCTCCCTAAAACACTTCTTTCAGATTCTCTGGTACACTGAACAGCTCAGAGCTAGGTCTCATCAGACAAACGTGAAGATACTTATCAGGTCAAATTCTTTAACTTTCTTGAGTATCAGATACAACCATAGGCTTCCGGAGTATTCTGCCCTCATACTGAAAGTGTTGGCCACCTGTCTGGTCTGGAACTCAGAAGTGACTTTTGTCTTTTATAAAAGAGTGGTATCTGTACTCCAAGCACATGGAACTATGGAGTGCCTCTCTCTCTCTCTCTGCTTGCAAGCAGCATCTGCCAAGGCTTAACTGTGCCTGCTCATTGCTGATGTATTAGTGCCATAATCTTGGTGTACCACAAATCTGCCCTTTTCCTCTTTAGGCTAGAGAAGGCAGAACCACCATTGTGATAGCTCACCGATTGTCTACGGTGCGGAATGCAGATGTCATTGCTGGGTTTGAGGATGGAGTCATCGTGGAGCAGGGAAGCCACAGTGAGCTGATGAAGAAGGAAGGGATCTACTTCAGACTTGTTAACATGCAGGTAGCAGCACATCACCAATGGTCTTCTCTGTTGTCTGGGTTGCTGATATGTCATATAGGGAAACCATGACGAGGAGGCATCAAAATCAGGTGAAAAGAAAGTCTTAAGTTGGAACCTAAGAAAGAGTGAAGGGCTCAGGGGAAGAAAGGCAACTGTAAAAATCACAGTTAATGTATTCATTGGAGCAATAATTATTGATTGTCTGGAGAATGTGTCCAAACTACAGGTCCTTCCAGTGAAAGGAGAAAAATCTACAGTATTTGGGGGAAGGGTATAATTTATAAGTGCTTTGTAGACAAGCCTGGTAAAGCTCAAGAGGCAACATTTGTAGTTTTTGGAAGGTGAACAGTTGGTTTTAAAAACTGCTTGCTCTCCTCAGTAAAATATCATTAGTTTGTCTCAGATTGTACAGTATCATTTTAGTGAGCTTGCAGGATATGTGACCTAAAACTTCCCTACGACTCTAGTTCATAAACTTTAAATGATGTGCACTAACTTTGGCATTGTAAAAGGCTTATATACGTATATTTCAGATTTTCTCCCTTGACCTTCCAGGTACACACCATGAAATATTATTATTTCAATTACTCAGCAGTAGTTATATGAAATATGTTTCATATAACTTATTTTCTCTAGAAACTAACTTACAACTTAGTTTCTCTAGAGATGAATAATTAGCTTGTTTCAATATTTATGTTTTCTTTTTAAACACTGCTAGGACAAGCACAGATTTTAAAATAGCCTCAGATCCCTAAGTTTTCTGACAAGTCCCAGCCTGCTGAACATCAGTCCCGCATTTGGTTTAGCAAGCCTACTGTGAGCCATTGCTATACGTTCAAGAAACAAGTGCCTGCCTGGCACTAAAATGTCTGAGCTAAGATGTTGCTCTTACAGAAGAAAAAAGTAAGGTGATGGTTTGTAGAGCCTGGGGAGTACTGGAGAGGGTAAGGGAGAAGATGATTGACAGGTACAGAGAGGCACAGGCAAAGGGGAGAAATAACTAATGCTCTAGGTCACAGTAGGGTAACATGACTGGCAACAGTGAGCTATGTACTTCAAAGTAGCCGTGAGAGTCCATTTCTTTTTCAGTTATAAGGACTGAAACTAGGGCCTTCTTTATACAAGGCAAACATCCCACCACTGAGCCATTTCCCCAGCACAAGGAGAAGAGGTCTTTGGATCTTTCTAATAAAAATGATAGAGTTTGAGGTGACCCATATGCCAATCATCCTTATGAGCCATGGTGAGCTTATACACATGTTGAAAAGTGCCCTGGTGGCTGGGGACAGTAGCTCAGCTAGTAGCATGCTTATCTTATAAGCATGAGTACCTAAGTTTCTTCTCAGGCAAGAAAAAGAGCCAGGCATGATGGTGTGCACACATTTAATCCCCCTGTTGGGAAGGACAGAGATGGATCCTTAGGAACTCTGGTTAGCTGGTGTAGCTTACTTGGGGAACTCTAGACCTATAAGAGACCCTCTTTCAATAAAAGAAAGAGACAAAAGGTAGACAGTACCTGAGGAACAAAATCTAAGGTTGTCACCTAGCCTTACTTACTTGTTTGCTTGGGCACATACACATTCCCATGCATACATTTGCAACACACACAGACACATACACACACAGACACACACATACAGAGAGAGACACAGACACACACACACAGACACATGCACACAGACACACATACACACACACACAGATACACACACAGAAACACAGACACACACACACAGAGACATAGACACAGACACACACACAGAGACACAGACACACAGACACAGACACACATACACTCACACAGAGACACAGACACAGACATACACATGCACACAGAGACACAGACACACACAGAGTACCACATTGAGATCAATAAATATGTGTAAAATATTTCAAATAAAACACATGTTAATATTTGTTTTGCATATATATCCCCTTAAAGAAACAAGTGACATCAATGTTTGAGTATACTGGAAAGCCACTGATGGTTTTTAAAGGATGGATTTAGTATTTGGACCATATGTCATTGAGCTATTACTGTTTTTTTAAAGAACCCAACATAAAATAGTTACTGAAACTATTCAAAGAGTGAAGTATTAGAAAGTTTTCTAATTCGTTTTTATATAACCTTTTTATCGCTTGCTGCTTTAAACTATATGCAATCATAATGGGTAATGTTAATTGTCACCTTGACAGAATCTAGAGCCACAAGGAGATGGGCTTTTGGGGCGTGCCCATGGGGGATTATTTTGATTTCATTAATGATGTAGGATGATTCATCTTAACTGTGGGTGGAACTATTCCGTGGGCAGAGGATCCCAGACTCAGAAGTGCATTGTGCTATTACTGTGTGTTTCCTGATTGTCACTGCACACTGTCCTTCCATAGCTTTGGCTGTAATAGACTGGAATGTGGGACTACCAGCCAATTCAAGCCCTTCTTTCTCCCTTAAGTTGCTCCGGTCAGGCTTGTTTACCACAGCAACTGGAAAGACACGAAGACAGTAATGGTGCTTTAAACCCATCTTAGTTTTTATTTCAACATAATTATTAGCAAGGCAGTATGATGACGTAGGAGTCTCAAGTGAGACAGCCCATTGTCCTTCCCTGTCCCACTTGTGTTTCACCCATAAGGATGACCTCATACGGGACAAAACTGAACACATAGGGGTTGATGTCAAAAGTATCCCCTCTCCAGGAAAAAGACATTGGGATGGGTATGGCCCTCATGCCTCACTGGACAACAACAGGGGGATCGGAGCCTTTACAAGGTCCCCTTCAAATACTGGAGATCAGGCCTCTATCCCCACCTTCGCAAGATTAGATTTGCCACGGCCCTTCTATACTTAGAGAAGGGAGGAGATGTCAGGGGCAGCCCTGCTTACACACTGAAGGCCTAAAATCAGCCATAGGCCTAAAATCAGCAATAGGCCTGTCATACATGTATACTAACACCAAGTCTTGGATCTCTGTGGAAAAACATTGAAACAGATGGCTATAAGCTAATGTAAACAGGCAGCTTTTGTGTAAATTTACCAGCCTGAGTAGTCATAGACCTTGTAAATAGGTAGCCTTGGCAGACAATACCAACCTAGATAAGGACAAGTGAGTCATAGTGACCTGTCACCTGAACCTTCACCTAGCTGATACCCTGTTCTGAAAGATATCTGTCCCCCACACCCTGAACACCCACACTCTGTTGTCATCCCCTTACCCATGTCCTGCCTTTTTGTGTTTATAACCCCTGTGTGAATAAGTAAAAATTACAATTTGATCTATAAATAAATAAATAAATGAATAAATAAGAAATAAAAGAATGACCTCATACTACACAAGGATTCTGGCTGGGAGACAACTGCTTGCTCTAAACATACTGTATCATATTCTCTGGGTCTTCTTTCCAAGAAAATGTGTACATTTTCAACTGAATGGTAGCCTGGTATGATTAGATGAAAGTAATAAACTACTTGGCCACAGTGCTGCTAATTTAGCCCGATTGGGCCTTGATATTATCACATTCGGTTAGCAGGGCTTGCACTGAAGTCGCCTGAGCCGCTTCCACCAGCTCTGTGGTTCTCAGAACCTGTGCCTGCTTCTTTCTCCCTCGGTCCCCTCAGCATGCCTCTTCTGATTTTTGTTTTGCTCTCCCAGTTCCTTGTTGGTTCTCTTAGAGATGGAGCCAGGGTGCCCCGAGGAGTCACCAGATGCTTAATTTAGTGTCGTGTCTTTGATCTCAAACCTCAACCTGGTTTTAATTCAACTTTGTAAAAAATCTTGATATATGTATTAGAGTTACTGTATTATTCTAAACTTGGAGATTTTGTCCATCCAGACATACATACACACATGCATGCATATATGCACGCACGTGCACACACACACACACACACACACACACTATTTAATGTCTTATCTTGTCATTCAGACATCGGGAAGCCAGATCTTGTCAGAAGAATTTGAAAGTGAGCTAAGTGATGAAAAGGATGCTGGAGGCGTGGCCCCGAATGGCTGGAAAGCACGCATATTTAGGAATTCTACAAAGAAAAGTCTTAAAAGTTCACGAGCGCATCAGAATAGGCTGGATGTAGAAACCAATGAACTTGTAAGTTTTTTCCCACTTCAGTAAAGCCTTTGCCTTAGAGTTTTGCTATTGAAATCCTTAGCCCTGAGGGATACATGCCTCTTAACAGTGGACCACATGTTTCTTTAAAGAAAAGGAAATCTAATTTTTTAATGAATTTGACAGTGACTTAAATGAATGCCAATTAAAAATTTCCAGGGGAAAAGCAGACAAAATATAGTCTTTGTGCTGAGATGTTTAACCTTAAATTCAAATGTTATATTCACATATAGTGAATATTTTTATATTTTATAAAAATAATTTTATAAAATATTTTAGTCTAGGAATAGAAAAGCTAGTCCAAAACAGGTCCTGGTATGATGATAAGAGAAAACAGGTTGTGATTAATTTGGGAACACTGGACAGAGTAAGGAGGACAAACTCATGTCCTTTGTTAATGATAATGAAGCTGCTCTCTATTGAGAAGCTAGGGAGCCAGTCTTTTGTGTCTTCTGCCACGTGATGCTGATAGGATCACTGTTAGAGAGGCAGGGACATCCCATTTGATGAAAAAACTACAGGTTACCTCATATAGCCACGCCATGACTGTCATACAGACCCAGAGCTGTCCATGTCCAGAGCCTCTGCCTCACAGCAGCAGCTGGCCACACCATGGTGTAAGATTCATGCTCATTCCCATGTCAGCAGTAGGCACTGCCATTTACTCTCTAGTCAAGGGCAGGATATTTTTATTGTTTCTAGCTTGAAAATTTTTTGAGGGTAATAGTCACGCTTTCTCTGTGTCTCTAACACCAGATGGTTATTTTAGCTGTCTGTCCTGATATTTTTATGTTCTAGGATGCAAACGTGCCACCAGTGTCTTTTCTGAAGGTCTTAAAACTGAATAAAACAGAGTGGCCCTACTTCGTGGTGGGAACAGTCTGTGCCATTGTCAATGGGGCCCTCCAGCCAGCTTTCTCCATCATCTTCTCAGAGATGATAGCTGTAAGTTTAAAAACATCCCACAGCAACTGGAACGAAACAGTCCATCAGCTCCTGCTTGGCCCAGCCTCACCAATTCTGGGGTTAAGTAGCTTCAAATTAAACTAAGCCAAAATACATAATTCTGTTTTATAGTTAAACTCATTATGAGAGAAAATGAGTCACCTTTGAAGAACCCTGTTATATTAGTGAACTTACAAAATATAAAAAAAGAAAGCTCTCTAATTAATTGTCAGCACTTGGGTGAAATCCATGTTAGGAGGTGGTTCTTATTTGGTTTTAGGGAGGCTGGCCCTTGGCTCACAGGACTGTGGGCCTGGAGGGGTCAGGATCGAGGGGAAGGTGAGTTCATAGGCTAGTGTATCTGTAAGTCCAGGTTTCCAGACACAGTCTGATCTCCTCATGAACAAGTGGGTAAGACCAGGAATGATACTTTCTGTCTGCCCTGTGGTTTCATCATTTATAACATAAACCTGCTTCAAAGAGTGTTTGAGGATTGGGAGTACACAAGTAATCACGCAGGAGCTTCTCAGAGTGTCTTCCTGTGATACAGCCTTAAAACACTGTGGTTTAGCAGTGCTCCCCAGAATGCAGAAGTCTGCAGCTAAGCAAGAAAATCCATACTATTCAATTATTGAATCTATTGACCGATATGTGTACAAAGTTATTCAAAATGTCAGTCCTTATGTACACTCCTTAATCACCCTATAGTATTACTGGAGAGACATAACGGATAAGAACAAACCCCCTCCAACATGGTAAAATGTATTCGTCTCATGATGTTGGACATTGTTATATATTAAGAAAGATCAGAAAAAAACAACAAAAAATTTAAATTGCCCCTCTGAATCTTATTAAATTTCAATGTAAGGTAATTCTTGGCTTTCTTGCAGTTCAAGAGATACATAACTTACAGGCACACATTTTTAGAATCCAGGTACTAGAAAGACAGCTCACAAAATAAATTAAGTTGTGCCTACAACGTCTTTTGTGGTAACACATACATGGCAGAAAAAAAATACAGATGTGTAATGTGTCAGGTGCTAATAAGTGTTTTAAAAACAGGGCATGGTGACGTCAGAGAAAGAGCTGGTCAGTGAACGCCCCCAGAAGGGAAGACTGAGGGCTGGGGCTGAGGACAGAGGAAGTAGAGACATGTCAGAGCCCTTTGCTGTGTTCAATCTGGTTATGACCTATAATCCCCAAAGACACAAATGCAGGAGGGAGGACAAGGAAATGTATACTGAGATCATGAAAACAGGCTGGCAACTTGGAGGGAGGGGTGCTGTATGACAAGATGCATATATGTAACACCCCTGGACTGTACACTTAATGAGGGTTAAAATGGTATGCTAGTTGTATTTTACCAGAATTTGGAAAGGCCACATATTCAAAATCTACTTTCACAGATGCGACCCTCAAGCCACTGCCTGGGGTAGGATGAGCAGGCTGGATCCAGACACCCACGTTTTAATGCTCTCTTCTAGATCTTCGGTCCCGGGGATGACGCAGTGAAGCAGCAAAAGTGTAACATGTTCTCACTGGTCTTCTTGGGCCTAGGCGTCCTCTCCTTCTTCACTTTCTTCCTTCAGGTAAGCGGAGATGATTATAGAATAGAAATTATAGAATAGAGAAATTAGTAGAGACCTAACCAAACTTCCCGATCCTCACACTGAGATGAGTTGACGATCCCATGGGGGCAGGGCTTATTAATGAGCAACCTCCTTCACCGGGAAACTGACCATGAAAAGTCTCAGTGTATCTTCAGCAAATAGCCACTACCGTGGAAGGAGACTTGGGCTCATTGGTTGCAAACTAAAAACAAAACCAAAAAAAACCACCACCAACAACAACAAACCCAGTAGAATAACAATTCTTTATGTTGTTACTTTCCCCAATACCAGCTAACTTTCAACTTTCTCCTTCCTAATTGAGGGACTATCAGAAAGAGCATATATCTACATTCATGTATTACAGATTGGGTCAGAAAATAAGCTAGCCAAAGTCAGGTAGGTAGGTGGTGCACATCTCTAATCCCAGCACTCAGGAAGCTGAGGCAGAAAGATCACACGTTACAGGTAAGCCTGGACTACACAGTGAGATCCTGACTCAAACAGGAACAGGAATTTGGTTCTGTTTCTTTTGTTTTCTTTTCTACCTAATTAAGCTTTCAACAAGCCTGTCAACACGGTGGTATGACAGACTTCTCACTCCAGAGTGCCAGCAGGGTGTAACTGGGCACCCAGCATGCCAGAGGCAACAGTAAGATGACATTTTCACCTGGAAGTCATTGCTATGCTAATAGCACCTCAGAGGTCTGATGCAACTCCAACCTCTGGCTCAACAGGCAGTGAAATTCTAGCGGGAAAGAAGCAATGAGGTAGCCTGCAACAGCCCTCCAGCAAAGACAGTGACAACAAGCTTGTTCTGAGTAAGGAACCTGTGGGGCAGCTGCACCCCATGCTTCCATCCCTGGCTTAGGCTAGAGTTCAGCTGTGCACACTCCCAAGTTCTCTGCACGCAGCACAGCTCATAGCATTATGGGATCCCAACCATCCCTCATGCCCCAGAAGCAAGGCATCTCTGGATATCTTGGGTACTCTCCAGCTTGGATCCAGTTGTTGGGAAGAGGGAAATTATCTGGCACGGAGGCTTGGAAAGGAAGTGAAACCTAATTGTTGCCTAATCCTGAAGCAGGCGGAGCTGTGCCCGTGGGCTCATTTGGAGTTTGAGAGAAAAGACTTGTTTCTTTCTACAGCACAGCAACCAGAATGACTCTGCAGAATTTTTCTTGTATTTATTATATTCAAAGTGTTAGAAACACATAAAAACATTCTAGTTCATCACAGTGTCTTGGTTACTGACATTCTGCCCTCAAAAGTTATTGAGAGACGAGAGAAGCCAAAATTCGGTGTTACAGTTCCAAACTTCACAATAACTCGGCAGTACCTACATTTCAAGTTGGCTTTTGTTGGTTGAGTAGTCGGCTAACATACAGATAAAGTAAAATCAATGTATGTAGTTGTGTCAGGACACTAGTGAGGAACAAAACGATCCTGAGTCTGTTTCTCTTCCCTAGGGCTTCACATTCGGAAAAGCTGGCGAGATCCTCACCACAAGGCTCCGGTCCATGGCCTTTAAAGCGATGCTAAGGCAGGTGAGTGCATTGCAGACGATGCCTGGTGTTTAGATTAGGACTCTGCCTGCTGCGGTTGGCAAGCTAACAGCTAACGCTCATATTTCCCCTCCAAGACTTGTAGGCAAGGAATGATGAGGGTCCTACAAGTGACTATAATCCTGAAATAGTCAAGGACTTCTCAAGGTTTTCCTGGGAGCAGACATTTCAAGGGCTCTTTGACTTATTCTGCAACTATGTGCCTCCATATGTACACTCATTTCCAGTACGGTATCTGATCTTTGGATTCTGCAGGTGCCGGCCAGGCTTTGGAGACTGTAGGGTGCCTTTGAGAAGGTGATTGATAGCATCTGTGTTCATGTGCCACAGTGGACCTTCCAACTAGGTTTTCCCAAATGCTAGAAATTGAATTATGTTTTGCCTTGTGCCCTGTCTTCACATTAATTCATGTGTTCATTTATTGAAACTTTACTTATTGTGTAAGTTCACGTTCTGGGATAGGTGTGAGAAATGTGAAAACATGTGTCCCACCTTTAAAGAAAAGATCCTAAAGAGAGCCAGTTGGCTTGAATTGGCCATATCCCTGTTCACACTGGGCACACAGTAGGCATCACAGTTTTAGCATATCTGAATGGATGACTTCTTTGGGAGACCATCCAGACTCCTGCTATGTGGGAAAAATCACTTTATATGAAAATAAAAGATACTCCCAATAAGTATGTGTAATTAATATGAAACCTAAGATATATTTTTAAAATAAAAAAGTAAAAAGCATAGCAAGAATTCAACTTTAATTTCCCTGTTTACAGCATATAATAAAAGACTTGTCTCTTAATGAGAAGTGGCACCCTAAGGAGCAGAGGTGTCCACAGGACAAGTTATAACAAGTGCAAGCTGTGACAATTTGGTAGACAGAGCACCCACAGGAGCCTGGCCTTGGGTAGACTTGGCAGATGAATCTGTTCCTTTCCTCTGACTAGGACCCCTTTCTCTTATGCGGAATAGTCAGGACATGTGGCCTAATGTGTCTGCAGTGGGCTGCTCAAGGTTGTGCCTGGACCAGTCTGTATAGAAGGTCTCCCCTGAATTCCAATACCCACACTTAGTTTGGATACCTCTCTTCACTGAAGTGCTTCAGAGTTCTTTATTTTTGTTGTGTTTAATTGTGAGTTAATTTAAAGGTGTGTTTTATTCCACAGGATATGAGCTGGTTTGATGATCATAAAAACAGTACTGGTGCACTCTCTACAAGACTCGCCACAGACGCCGCGCAAGTTCAAGGAGTATGTAGACTGCACTGGGCTAGTCCTTTCCTTAAGAAAACAAGCATGGCATTGCTCCATCTCCTGGGATGCTTTCAGCTGGGGCTGGGGGCGGGGCGGGGGGAGTTGCAGGGCGGATAGCTCAGAGGTGGAGAGCTTGCCTGGAGTGTACAAGTCCCTAAACAGTTTTACAAAGATATTTTTACTTGGAAATATCAGAACATCCAGCTGAAACTGACTTAAACAACAAGGGGAAGTTTAGACTTCAGGTAGACTGATCTGCTGGCTCAGTACAGGTGAATTGCCTCCTCAGTGTTCGCTTTGTAGGGCTCATTTCCTGGTTGGCAACCATTAGCAATTAGAACTAGAAGCTTCTTCATTTGCTATCTCTGAAGAAGACACACATCTGTACCTCATCCATCAAATGAAAGCCCTTTCCATAACTCTTGTTGTAACAGCTCATAAATCACACACCCAGGCCTGAGCCAATAGCTATCTCAAGACAAGGCTGTTCTCTGGCCAGCTTAGGTCCCCGCCCCGTGAGGTTCAGATTTCACAGGAGAAGAGAAGGGAAGGGGCTCACTATAGAGTCGGCAGCAATGTCTGTGACAATGATTTTCTGAACTGTGCAAACAGCTAATTCAGCTGTAGTGTTTTGTGGTTGACGGTCTTGTAGGAGGTGGATACTTAGTAACATGGTTTTGAGGAGAGTGTAAATTTCTGCCTACACAATTAAGCCAAATGGTTACTTAAATGACTGGGGTTGTGGATGGATTCCCCTTTTGAAAGGTTCATGTCCCACAGCTTATCTATACAGTGGGTGATTCTGTGGGCTGAAGGGATGAGAACAGACCCTGTGGAGACTTGTGGCTTAGGCACAAGCTGTGGGTTTGTTGAGAGGGTGAACTCTTCACATTCTGAGTAGGAGCCCAAGCCTAGAACCCATGGCTTTGGAAGTTGACTTGGCTGCCTTATATTTTTTTTTCTCTTGTAGGCCACAGGAACCAGGTTGGCTCTAATTGCACAGAACACAGCCAACCTTGGAACGGGCATTATTATATCATTTATTTACGGTTGGCAACTGACACTTCTGCTGTTATCGGTTGTACCATTCATTGCAGTAGCAGGAATTGTTGAAATGAAAATGTTAGCTAGCAATGCCAAGAGAGATAAGAAGGAGATGGAGGCTGCCGGAAAGGTGAGCTAAGTGGGCTTCGGCCGGCAGAAGGGCTGCTTGTACACGTGCCTGGCTTGATTTGACATGTTATTCTATACACTACAGCTGATAATACACAGCCTGAGCAGAAATGTGCTACTGTATTGATAATACCTGGAACTGAAAATGATATGGTTCCTGTGACATTTCTAACTTCCAGACAGAACTTGTTATAAAGATCTTGCAAACTGCCTAAGTGCATTTGGCATCATTTCCCAGGGTCGTTGATAGAATAAATGCCGTTGTTTTTACTGATAAGAATGTAAGACAGAGTACAGAAATGAATTATCTAAGATCAGAAGATTCCTTGTACCTGTCCCCCACCCCACTGTGATTTTTTTTATCGTTAAAGTTAGCACCCACCAGGTGGCAGTAATTCCCTATTTTGTACTTCTAATTAACGTGTAGTGAAAACTGAGATTGTGTAACAACTGTACAACATATGGGAATTCATTGTTATCATTGACTTACTCCTAATATCGTCACAGTCATCCTGTAAGGTAGATGATAATGCTACCTCACTTGTGTAGACGTATGTGTGTCTTTGCACACATGCTTGCACATACTCGTGCCAAGTGTGTAAGACCATAGGAGTGCATTGAGTGTGGTCCTCTATTGCTTTCCGCTATTCTTTGAGAGATGATCCCTCACTGAACCAAAGTCTTACCATTTTCCTTAGAGGAGTTGACCCATGAACTCCCAGGATCGGCCTGCCTCTGCTCCTGACCACTGGGCTGACAGGCTTCTTATGTGGATGCTGAGTGTGTGAGCTGAGGTCTGGGTGCTTTCAGAGCAAGGACTCTGACCTGCTGAGTCAGATCCTTCATTTTTGCAAATGTAGAGATGTGGACAGAAAGTAAGTCCAACCAAAGCACAGCACTGTTATAGGCATCTAAGTGTGTGTGAATCTACATATGAACATGTGGTTTGCAAGGCACACACATTCAGATGGTAAAGCAGAGGTCGTATTCACGGACGTATCTGTTCCTGTGGATGTAAACATCATCCGTTAATGAAAAATTAGGAAGTAAAGCAGATGATTAATATAAACTGATGGTTCCACAGCACCAGCCTTAACATTCCCTCACAAGCATCATGGCAAATGCTTTCATAACGACTGTGTATGGTGGGAGAGACGGTGTCTCCACTTTATGAGGAGATAGGCTTTGGTATTAAGTGACTGTTTACCTAGGTATGGCTGACATGAGAGTAAGTAAAACTGGTTGACGTGCCACATGCTTATAGGCTCATCACGCAAGAGTCAGAGGCATGAAAACTGCCATTACTTCACAGCCATTCCGGGTTACAGAGCAATACACTATCACACAAGAAAACAGGGAAAGAAGTAAACAAAAAACAAAGCAGCGTTTAGGACAGACATTAGGATTTTAATGAGAATGTTTCCAGTAAGCCAATTCTGTCCACTGAGATCTGCTACTTCCTCCCGTAAATGGCCATGGCTGCCATCCCATGGGGTCAGTGTTCCCCCAAACACTTGTCGTTTTCCCAGGCATGGCCTTGCCCTGGAATCAGAGTTCTCTGGAAACGTGTGTTGTGGGTCCTGGACTTCATTCTTGTTTCCGGGTGCTGAACATTTTCTTATGTACTGTTTTCAGGTTGTGTAGGGTATCATTTTCTTCACTCTGGGTACCACAGCCTAAAGAACAACAGCAACAAGAAAACCAGCCAACCAACCAAATCCCCCTAAAAATAGTTCTGCTTTCTACATTCTTGAAATTCTTCCTCATTTCTCAAGAGAACATGGTCATAATGAAGGCAAATTTTCCTTTGGCAAATTATACAAATAAAAATATCTTGAATTGACCCAACACAGTGACCATGACTCTACTGAGAGAGTTAATATTTTGAGAGGAATGAAAATTATCAAACTTTGAAAGAAGTATGGCAGTGAGAACTGAGTAGTGTTTCAGACACAAAGACGCTCAGTTCTCAGTCTTGTCCTCCTGCTCACACCACATGATGCTGGAGAGAACTCTCCCAGTTCCAGTGGCCTTTCTGTCTTGGTGGGATGAGGTGCTATTCATGATGCTGTCCAGGCTTCTTCATACACTTCCTAAAGCTGCCATCTTGGGGGTCAGCAGATGCAGCCTAATGTTAGGTTTGAAGAATGTGAGGTATTATAAATATTTTAATCCCCAACAATCCAATCATGGTTCAATTCTGTTTTCTAAACTGTTAGGTCAGTGAGAGAGTCAGGGTTAGTTTCTGGTGTGATGTGGTAGGGGTTGATGACCCTTGAAGTACTTGGAAGACAGATGAGGGAGGATTGCTGCTGGTTTAAGACCAGTGGGGTCTAATTTGAGACTACCCCATGGGGCAGCAGAGTAAAACTGGGCCAAAGAAGGGACTGGGAACCTGGTAAGCTCCTCCCCATCACTTGCTCAAAAGGATGTGATCTTTCACTTGGGTACAAATTTTTATTAATGAATAAAATCTATCAGGAATTGGAATATTCTCATTTCAATTTTCCAAGGACACTTTGTTAATACGAGTATTTGCTGCTGGGCAGTAGGAGGCAGATGGTAAAATAAGAATATAACTATAAATCATATTTATACTTGTAATACAATCCTCTAAATATAACATTAATATGTGTACAGTCTACTAATTAGTTCCATCAGACTGTCCTTTGTGATCCAAATAACAAATTTATATCATGATCATCTTGACTAGTTCCCATTTACTGAGCTCAGGTTCAGAAAATCAAGGGTTAATGGTAAACTTGTTTACAACTAGTTTCTCCCTGTGTGAAAATCTCAAAATAGACAGCGCAGCCAGTGCAATTGCCTAAGAGCAGACTTGGCATCAGGTGGCCTGGCAGCCCACATGCTCTGAGTTAATTCTGAGGCTTCGGGCTGTGGGGAACCCCCTCTGCAGCTTATTTCCTCATCTGTGAGAACAGGAGTTACACTACCCTACAGGGCTGTCCTCAAGCTAAAGGGAACTATGTCCTGCAATTCGACAACATTTTGGGTGCTTCTACTATCTGTTAGATTATTACTACTGTTTTAAAGATAGAGTTTTTTAGCCTAACATAAAAAACTATCTTTCCCCTCCTTACAATGGGAAGCTGTAATACAAGTGTTGAAGCTGAAACGAAAACACAAAATTTAACATCTGATATTGCTGGTGTTGACGTGATTTACGCTCAATAGCTAATCACAGTCAATACTCAAAGGGTGGCTTGGCTGTAAGGATTAAAAACAAAACAACCTTCTGATTGGCTTGGGTTAAAGTGGGTTGACTTAAAGGATGTACTTCAAGTGCAGACAGTAGTGCGGTGGCTGTCTCTTAGACCCACAGGCTGTATTGTCTCTGGGTCTCTCTGTATGTGTGTCTCTGTCTCTTAGACTCACAGGCCATATTGTCTGAATCTCTCTGTACATGTGCCTCTGTCTCTTAGACCCAAGGCTGTATTGTCTCTGGGTCTCTCTGTACATGTGCCTCTGTCTCTTAGACCCAAGGCTGTATTGTCTCTGAGTCTCTCTGTACATGTGCCTCTGTCTCTTAGACCCACAGGCCGTATTGTCTCTGGGTCTCTCTGCCTCCTGAGTCCACAGGCTATACTCTCTGCATATCTGTCTTACTCTTGAACCATCTGCACTCATATCTGCTCCCCAAATGATGGCTACCCCTCTAAATACACAGAGTCATCCAACAGCTACTTCCTCCAGCTCCAGGAAACCAAGTCTGATTAACCATGATCGGGTGTGCTTCCTTTACTTAAATAGCAATATAAAGCAGGGTCACTTCATTTACAGGTGGACTCTCCTGCTTTTGGGCAGACTGTTTAAGCAAGGGTGTGCCCAGGATGAAAATGGCCATCATTTCCAATGACCTCTAGAAACCATTACTTAATGGTGTCTTCTAGACTCTACCCTATAGAGAAAGTAAGGTCACTAAAGGGCTGTGGTGCAAGTTGGTCATGTGACTGCCTGATGGCAGGGCTATATGTTCCACTCTGGGCCTCATGTGTAAGCTTCCATGAACACCCAGAGACTTAGCTACTCTAGTGTGCACAATCCCAAGGCTGGTTTTGTTAGAGACCTAGTATGAAAGAACATAGTCTGCCTTTTAATTTTATTGGAAGGAATATAAGACATATTTACTTAACACTGACAGTACATCTGACAGTTATTTTTCATTTCAGAAATAAAAGTAGCACTTCTAATGAACATCTTTCTGTTATAGATTGCAACAGAGGCAATAGAAAATATTCGGACTGTTGTATCCTTGACCCAAGAAAGAAAATTTGAGTCAATGTATGTTGAAAAATTGCATGGGCCTTACAGGTAATAAACGTACGATCACTGCATACCTACTGCTTTCCTGGGGCTGTGCTACTGTTTTCTAAGAGCATTAGACATTTCTGCTCAGAACAATGGTAATGACTCTTGTCCGATAATTATCTTATCAAGTCCCAGGGTTTCATTTCTGTTGTGGACATGGTGAGATTAGGTCTTTGAGGGCCGAGAGTTACTGAGAGCTGCATGATAATTCAGTCACTGGAGAGGAGCCAGCTGAGGGCTCTGGATGAGCATTCTCTGAAGGAGTTGTCCAAACTCTTGTTTTCTTTAGTATGTAGGTAGATTTAACTGTGTACCATTTCCTCATTACTTTACGGAAAATTTAGAACCCCAAAGAATGAAAAACTAAAAAAATTATTAATGTGATCATAATTTAAAGACTAAAAATAGCTTCATAATGTTGTGTAACATTGTAGTCACAGTATTTGAGAGTATATAAGTGATACCTCCCAAATCAGCATAACACCATGATCACATTATACAGGCTCCACCTCCCAAGTCAACATAACACCATGATCATAGTATACAGTACTCACAAGTATACACACCACGATGCCACCCAAATGACCAATACAATGAATTTCCTTTGCCAAATACCTCTGATTTGAGAGTAAAGAAATTACTGTGGATAGATTTAGAAGTCTAATAAACTATAACTACAGTTCTAATTAGAAATAATTAGATAAAATGCTAGATCCTCTAAGCAGGATCTAGCATGGAGAACCTCTGGTGGTGATATTTATGCAAACATCAATTATCCAACTTTTGTGAAACTGAAATAAGTTTTAACATGTGACTAGAGATGTTTCAGGACATATTATTATATGTTCATTATATGTCCATGTTCAGATAATTCCAATGTTATCCTATGTATTTTTAACACAATTATTTTACAATATGGTTTGAATATATGAATTATTAAATATTGTATAATACCAGTTATCATTTGAACATCCACCATGTGCTAGGTACTAAGATGGCTATTTTTGTGGTTTACTGCATTTAATTCTCAAAATAACTTTTCATTAGAGAGACTATTTCATTGTGTATGTCAGAAATCCACTGAATTACCTTCTTAACCTATTATCTTTTAAGGCAGGAGTTTGACTCAGGTTGACTAGGCTAAGCTGTGCTCTTTCAGCTAGACAGTGGGTAAGAGAAGCTGAATAATGTCTATAAATATGAATTTTGAATAACTGAATGTGCTTTTCAGGAATTCAGTGCGGAAGGCACACGTCTATGGCATAACTTTTAGCATCTCACAAGCATTCATGTATTTTTCTTATGCTGGCTGTTTTCGATTTGGTGCTTACCTAATTGTGAATGGACATATGCGCTTCAAAGATGTCATTCTGTAAGTAGCTTTGAAAATATCAAGATTATTGTATACTAATCCTAAAATAGGGTTTTAATAGGCTTATGCAAAGGTGTGGCATAGGAAAAAAATCAACTGTCCAAAATGAGATCAGGAAGTTCAGTTTCCTGGAGCTGTTACCCTGGTAGGCACAGGAATCCGACCTTGTCACCACACCAACCAGTTTCCTCATCTATCCTTGTCACCACACCCAGCAGAGTTTCCTCATTCCAGTGATCTAAAGTTCACCAAGCTTGTGACATTGATTGCAAAGCATGAAGTTGGTTGTGTATGTGAACCTTTTCAGGACAGAAGTAAGCAGAGAAAACTATGAATGTCATTAGGAAGTTGTTGGAGATAGTGGAGCCAATTCAGGGTAGGGTTAAATAGCTTGTTTCGTTTCTATAACTAAACCATGGCCCTGACAATGCAATGTGCAGTCTGCCCAAAGTCTGGCAAATTACTCTTTTCGCTAACTGGGAAGAGTCAGGGGTCAAGTGTCTGTCTCACACATGTGGACACCCAGTGTCGCCTGCATTATTTATTATGGGGGCTGCCTTTTGCTATGGCTCTGCTGCTCGTTGAGCCTCTTAGGTACTTTGGGCTTCCGTTTTTTTCAGTGTTAAAAAGGGTATATATGAGTTGAGATCACAAATTAGATTCAATTGTAAGCAATTTTTGGGAAAAACCTTTGGAGTCCCACATCAACTCAGAAGGAGAGCCCCACTTCCAGGTGAACAGAGAGAACCAGACGGAGACAGTGGGTCTTGCCTCCCCTCTAAATTCTTGTTGCTATAGTTACTGGAAGCAATGTATGTGGGCTTGGGGAAATGACAATTGAAGAACTATGTAAATGATAGTTAAAAGTTTGCCTTTGGACTTTGAACACCGTGGAGCTAATTCGAACCCCTCTTCCTCTATCCAGGGTGTTTTCAGCAATTGTACTTGGTGCGGTGGCTCTAGGACATGCCAGTTCATTTGCCCCAGACTATGCAAAAGCCAAACTGTCTGCAGCGTACTTGTTCAGCCTGTTTGAAAGACAACCTCTGATTGACAGCTACAGTGGAAGAGGGCTGTGGCCTGTAAGTGTTCTTCCGGCTAGATGGCTGAGCTCTGTCCTAAAGGTTTTCTTTCCACCACAATGACGTGATCACATACTTAGCTTCTTTGGGATATTTATGTGGCTGTATCTCGACAAATTTTTTGGCATTTAAAAAAATTAAGCACAACTTCAGAAAAGAAAAATGAAGGTATACTGAAAGAAACTAATTTTGACAATAGCTTAGTCATTTCTACATGGAGGTCTATGCAATATAATTCAGTCACAATGATACAGTTAGCAATTCAGCTCTAGACACTGCTGTGGCTTTTCTTAAGCCACGGAGCCCTTGGCTCAGTATTAGCTTTGCACAAATTAGACACTTGAGTTTCCATAGCCTGTCTTTGAATTGACTTTTTGTCTAATCAATACTCACATCTTCATTTTCTATCATAATGAACTTGCTAGCCATGTTAACTTGTGCAAGCACTATACCAAATAGGCATTTTATGATTCACTATTATTGGCTTTGGTTAAGTTTCCTTGAAATAATACTTTTATTTCCAATGACTGTGAGACCAATTTGATAAAAAAAATTGTAAAAAACTTTTAGGATAAGTTTGAAGGAAGTGTGACGTTTAATGAAGTCGTGTTCAACTATCCCACCCGGGCCAACGTGCCAGTGCTTCAGGGGCTGAGCCTCGAGGTGAAGAAGGGCCAGACGCTGGCCCTGGTGGGCAGCAGTGGCTGCGGGAAGAGCACAGTGGTCCAGCTGCTCGAGCGCTTCTATGACCCCATGGCTGGATCAGTGGTGAGCACACTTTCTCAGTAAATTGATTAACAGATGTGATCAGACTAACAGTTGAGTGAGGGTCCAAAACCCTACCTGGTGTAATAAATATAGCCTGTACACTTTAAACTGGCGCCTGTGTCAAATAAATATATGGGCCATTAGGGTAGAATATTACAAAGTATTGCACTAAAATACAATATAGGATTGCTCTCTGGTGGCCTGTAGGCCTTTTGTCCAAGTACAATATATTTGTTTGTTTGTTTGTTTGTTTATTCTCTCATATGTTACATCCCAAAGGCTGTCTCCTCTCCTTTCTCCTCTCTCAATCCCTCCCCCATGCCTCCCATCTACTCCCAAACTCCTCTTCCTCAGTTTCCCCTCAGAAAAGGGCAGGCCTCTCAGGGATATCAGCCAAGTATGGTGTGTCAAGTCCCAATAAGACTAGGTGGCATTTCTCACATCGAGGCTGGACAAGGCAACCCAGTAGAAGAAATGGGTTTGCAAAGCAAGCTAAGAGTCAGACACAGCCCAAGCTCACACTGTTAGGAGTCCCACAAGAAGACCAAGCTACACAACCATAACTTATGTATGAAGGACCTAGGTCAAACCCAGGCAGGTTCCCTGGTTTTGGTTCAATCTCTGTGAGCCCCTACAATCCCTGGTTAGTTGATTCTGTGGGTTTTATTGTCGTGTCCTTGACACCTCTGGCTCCTACACTTTCTTCCCCTTTTCTCCAGGATTCTCAAGCTCTACCTAATGTTTGGCTGTGCATCTCCTAACGTTTCCATCAATTGCTGGATGAAGCCTCTCTAATGACAGTTGGGCTAGGCACCAATCTATGAGTATAACCCAACAGCATTAAGAATCATGTCATTAGCTTTTTTGGTGAGGTCCAATCATGTTTGTTTCAATCCCAGGTCTCTGGACTATCCAGCCTCTGGGTCCTGGACTTCTAGGCAGTATCATGTCTGGGCTCCCTCTCATGGCCTAGGTCTCAAGCTGGACCAGTCATTGCGTGGCCAGTCACCCAATTTCTGAGCCATATTTACCTCACCACAAATTGCTGGTTAAAGGTTTTGTGGCTGGGTTGGTGTTCCAGTCCCTCCATTCTTGCCTGGTTATAGGAGATGCTCTGTTCAGGCTCATTATCCCATTATTGTTAGGATCTTAGCTAGGCTCACCCTAGTAGATTCCTGGGAGTTTCCATTGCACTAGGTTTCTACCTTGATCTAGAAAAACCCTCCAATTTCAGTCACCTCTCGAAGAATTCTCTCCCTTCATCTTTCTGATGACTGATTCTTCCTGTTCCTGTCCCCACCTACAGCCAGTCCACTTGAAATACCTTTCTATTTTTCCTTTCCAGGGAAATTCAGGCGTCCCACTTAAACCCTCCTTGTTACTTAGCTTCATCGGGTCTATGGATTGTAACGCGATTAATTACTTTTTACAACTAATATCCATTTATAAGTGAATACATTTCTTCTGAGTCTGGGTCACCTCATCAGGATGATCTTTTTGCATTCCATCCATTTGCCTGCTTTTTTGTTTGTTTGTTTGTTTGTTTAGATTTTTAAAACAATGAGTTTCTGTGTAGTTCTAGTTGTCCTGGAATTCATTCTGTAGACCAGGCTGTCCTCAAATTCACAGAGATATGACTACCTCTACCTCCTGAGTATTGGGGCCTGCAACTATTTTAACAGCTGAGTAATACTCCATTGTGAAACCTTCCTCTTTATCTATGCTTCTGTTGAGGGACATCTAGATTGTTTCCAGTTTTTGGCTATTATGAATAAAGCTGCTATGAACATAGTTGAGCAAGTATCCTTGTGGTAGGATGGAACATCCTTTGGGTATATGCCCAGGAATAGTATAGCTGGGTCTTTGGGTAGCTCAATTCCCAATTTTCTGAGAAACTGCCATAATAATTTTCAAAGTAGTTGTACAAGTTTGCACTCCCAGCAGCATGGAGGAGAGTTCCCCTTGCTCCACATCCTCACCAGCATGTGCTGTCACTTGTTTTAGATCTTAGGCATAATGACAGGTATTACAATGAAATCTCAAAGTAGTTTTGATTTGCATTTCCCTGATGGCTAATGGTATTGGATATCTCTTTAGTGTTTTTGGCATTTGAAATTCCTCTGTTGAGAATTCTCTATTTTGATCTGTACCCCATTTTTAAATTGGTTTATTTGTTGATATCGTGTGTGTGTGTGTGTGTGTGTGTGTGTATACTCACACACAACACAAAACAATCAAAATTATCACATATATAGAGAGAGATAGAGAGAGATAGAGAGAGATAGAGATAGATAGAGGGAGAGAGAGAGAGAGAGAGAGAGAGAGAGAGAGAGAGATTAGACATCTATCAGATGTAGAGTTAGTAAAAATCTTTTCTCATTCCCATTCTGTAGGGTGCTATTTTGTCCTATTAACTGTATCTTTTGTCCTACAGAAACTTTTCGGTTTTATGAGGTCTATTTATTAATTGTTGATTTTAGTGCCTGTGCTATTAGTGTACTGTTCAGGAACTTGTCTCTTGTGTCAATGCATTCAAGGCTATTTCCCATTTTCTGTTCTATCAGGTTCAGTGTATCTGATTTTATGTTGAGGTCTTTGATCCACTTGAACTCTAATTTTGTGCAGGGTGATAGATATGGATCTGTTTGCATTTTTCTACATACTGACATCTAGTTAGACAAAAATCAGTTGTTAAAGATGCTTCATGCTTTCATTATACAATTCTGGTTTCTTTATCACAAAGTCAGTGTCCATAGGTGTGTTTTTATGCCAGTACCACTTGTTTTGCTTTGTTTTGTTTTGTTGTTTACTATAGCTCTGTATTACAACTTGAAATCAGTAATGTTAATACCTCTGGAAATTCTTTCATTGGACAGAACTGTTTTAGCTAGCCTGAGTTTTTGTTTTGTTTTGTTTTGTTTTGTTTTGTTTTGTTTTGTTTTGTTTTCCATGTGAAGTTGAGTATTGTTCTTTCAAGGTCTGTAAAGAATTGTGTTGTGTTGAATTTGTAGATTTCTCTTAGTATGATGGGCACTTTTACTATGTTAATCCTAGCCACCATAAACACAAGAGATCTTTCCATCCTCCGAGGTCTTCTTCAATTTCTTTCTTCAAAGTTTTGAAATTCTTGTCACACAGGTCTTTTATTTTGTTTGTTAGAGTTACCCCAGTATATATTTAACTTGTGGCTATTGTGAAGAGTGTTGCTTCCCTAACTGCTTTCTCAGCCCATTTGTCATATGTTATAAAGGAGGGCTACTGACATTTTTTTATTGTTAATTCCTGTTATTTTGTTGTTGTTGATGTTGTTGTTGTTATTGTTGTTGTTAGTGTTGGTGGTGGTGAGAGGACTGTATGTGTGTGTTTCTTTTGTTTTTACTGGTATAAGATTATTTATTTCCTGTGTTATCACAGGTATAGTTAACCCCTTTTGAGTGGAGATTCCCTTCTATAGCATTCTGTAGGGTTAGATTTGTGGGTAGATGTTTAAATTTGACTTTATTATGGAATATCTTGTTTTCCCCATCTATAATGATTGAAAGTTTTGTTGGGTATAGTAGTCTGTGCTGACATCTGTGGCCTCTTATGGTCTCCAAAACATCTGTACTGGCTGGTTTTGTGTGTCAACTTGACACAAGCTGGAGTTATCACAGAGAAAGGAGCGTAAGTTGAGGAAATGCCTCCATGAGATCCATCTGTAAGGCATTTCCTCAATTAGTGATTAAGGTGAGAGGGCTCATTGTGGGTGGTGCCATCCCTGGGCTGGTAGTCTTGGATTCTATAAGAAAGCAAGCTGAGCAAGCCTGGGGAAGCAAGCCAGTAAGTAACATCCCTCCATGGCCTCTGCATCAGCTTCTGCTTCCTGACCTGCTTGAGTTTCTGTCCTGACTTCCTTTGGTGATGAACAGCAGTGTGGAAGTGTAATCTAAATAAATTCTTTTCTCTCAAACTTGCTTCTTGGTCATGATGTTTGTGTGTGGGGCAGTGGGCTGTAAGAAGCAGCTGGGTGCTTGGTTGAGCATAGGCCTTGAACCCTGGACCTTTATTGAACGGCAGGTGTTCAGCTCTGCTCCCAGGCCCTGGTTCTTTTCATTTAGCTTCAGCCTTCCACAGCCCCTCCCACAGAGAGGTCTATGGCCATCAGTCATGAGGAACAGTGCCTCAGGCTCTCCCACATGTAGATGAGGTATCTCCAAGCTCTCAGACCAAGCTAATAGGCATTATCTGTTGCCAGACCCTAACCCACCCTGAAACTGTATATAAAGGCTGTATTCAGAAGTGAAAGGTGTGCAAGAATCATCCTGGTGTCCGAGAGTTTCTGTTGCAAGAACTATAACACTTGGGAAGAGATCTGCTCTCCCAGAACTTGCCTGGGACTCCAAGCTGCCTCCTTGCCAGCTAGCCGACTTCTTCTTGCCCAGCCCTGGCTCAGCTTGGAGAGACAGGTGCAGCACCTAGGAGTGACAGGGTGGTGACAGCGGAGAGCAGAGGCAGCAGAGGAGCCAGTCGATCTCCCCTCCCTGCTCACATTCTGTCCCCTCGGTCCGAATCCCTGCACCAGGCCAGGCCAAAGATCGTCATGGGACACCCTCCAGAACAGGGACCCACATTTGTGAAGGAATAGAAACCCTAAGACAATATCTGTCCAAGCCCTTCTGGCTTTTAGAGCCTCTGTCTGTTGAGAAGTCAGGTGTAATTTTATAGGTCTTCCCTTATATGTTTCTTGTCCTTTTTCCCTTGCCACTTTTAATAGTTTTCCTTTGTTCTAGACATTTAGTGTTTTGATTATTATGAAGCAGGAGGACTTTCTTTCATTTATTTGGTGTTCTATAAGCTTTGTACCTTTTTATTCATGTCCTTCTTACCCTTAGGAAAATTTTCTTCAATGATTTTGTTTAAAATATTTTCTGGATCTTTAAGGTGGAACTCTTCTCTTCTTCTATTCCTATTCTTATGTTTTGTCTGTTCACAGTGTCCCAGATTTCCTGGATGTTCTGTGTTAGGAATTTCTTAGATTTAACACTTTCTTTGACCAATGTATTAATTTCTTCTATTGTATCTTCTACACTAGAAATTCTGTCTTCCATCTCTTGTATTCTGTTGATGATGCTTGTGTCTGTACTTCCTGTTCACTTACCTGGATTTTCCATCTCTGGGATTCCCTCAGTTTCTGTTTTCTTTGTTGCTTCCATTTTCATTTCCAGATCTTGAATTTTTTCTTGACTTTCCTTGAGGACTTTATTCATTTCTTCCACTTGTTTGATTATAGACCTGGCTGTCCTAGAACTCGCTTTATAGACCAGACTGGCCGTGGACTAGATCTACCTGCCTCTGCCTCTAAAGTTCTGAGATCAAAGGCATGTGCCACTACCACCCAGTTTTTCCTGAATTTCTTTAATATATTTATTTATTTCTACTTTAAGGACCTCTATTATCTCTACAAAGTTGGTTTCAAGGTCATTTCTTGTGCTTCAGCTGAGTTAGAATATCCAGGACTTGATGTAGTAAAATAGCTAGGCTCTGGTGGTGCCATATTGCCCTGGTTGCTCTTAATTGTGTTCGCACACCAGCCTATAGGCATTAGGGTTAGGAGTAATTATAGATTTAGGTGTCAATTTCTGAGGTTATCTTTGTTGGGTATATGCTTTTCCCATTGGTTTCTGTTTCCTCTCTGGTCTTCTGACTTGAGTAGCCTGTGGTTCTGGTGACAGGAAAGTCCTCAGGTCCAGTAGGGTGTCTCCTCTAGGGTTTTGGTGGCCTGTGGAACCTCTGGGATTTTAGGTGTCAGCATTGCTTCTGTGGTTCTGTTATTCTGGAAACTGTCATGGCCTCTGGGGTTCCAGGTAATAGAGGCTGCCTCTGGTAGAACAAGGAGCTTCTGGGGTTTGGGATACTAGCATGGCATCTGAGTTTTCAGGTCTCTGGTGTTCTGGGTACCAGTCTGGCCTTTGGTAGAGCTGAGGGCTTCTGCTGAAGTTGTGGGCCTGGACGTGGGGCTGAGGTGGTGGGAGTGCTCTTGGAGACTGTTGAGGTTTGAACATCCAAAACAACCCAAGTAGGCACAAGAGTACATGCAAAACAAAATCTTTATTTGAATTAGGCAGCATAAATTTACAGGTCAGGGACAATAGCACAGACTTGGGAGCTGACTACATCCCTAAATACTCATCTTAATTAAAAAAAAAATCACAAAACCCGTAAGATATAATTACAATTTTTCATCAGTCAAAATCATTTGTTCTTTTGTGGCTAGGAATAATCATCGTTTTCTGGAACAAAGGAGGAATAAGAAGGAAGATGGCTAACCATCTGGAAAGTCTTCAGCCCCTCCAGAGCCTGGGAACTTGAGTTTAATTTCACCTTATGTTCAAAATGGAGTCTAAAAACAAAATGGCAGTACTTAGGATAAGTCTTATTTGCTTATTCCCATGAAGACAGCTGTGCCAGAGGGTAGAGAGTGTTAGCAGGTGGGGAGCAATGTCTTACCCCCGATTCTGCATGGCTTTCAATAGAGAAGTGTCCTGCAGCCAGAGCTGTGGGTCAGGAAATCTTTGTAAAACAAAACTAGCTAGCTTCTGGAGGCAGGAAGACCACACCCTTCACTCACAGTAACAAGAACAAAATAGTAACAAATTAACAGCAGAACTCATTCTCCTCAAGGCTCTGCTCTCCATAGCTCTTCGCTTTCCACTGATTTCTTCTTTGCTTTCCACTAAATTCTTACTGTGTGTTGTGGGAAGGAGAAGAGAGGGAAGTTAAAGACTGGCAGCTCTCAGAGAGAGAAGAGTAAACTCCAAATCAACCACAGAGACTCTCAGAACAGGCATGTCCTGCGTATTTTCACCCCACAACCTTCTACTTTGTCTTGTCTCTCTAACCCTGAACTCTAGGCTCTCTGATACTGATTCCCAAATTCCAACTTATGCACATTTGGTTTTTATCATAAATTGATGGCACCTAGCTGCTTCCTCAAGTGAAGATCTGTCTCTACCTGATATAGTCAACATGTAGAAGGTAGGATGGCTCAGTTGGCATAGTGCTTGCTGTTCAAGCACGAGGACCCATGTTCAATCCCTAGAACAGACCTCATATCCAGATGTACTTGGCCAACACAAAACAGGCTCCATGGTTTTTTGGTTTTTCATGTATGCACTTTTTGTTTTTATTGATGCATGTTTTGATTTCTTTTCTTGTTAGTCTTTGGAGAGAGAGCTTGTGCATGAGAGCTAGGGAGATTGGGAGGCTCCGAGGAGTTCAATAAGGAAAAGAATATAATAAAAATATATTGTATGCAAAAAAATTAATAAAAAATATAAAAAGTCTGGCATAGAGGTGTTTGTCTATAATCCCTCCTAGGGAGGCAGAGACCAGCAGACCTCTGGTGCTCACTGGCCAGCCAACCTAGCTAAATTTGTTAGTTTCAGATTCAGGGAGGGACCCTGGCTCAAAACATAAGGTGGAAAAATGATTGAGGATGATACCCAGCATCAACTTCTAGCACATGCATGTGCAGACATATACATGTGTGCATGTATGATTATGTGCATACATTTGTGCATGCACATACATTACACAAAAGTATGAGGGAAGTTTTAAGCTGGTGGCTTTCACAGAATAGAGGCACAGGGACTATCTTCCAGAACCTAGGGCTGTGCTGTCTTACCAATCTGCTCCTTTCTTTTCCTTGTGTGCCTAGGAGAGCAAGGAGAGTCAATGTCATTCTAGGGACAACAGATCTGAGTGTCACATTATGATACAGACTTCCTAAAGACAGATGGCACAGATGCCTGGTGAAGGGCAGATAGAGACAAAAGACATGTTGAAAGACATGGCCAAGTATGTTTCATCTAGACTGCAGCAAGAGACGCTTGTCATAAGAGTCACTCTGCTGACCACGCTCTTCTTCAGCGTGTTGACATTAGACATGAGGCTTGGCATTCCACAGCTGCGGGTACACACTTTAGCTGTCCTTTTTCTCAATTCAGCCACTTGCTATTTAGGATTGTTTCCCTTTTCTTTTAAAACTTTAACAGTTTGTGCATTTCTGTTTCTAAGCTCCTAGATGGTCAAGAAGCAAAGAAACTCAATGTCCAGTGGCTCCGAGCTCAACTTGGCATTGTGTCCCAGGAGCCCATCCTGTTTGACTACAGCATCGCTGAGAACATTGCCTATGGAGACAACAGCCGGGTCGTGTCTCATGATGAGATTGTGAGGGCGGCCAAGGAGGCCAATATCCACCCCTTCATCGAGACGCTGCCCCAAGTGAGTTAACTCCAAACTTCTCAGCTGAAATCAAGGCAGGCTCATTTTTATCCCTGAAGTGATTCCCAAAGCTCTTGGGATCGTCTCGTAGCTAAGAGGCTGATGTGTCTGGGAGAAGACACTGGCCTTGGTGATAGATTGTTCATCACCCTCAGGTGTGTGTGTGTATGTGCGTGTGTGTGTTTGTGTGTCTGTGCAGCTGCAGCACAGCTGTGCATTCTGTGCAGCTGCAGTGCAGGTGCACATTCTTGTACTGACATTCTGACACTGAAGATACAGAGCATTCCCATCACATCAGATCCCTTGAGCTACCATTCTTCCATTCATATACCCCTCCCTCCCACCTCAGTCTCCACAGCTCTGGCTATGCTCATCTGTTCTCTGTTTGCATCATTTGCCATTGTAGAGCCAGTATACACACATAGTATGTAAACTTGCATGGCCAGGTTCTCACACAGCACAGCTCTCCTCTTATTTGCTGAATGACATCCCATGCATGGCTGATCCACAGGTTACCTCTCTCCTAGGGAAGCTTACCACAGTTAATCTAAATTTGAGGTTGTAAATTCCCGAGTACTGATCTTTTACATAAACCTAAGTCCCAATATTTCTGGAATAAATACCCAGCAGCAGATCATTAAAACATATGATAATTACTTGTTTGTTTCACAAAACAGTACTCCAAAAGATTTCCTGTAACCACCATTTATAGCCCTCCCAGCAAGTTCTAAAGACTTGCCAGCATTTAGTATGGCTATGAGATTTTCATTTGCAACAGTTTGATAGGAATATGAACTAGATCATGGTGGTCCTCATATGGATTTGCTAAAGGGAAACCGAGGACCCTGTCATTTATCATGCATTTGTAGCTGTATCATCTCTCTAATAAAATGTCTATTTAGATTTTTAAATAAAATTCTAGATTTTTTTTTTTTTACTGTTGAGCTTTGAGTCTTTTATTTTAATTACATTTAGGTATGTATTGTAAAAATATTTTCTTCAAGTTATAATTTGATTTTCCTTTCTTCTAAGTGGATGCTTGATAGAACAGAGTTTTCTATCTTAGTGGACTTATATTCCTTTTGTGCATCTTGCTTCTGATGTCAAATCTGTCACCAAGTCTACACATATATGTCTGAAAGATATTCTCTGTTTTAAAAGAGTCTGGCTGTTTTACAACTTACCTTCGAGTGTGTGGTCCATTCTGTGCTTCATATTATTTGAGCCCTATATAATTATGTCAGGATGATCTCCGTCAGGGTAAAGGTAGAGGTACTTCATTTTATGAATTCTTTCAGAGCTCAAGGCAGAAGAGCTTAATTGGTTTTTTTTCCCTATTCTATTCTGCTGGGAATTAAAAGTAAGTCACACAAATAAATGACTTTAGATTTTTCTGTGATGTCTCCCAATTAACCTTTGGTGCCTAGGCACTGACCTGAATCAAGTAGTGATGACTGGAGGGAAACTTTAAACTTTCACCTTTTAACCTGATTTTGACACTGGATCTTAGGGATGAATTCACATGCTGTACTGGGCTTGGCAAAGAAGCCTACTAAATATACATCTGTCATCCTGCGCTTTTCCCAAGACTGAAAGCTTTCCTAAGTTCAGCCTCCTAAAGTACACAAAATTTTCTTTCCTTTATTTATCTCCTCTTTTAAAAACTCTCCTTCCAATTCTCCCTTCTCTTTTGTATTGTGTTACGTAATAACTATAATCAACATTTAAGTAGATATTATTAAGCTATTAAAAGAGAATAAACTAGTTTTTACTTGAGTCACATGACTACTTCAAACTGAAAAATAAAAGCCTTTGTGAGTCTAAGCTGTGATTCCACTGAAATCAGATTAAATGGTATTTACACTAATGGCAGGAATTTGAAATGGCTGAATTCCTTGTGACAGAATATCATTGAAAACTAAAGGCACTGTATTGTTCAGTTTTGAAGGCAAACATTCTTTGGAACTGAAAATTGTTAAAAACATTGTTAAAAACACTATCTTACTAGAGAAACATCTACTGATTTTATTTTTTTCCTTGTAAAGACAATGTTTTAAAACTGTATTACCTTTATTGGTGACTAACTTGCAGAAATATGAAACAAGAGTAGGAGACAAGGGGACACAGCTCTCTGGAGGCCAGAAGCAGAGGATTGCCATCGCCCGAGCCCTCATCAGACAGCCTCGGGTCCTGCTGCTGGATGAAGCCACTTCAGCTCTGGACACTGAGAGCGAAAAGGTCTGCCTCTTCCTGTCTCACTCACTTAGCAGAAAGCGTGAGGAGGGAAGCAATCACTAGACTTAGACGTGATCACTTTGAAGTAATAGAATGCACATTGCTACAAATGCACATATAGTTTCTAAACATAAAAGTAGCATTCAAAAGGAAAAAAGCTGGGAAAAAATCACAACTTTGGTACATTAGCTGTAATGAAAGACTGAAAAGGGCTTTTAAAAGGAGCTTTAGAAGATGATACTAGCAGTTAGTCAGGAAATTTAAACAGTTCTGAGAATCACTTGAATCATGGAAGCCCATTTCTGTTATAATTATAAAGCAAAACGAAGCTGTGCATGGCACAACGGCAGCCATGGAAGATACACATGTCTACAGCCATGTTCACAAAGATTAGAAAGAGGAATTATGATCGTTGATGCCGCCCAGATGGTAAAGCTTTAACTATTCATCAGAGTTGTTACTGCAGTTCTCACTTCAAAGCTCTTGTTGGGCTTTCGACAGGTTGTCCAGGAAGCGCTGGACAAAGCCAGGGAAGGCCGCACCTGCATTGTGATCGCACACCGCCTGTCCACCATCCAGAACGCAGACTTGATCGTGGTCATTCAGAACGGCAAGGTCAAGGAGCATGGCACCCACCAGCAGCTGCTGGCCCAGAAAGGCATCTATTTCTCAATGGTCAACATTCAGGCCGGCACACAGAACTTATGAACTCTCGTTACAGTCTATTTTTAAAATAAATTCAAATCATTTTTTTCACTTTATGATGTGTAAAAGAAATTTCTCGGTGAAGTTACAAAATATAGACCTGTCTTATTCCACGTCAGTTTAAAGTTCAACCTTGATGCTTGTGCAACAGCATCTGACACTGGAAAGCTGGAAGTGACGTCTGCCTGGACAAATGCGACACCTACCTTGACAAAATATAAGACCAACAGTGTGGCTCTCTCCTTGAGCTGTCAGCATCCCTCAGGGAGACCAGCAACACTCAGGCATATGCACGGGAAGCATAATAGAAATCCCAAACGAAGACATGTTCCCGATTGTTCTGAATAGGTAGATAGGTGATAGGATGGTTTGGGACCAAGTTTCTAAGTATAGAGGAAAATTAACTGAGTACTCTGTATCCTCTACTGTGCACAGAGGTGTTGGTTGTCAGGATCACATGGCTTATTTTCTTTCATCAACACATTCAATCCTACACGTTAACGGGTTCAATGTGGTCTTGTCATACTTGGAACATACAGCAGCAGATCCAACCATCCTTCCCCCTCCCCTCACACCCCTCCCTAATCTTTAGCAAACATTATTCTATGTGGAGGTGGTCACATTTTAGCTTTGCATGACATGCAGTACTCACCTTTCTGTCTGGCTTGTTTCACTTAACAGCTGTCCATTTCGTTCATATTGCTGCAAACGATGACCTCATTTTCCTGGCCTCTTTTCCTCTTGTGCTACTGGAGACCAAACTTAGGGTAGGCATACATACTAACACTGAGCTAAATGCCCAGGTCTCTTCCCTTATTCTTTATGACTGAATAATATTTCACTATTAAATATAGCACACTTCTTTATGCTTTTATCTACTGATGGACATCCAGGCTGACAGTGTATCTTAGCTGTTCTGAACACTGCTGAATGAAACATGGACATGTGGGTACAGAGTTGCAGGCTGTCTCATTCACTTCTCTGTTGCTGTGACAAGACACCAACCAAAAGCAACTTGTGGGAGAAAGGGGTTTATTGGCTTATAGGCTTCAGTCTATCAGCTAGAAAAAGCCAAGGCTGGATTCTGGAGACAGGAGGACCTGAAACAGAAGCCGTGGAGGAATGCTGCTTACTGCTTTGCTCTCCATGGCTTACTCAGCCTATATATTACACAGCTGGGGCCCAACCAGGGGTAGCTCCACCCACATTGTGCTGGGCCCACCCACATCAGTCATTAATCAAGCAAATGCCCCACAGACATGCCCATTCACCAGTCTAATGGAGGCTATTCCTCAGTTGAGGTTCCTCCTCCCGGTGTGTCAATTAGCAAGCAAAGCATAGCCACCAGATGTGCTGACTCTGTGTCCTGTGGATATACACTCAGAAGTGGGTTGGCTGGATCATATGATGACTCGAGTTTCGGCTTTCTGAGTAACATCCATCTTGTTCTCTGTAATCCTAATAGTAAAATCTATTCCTATCAACAGTGCATGAATGTTCCTTTTTCAGCTGCATTTGACATTTTTATTTTTCTTTATGATTGTAGGCATAGCTGAGGTGCTGCAATACTGACTTTTCTGTTGCTATGATAAATACCATGACTCTTTATTTCCTTCTTTCATTTCATATATTCAGTGACCTTGTTCTCTATTGCTACAAACTTCTTCCTCTCTTTTCATAACTGCTCTCTTCATAACCTCTATTTTCATAACCTACACACATAGACACACCTACCTAGATTCTGCACACGTGGTATAGGATTCTGAATAACCATCATAGCTGGTCTGTTGACTGTTTGTCCATCATAGCCGGTCTGTTGACTGTTTGAGCATCATAGCGGGTCTATTGACTGCTCATCTATGGGAGAAAGGGGTTTATTTCAAGCTTATAGCTCTACATCATAGTCTATCATCAAAACAACTCAAGGCAGGAACCGAAGCAGAAGCCATGGGGGAATGATGCTTATTCCCTTGCTCTTCCTGGCTTGCTCAGCCTACACACTTGTAGCAACAAGGACTACCTGCTGAAGGGTGGAACTGCCCACAGTGACCTGAACCCTCCCACACCAATAACCAACAAGAAAATGAACCACAGGTTTGTCCCACAGGCCAATCTGGTAAAGGGCATTTTCTCAATTGAGGTGGCCTTGTCTATGACTCTAACCTGTATTGAGCTAATGTTAAAAACAAGCCAGCACAGAAGAGTTGAGAAAGGTCATTAGACCCTTTACCTGAGTGTCTAGCCTCCCAGTGGAGTTGTATGCAAATCTTCCCTGACTGTTGTCTTGTGGGAGGGGCTAAGGGATAGAGGTGGGAGAGGATGAAAGGAAGGAGCTCCTTCTACACAGCCTTGGGATAGCCATCATCCCTGCCGAGTGCAAATCTTCTAGTATGGCCACTTTGAGGTCAACTGTGCAGCTACCTGGAACCGCTCCCCTGCTTGCTCTGTAAGTAGGTCTAATACATTTATTGTTTTTTCTATGTGAACGTTGATGAAACCATATCTCAGTTTGTTATATATTACGTATATCTCCCCCAGGGAAGGAATTTTAGTATGTGAGAGAACATAAGCAATATTTATTTTTCAGTTTTATTTTTCTTAATGATTCCTAGTTCCAATCACTTTTTTTCCAGACATCACCATTTTATTCTTCTTTACCCCGAATGTAGTTTTGTTGTGTATATACACCATGGTTTCTCTATCCATTTACTGTGACTCCGTGTCTCAGCCAAGTGAAGAGTGTGACTATAAATACAAACCTAGTATTTCTGTGGTATGCTGTTTGTAGATTTAGAATCTTTTGGATGTATGCCCAGGAGTTAGTTATTGCTGGATTATATTGCAGCTCTTCTTTTAATTTATGAGAACCCTCTATACTGATCTCCATAGTGACTGTTTGAGTGTACATCCCCATCAACAATAGGCAAGGATTCCTTTTTCTATACATCTTTGTCATAGTTGATTCTTTGTCTCCCTGAGGTATGCCCACTGACTGGGGTGTGCTCATTGACTGGGGTGGGATGGAATACCAGTGTAGTTATTTTGTTTTTGATGCAGGGTCTCATGTAGTACAGCTGGTCCTGAACTTGCTGTTACCCTATGGAGGCCTTGACCTATAAATACTCCAGAATACTGGATTATAATTGTATACCATGACATCCATGTTCAGTGGAGTAGGATTTTGTTTGTTTGTTTTTATTTGAAGAGAGGCCCTCACTATGTGGCCCTGTCTAGCCTGTAATTCACAAAGATCCATTTGCCTCATACTGCTGGTTCTAAGTTACACTTCCCAATGACTAACATTTTTGAAAAATTTTCAAAGATTTATTGATCATTTGTGTTTCTTCCTTTAGAACTGTCTATTCATAAACCTCTTCCCGATCGGTGCTATTGTTAATACCTTTTCATTCTTTGGTCTCTTTGCACGGGCTACAATTTCTGGCAGAGTATTGAATAAGAGTTGTGAGAGTGGATACCCCTTCTCTCCTCTTAAATAATATTTTTAGTTTTTCCACATTCAGTGTGATGCTGGGTGTGCATTTTATCATACATACCATAATTGTGTTCTAAAGCAATTCTTCTATGCTATTTTTTTCAAGGATACTATAGTGAATACATATTTTTTGTCTGTTCATATTTTTTCATGTTCTCTTGATTTAAATTTGGTAAGTTACATGTATTGAGATTTTGGCTTGCTTTTTTCTAGATTATATGAATTTCCCGTCGATACTTTTTTTGCAGTATCTCACAAATGTTAGTCTGTTGTATTTCTACTGCCACTTATTCCAAGAAACTTTAAATTTCCTTTCTGACTTTCTTGATAATCTGCTCTTTTGGGAAGTATATTACTCAGACTCTATGTGTCTGTGTAACTCCAAAGAATTTTGTGATTGACTCAATTTCATTCCTTTGTGATCTAGGAAAGGACTTCAATATTTTTTAATTTGTATTTTATATATTGAAATAGAGTCCATTCTTGAGAAATTTATACATGCAGATGTAGTAATGGTTGGGTGGAAGTTTTTGTAAATATTTATTAGATCCATTTGACCTGTAAAATAGTTTAACTTTTGTCTTCTTTGGTCTTGATGATTGGTCCATTAATGAAATTGTTGTGTTGATATTTCTTTTCCCATTGTATTGGAACCCCCCCCTTTCAAGTGTGCTCAGATAGTGTTAGTTTTATAAAATCATGTCTCCTACCACGTATGTAGGATTATAATCATGACATTTTCATAAACAGTTGGCTGGTTTTTATATACAGTAACACACCCTCTTATGGTATTTTTCTTCCAAGTCAGCCCTTTCTGATGTAAGTATAGCTGTTTCTGTTTATTCTAGGTTCCCATTTGTTTGGAATATTATTTTTATTCTTTATCTTTCACTATGTGTGGCTTTACTGGTGAATTTCTTACAAATAGCACATTGTTGGGTATTAAGGGTGTGATTTTTTCCTTTTACTAAAAATAGATTTTTTTACGTAATATATCCTGATTATCATTTCCCATCCCTTTATTCCTCCCAGCTCCTCCCCACCTCATCCCCATCCAGATCTATTCCCCTTCTATCTCTTACTTAAAAACAGACAGGCATCTAAGGGATAATAACAAAACACAAGATCAAGCAAAATCAAATACATTGGAATTGGACAAAACAAACAGAGCCCAAGAGAAGGTACAAGCAATAGGAATCTCTGCTGTTTACTTTTTGTTTTCTTTTGTTTTTGTTTTTCCTCGAGACAGGGTTTCTCTGTGTAGTCCTGGCTGTACTGGAACTCACTCTGTAGACCAAGCTGGCCTCGAACTCAGAAATTCACCTGCTTCTGCCTCCCAGGTGCTGGGATTAAAGGCGTGCGCCACCACTGCCCGGCCTCAGGAATCTCATAAACAGCATTAACCTGGAAGCCATAATATACATACAAAGCATCTGGTGCAAACCCATGCAGGCTCTGTGCATGCTGCTTCAATATCCGTGAGCTCATGTGAGCTTCGGTCATCTTGATTTAGAAGGCCTGTTTTCTTGATGTCCTTCATCCTCTATGGCTCTTACACTCTTTCTGCCTCCTCTTTCAGTGTTTCCTGAGCCCTTACGAATTTAGGGCTGAGTGTTCCAAGGTTTTTCACTCTCTGAATAATATCAAGGTGTGGGTCTCTTTATTTGTTCCCATTTGCTAAAGGAAGATGCTTCTCTGATGATAGGTGAACAAGGCACTGATCTAAGAGTAGAGTAGAATGTCATTAGGAGTTATCTTATTTCTATGTAGTATGTGGTCTTACTCTAAGACCCTGGGTTATCTAGTTTCAGGTTCTTGGTCAGTGTCTGGAATGGGTTCCATTTCCTGGAGTGGGCCTTCAGTCAAATCAGATGTTGGTTTGTTACTCCCACAAGCTTTGTATCATCATGGCCCTAGCACATCTCATAGGCAGGATACCATTGTAGATCAAAGTGTTCATGGCTGACTTGCTGTGCTATGTTTCTATTTAGGTAGTGTGCAGAGCACCTTTCTGTACCAAACATGCTGGAATGTAGTAGTGAAAGCTGTATGTAAGCACTGGTTTGACCTCTCTATGTTCAACAAGTTGTATCTGTGTTTTCCAATGGCCTGAGTTGCTTGGGGATTCCTATGAAACCTCTTGGGCTAACAACTCAATTAGATGTAACTCAATCCCAGTACTGGAAGTGTCACTGATGGCAAGAGATGGCCAAATGGGATGCCGTCTCTCCTATTATTTGGCAGTTTCATTGAGCTCATCTTCATACATGTATATACTTTAGAAAGAGTCTACTATACAGAATTTCTCATGCTGCTCCTAAGGAGAACTTCAACCTTAGCTGACTCTCCCCACACTTCCTATCTCATTCCCCTCGCTCATCTCCTTCCCCACTTGATCCTTCCATCCAGCTCCCCATATCGGTCCATAACTACCTATTCTATGTCTCCTTCCTAACAAGATCTATTTGTACCCCTAATCCTTTACTCCATACATACTCTGTACCCATCCTCTGTGGCTATGGATTATAGCTTGGCTATGTTGACTTAAAAGCTAATATCCACATATAAGTGAATACATACCATATTTGTCTTTGTGAGTTTGGGACATTTCACTTAGTTTTTAATTCTAGTTTTATTCTAGTACCATCAATTTACCTGCAAATTTCATTTTATTTTTTTAACAGCTGAGTAATACTCAATTTTGTAAACATTTTCTTTATCCATTCTTCTGTTGAGGACTATCTAGGTTTCTCTAAATTTCTGGCTATTATTAACAGAGCAGCAATGCACATGGCTAAATAAGTGTCTCTGTGGTAGGTAAACCATGCCCAAGAGTGGTATTGCTGGATCTCAACTTAGATCAATTTCCATCTTCCTGAGGGGCTGATTTCCATAGTAGCTGTAAAAGTCTGTAGTCCCACAAGGGATGGATGAGTGTTTCCCTTGCTCCATAGTCTTGCCAGCATTAGCTGTCACTAGTTTTATTGATCTTAGCCATTCTTGTATGATTATTGTATGATCCCAAAGTAGTTTTGATTTGCATTTCCCTGATGATTAAGGATATTGAACATCTGTATCAGTGTTTCTCAGCAATTTGAGATTCCTCTATTGAGAATTCTGTTTAGATCTGTACCCCACTTGTTAATTGGGTTATTTGTTTTCTTGACATCTAGTTTCTTGAGTATATGGATATGTAGTTGGTAAAAAAAAATTCTCCCCATTCAGTAGGCTACACTTTGTCCAAATGACAGTATCTTTTGCTATGCAGAAGTTTTTCAGTTTTATGGGGTCCCATTTATGAATTGTTGATCTCAGCGCCTGTGCTAACAGTGTTATGTTAGGAAGGTATTTTCCTATGCCAGTGAGTTCAAGCTACTGCCCACTTTCTCTTATATCAGCCTCAGTGTATCTGGTTTTATGTTTAGGTTTTTGATCCATTTGGACTTGAGTTTACATAGATGATTAGTATGGATCTACTTGCATCCAGTTTGATCAGCACCATTTGTTGAAGATGCTGTCTTCCCTTCCCCCATCCCAGGGTATGTTTTTGCCTTCTTTATAAAACAACAACAACAAAACCCAAACAAGTGTCCATAGGGGTGTGGATTTGTGTTTGGGTCTTCAGTTCGATTCCATTCATTATCGTGTCTGTTTTGTGCAAGTATCACGGTGGTTTTATTACTATAGCTCTATTGTACAAATTGAGGTTGGAGGTTGGTGATACCTCCAGTAGTTCTTTTATTATTCAGGATTGTTTTAGTTATCTTGAGTTTTTGTGTTTCCATATGAAGTTGAAAATTATCCTTTCAAGATCTGTAAAACCTTGTAATGGGACTTTTATGGGAATTGTAGTTAATCTGTAGGTTGCTATTAATAGGATGGTCAATTTTATTATATTGACACTACCAATCCATAAGCATGGGAGATCTTTCTGTTTTCTGATACCCTTTTCAATTTCTTAAAAGATTTGATGTTTTTATCAAACATGTCTTTCACTTGCTTGGTTAGAGTTACCCTAATTTTGTTAATTTGGATACTTTCTCTCTACCTTTCAGTTAATTTGTTCCTCCCACCTATCCTCATCCTAAGTTAAAGTCACAGGTTCCTATTTTCTTATTACCAATTAATGCCTTACTTTAACCACTGACACCCTCTGATGCTGACTGTTCTGAATCATAATGGAAATATCAGATATGTAGGATATCTGATATGTAACCCCCACAGTGGTCATGACCTACAGGTTGAAAACCTCTTCCTTGAACTGTTCATGTGCATCTGGAGCCAGACAATTTTTCACTCAGTTTATCTTTTTCCTTTGTCAATTAATTCAGAGATGCTAGAAGCAACCGACTGTCATCATCATTTTCCTTATTTTTCCACAAATTTCAAAAGTTTTATATGCCGAGGGCCAAATCCATTGCCCCTCACAATTGGTGAATCAAAAACAGGAAATGCAGTTGTCTCCTTCTGTGTGGAAAATAGTTCACACCATGGGTTTTCAGTACTTTCCAAGCTTCCAGGAGAGGCTTCAGGAACAGTAGATATTGGCAAATTGGAAAGCCTATTCCAGAGACTTAAACAATTCATCTTTACACTTCTGTTGCTATAGAACCACTTTTGGTACCAAAGTCTGCATTAGTCAGGGCTCTCTAAAGGAATCAAAAATTTGGAATGAACCTATATACAGCTAATATATAGAAAGTTTTTAGAATTTCTTACAGGCTGTGGTCCAGCTAGTCCAACCGATGTCTACCAATGAAAGGTCCAAGAATCTGTGAGTTTTTCTGTCCACAAGGTTGGATGTTTATGATAGAATCCCAAAGAAGCAGGCTCTAAGGCCAGTGAGGGAATGAGGGGTGAGAACAAGCAGGCAAAGAAAGTAAGCTCTTCCTTCTACCATGTCTTTTATATATAGGCTGCCAGCAGAAGGTGTGTTCCAGATAAAAGGTGTATCATCCCACCTCAAAGATTGGATTAGAAGTAGGTCCTGCCACTTCAAATGATTTACTTAAGAAAAAAAGCCCCTCACAGGAATGCTTAGTCATTTAGATTTTAGTTAATAGTCAAGTTGACAACAAAGAACAGCCATCATACTCTAATTTAGTTTGTTCTGATGTTAGCATGTGTGTGTATGTGTGTGTATGTGTCTGTGTGTGTGTGTATGTGTGTGTCCCCTGATTTGCTACATTGGAGTGTTCCATCTGGTGCCTTCAGTGGGGGTAGATTTGTAGGCTGATATTTCTTAAATGTGCTTTTTATCATGGAATGTTTTATTTTCTCCATCTATTGTGACTGAAATTTTTGCTGGGTATAAAAATCTGGGCTGGGATATGTGATCTTTCAGAGTCTGCAAGACATCTGTCCAGGTCCTTCAGGCTTTTAGACTGTCCACTGAGAAGTTGGGTGTAATTCTAATAGGTTTGCCTTTGTACGCTACTTGGTCTTTTTTTTTTTTCCTTATAGCTTTTAATATATTTTTTTTCTTCTGGGATCCTGGGAGGTGTATCCATGTGGTGGGGATAGGGTTTTAGGTAAAATGTATTTGTAGGTATTGGCAGTTGACACTTAGGAATCGGGATGGGCTGGCAGGGCCTGAGAGTCCACAGGAGGGAGGAAAGCAGAGTGTTCCGCCATGATCTGCTTACTTCCCTGGGAATGAGGCCAGAGAGTGAAGAGAGGTGGAAGGAAGCAGGTGGTTGGCTACAGAGCTGGGGATGAGACTCCGATGGAACTTGGAGAAGAGAAAGGAAAGTGAAGATCTACAGTTAGCCTACCTGCTCTGCCTGCTGGAGTGGCCTGCAGACTCCCTGGGAATGCCTGCTGGAGTTGGGGGCTGGGAGAAAGCAAGGAGTGTGAGGAGGGAAGAGAGAAGATATGATTCACTGGAGATGGAGAGAAGGTGGGAAGGGAAACTACAACAGAATCTGTTGCAGAGCTGGGAATGAGACTGGAAAGTGAAGATCTGCAGTTAGCTTCATTTCCCTGTCTATGACCATTCCCTCTTCCACCTCTTCCTCCCCTACCTTCTCCTCTGTCCTCCTTCTTCCTCCTCCCTCCTCCTCTTCCTCCTCCTCCTGCTCTTCTCTCTCTCTCCCTCTCTCTCTCCTTCTGATGTATCTTTAATTGATGTATCCAGTGTTATATCTCTGAACGAGAAACTTTGCTTCATTTATATTCGGGGTTACTATTACTGATAGGTAGAACTTACTCCTTTTATTTTCTTCTACTTGTTCTGAACACACTCTGATCCTTTTTATAATCATGTCTATTATATTTAAAATGTTTCATTCTTTAATTTTTAAAATTTAATTATTATCCGATGGGTACACGTGTTTTGCCTCCATGTGTGTCTGTACACATGCACACCTGGTGCCTTTGGAGGCCAGGAAATGTTAGACTCCTGGGTCTGGAGTCACAGATGACTGTGAGCTGCTATGTGGATGCTGGGAACTGAACTTGGGTCCTCTAGAAGGGTGGCCAGTGCTCCAAACCTCTGAGCAGTCTCTCCAGACCCCTAAGGTTTTTCTCTTGTATGCACCTACTCTCTGATTCCATAATTAAGCTGATTGTAGTTATTGTTCAGCTTTGGTTGTAGGATTCCATTAAGTATCTCCTGTAAGGTGGATCCTGCTGCAGTCACGAATTCCCTATATATCACTGTGATGGGAGTCTGTCTTTCCTTTATACCATGTCTACCCTTCCTGAGTAGTGTCACATAGTACATGCTAGACTAGTGCTCTAAAGCTCGAGCTGTAATACATGGCTGACCGTTCCCTTTTGGGATTTAGAATACACTATCCCATTCTCTCCTAGCTAAAGGATTCTGCTGACAAACGATAATGCAGCAGATACATCCTTAAGTGAATTTAATACATTTTGGAATTTGTTGTTGTTGTTTTACACTTTTGACAATTTCAGTACAATATGCCTTGCTCGAACATCTTTTCTGGCCATATCTATTTGGCTTCCTAAATGCCTCCTATACATGCATGTCATAGGTTTCCTAAGTTTGGGGATATTTTCTGTTATGATTTAATTCAATAGGTCTCTCTAAGCCTTTAGCTTTTGTTTTCACCTTTGGATATTCTAGAATATGTGGGTATTTGTACAACTGAAAAGGTATTTTTTAAGTTAGTTAAATAATATAACAGGAATACAAATAGTTAAAAATAATAGGTCAGCTAGCTTGCTAACCCAAGGCCTGCAGAGCAGAGAAACAAAGGTCAATTGAGTGTTCCGGGAATCTGTTCCCGCGGTGTCTGACTTAGCCTCCTCTAGAAAAACTCCCACCAGAGGTCCCAAGGACTTATAAATTAGATTCAGCCAGATGGTCTGTTGGCTCAGATAAACATTCACACTGGGTCCCAAGGCCACAGGGACCAGAGACTATTCTCGTGAGATTTGTCAAACCTCTGCCTGAGATCTGCTTACACACATTATAGACATTTATAACAACCAATTGTGTGCGATTACCCACAACTCTTTCCCTCCCCCAAGTCTTTATCTATAAAAACCCTAAACTGTTAGATCTCAGGGCCGAATCCCTTGTCTCCTACGTGAGATACGTTTTGGTCCAAAGCTTCGTTTATTAAACCTGACTCATGTTATTACAGCAAGAGGTCTCTGGAGTGTCTTTGGGGGTTGCGTCCTTCATGAGTCCCCCCTTGGAGGGGTCTTTCACAACCACGCCCAATGTTTTAAATCTTACCAATTCTTTATTCATTGTTTTTCCCTCTCTTCCTCCTTGTAACTTCACTCCCCCACTTCTTAAGCATCTTCAAAAATCTATCTCCAAGTTCAGATAGTTTCTTCTTCTTGATCTAATCTGTGGCCATTTTCTACGGCCCTTCTTATTTAACTCACTGAATCTTTTGAGGTTTCACGCTTTATTTTTTCCGAACTCTCTTTGCTGAATTTCTCATTCATACCCTACACTGTCTTCCAAATTTCATGGTACTGTTTATCAGTGCTTTCTCATTACTTCATTGAGCACTATAAATATTTCTTTAAATCTTCTATATTTGTATGCACACATGCACAGGGTGTGTGCAGTGATTACATTAAAACATTCTGCTGTGTGTTTGGGAGCTCATTAACACTCAGGAACTAAAGAAAGACAAAGTAAACAAACTTAGAAAACTCAGGAAGCTCCCAACACTTGAGAGAACACAAGGCCCCTCCTTGGGTTCAAGTAAATAGTAATGGTTTTTGTGGGAAAATGAATCTCTGATCAGATTCACTTAGGTCATTGAGATTCACAGCAAGTCACAAAGAGTGTTCCAGGGACACAGCCTTCCTGAGCCATCCCATGCCTGGGTGGGCTCTTCACTGCTGCTGCTTCTTTTGAGACAGACGTTCATGCCTGTCAGTAACTCCTTACCCATAGTCTTGTAAAAACAAACCAGAACTCAATATACTCACTCACTTAACATGCTAGACTTGAGTATAACTGCTTTTCTGTCATCAGTACTCTGTCTGGAGGGTACAGACATGTTTTTATACATCTCCAGGAAAAGTCACTTAACAGGAGGCCCAATGTCAACCTCTGGTGTTGCTCCTTGCTGGTTTTCAGGTTGTATTTCTTTTTTAAGACCAGGCCTTTATGAGCCAGGAGCTCACCAAATATGCTTGGATGGCTGGCCAGTAAGCCCCAGGGCTCTGCATCTCGGTGTCAGCAGCTCTGGGGAGCACATGCTGCTATGTTTGGCTTCTACATGGGCACTGAGCTTGGGCTTTTCTGCTTCATGACAAGTATTTTCAGTATATTCCCTGTAGCAGGATATTTTCCCGCTACTTTATATTTGCAGTAAAGCTTGGTGGTTAGGCAGTATGAGAGGTAGGCAGGGTGAGGAGTTGGGAGGAGAGAAGGAGAGGAAGGGGAGGAGAAAGGGAAAGAAGAGGAGAGATGATGGCTGTGGATGGACATATGTCTCTAGCAGTCTAAGGTAGTTATAATATCTAGGTTAGATAATTGGGTAACAATTCTAATTGTGTGAGGATCTTGTTAATTGAGCATTTCCAAATATATAAATATATATATGTATATATATATAGATAGATAGATATTTAAATATTCATATTTAAATATTTATAAATATATATTTAAATATTTACATATATATTTATTTATATATATATATATATATATATATATAAATTCACTGGATAATCTTTAAGCATTAAGAGTCTTAATGCTACTGGGTACTGTGAGTATGGTGAATACTATCAGGGGCTCAACTGAGCTTTGTTGGGGGAGTATGGTGGATTGGCAGAGCCAGCGGCCACAATGGTGTCTCGCGGGTTTAGCTGCAGCGTGCGACCTCCGGCGCTTCTAGTGAAGAACACAGCGCCTGAGCTAAGCAGACGCCCCGCCGATAGCCAGGCTCACACTGCGGCTTTTCAAAATATCTCCCATTTCATCCCTCAGTCTCGACTTCTTTACCAGGCAGTTTGTCCCTGTAAGTCTCTCTACATTTTTCCCTAGAGGTGTTTTCTTTTGGAGGCATATTGCCTTCTTTTCTCTCTCACAGCTGCTTTGAACTTTGTGCATCCGGTAGATGAAGCATCTCCTTCGTGGGCTGCCCTTAGCAGCTTACTTCTGAAAATGGATATTGAGGTGCTGCTTTGCTATAGTGTAGGCTTGAATTCCAGGTGGGCACCGTAGTGTTGTCTCATCTGGCTTCTCAGTTGTGTTTGACTTGAGGACAGTTGTTTACCTTGGTGGAATTGTCTCTGTGGGGCATATGAAAGTGGGGACACTTAGTAGTCCAGGGAAGTGTGCTACAGGTTTTGGCTCTGGCAGTGGAAATGGTGTACTCTCCGAACAATGAGGGATTTCCTCTAACACAGTTGATGCACTAGCCAGGGGCTCTGGTACTGGCTGCCTCAGCAGTGGTAAAGCTACTGAGGCACTCCTCTGACTAGTCAGTGGTCGATGCAGAAGGAAGCTGATGGGATGTGGCGTTAAGAGGAAACACAGCCCTCCCTCTGCAATGCTTGCCCATCCTGACAGTAGACACTGTGTTGAAGTGCATGATGGAGAGGCAGCAAGAACTATGAACGTAGCAGGAGGTTCCATGGCGTTCTCTGAAGTGGCAGTACACATCCATAACCAGGACTTTGGCTGGCACTGGGCACTGTTCTGCCCCGCCCTGCTAGAGTGGATGGTAGATGTGCTGGCACTGCTGGCTGGAGCTAAGTCTTTTCTCCATCTTTGAGTACCTCAGCTGCAGCATGCAGCAAGAAACAGGGGACAGCTAGAGTAATAAAGCTGGTCAAGGCTCCTCAGACATGCTAACATCAGAAAGCAGTGGCAACTACACTCCACTTACGTATCAGTTAAGTACCTGAGTGAGGTGCAGCAGCAGCAGCAAGAGCTGAGTTGTTCTTGGCTCCTTTTGTAGTAGTGACTGTCCAAAAAAGGACCCTGGCTACAGCTGAGGAAAACTGCTTTGGAGTAAGCTGTGGTGGCACATGCCTTTAACCCCAGTACTCAGGAGATAATGGTAAGTGGATCTCCAGGAGCCAAGGCCAACCTAGTCTACATAAGTGAGTTCCTAGACAGCTAGGACTACATGGAGAGGCAAAACTCCCCTCCCAATCTCAAAAACAAAATTACCTCCCCCCTACTCAATACCAAAACAAAATTTAAAACAACAGCCTTGAGGACACCCTCCTATCAGGTCAATAGCTGGAACTACTGACTTGTTCAGTTCTCCCTGAGTAGGCAGCTGTGGGCAGGACACAAGCTGGGAGCAGTGGTCCTTCTGTGCCCTGTAATAGATAGGCACCCTGAGGGAAGTGGGAACATCTAAGTCCTAACACTGGCCAGTTCTAAATATTACTGATTGTGTCCCTACTCTCAGATGACAAACACCCCACATCTCCCAGTTTACACATTCTGCTGTGCCAAGTTGGAGTCAGAGGAAGCTAACAGAAGCGAATACTATGTAATTTCAGAGAGGAATATGCAGGAGGTTCTGACCTTTAGTCCAGTCTAAAATGCTTCATTTCCAAAGATGGCTTTTATATGCAGCACCCTGGGTACACACTACAAGATGTAAGATCCTCTTCCAAAGGTCGGCTTTCCCATTTGTTTCCTAATGATTGGAAAGTTCTCACAATCGCTTCAAAAACTGTACTACACACACTTGTCTTTTCCAAGTGTTCCAGGCTTACCTTCCACACAGAACTGAACCTGGATCCTCTGAAAGAACAGCCAGTGCTCTGAATCTCTGAGCCACCTCTTCAGCCCAGACACTAAGTTTTAAGAGATTTATTATACAATATTTAGCTGATAACAGAAAATGTGAAGAAAGCAAACAGAAATCATTTTTTTTTGAACATAAGATGAGAAATTATAAGGATTCTGGATGTTTTATTCTTTGAGAATACCACTTTGAGTAGCAATGAGAGAAAATCCAAAGTCACCATTTTGAATAACAATGGGAAATAATTGTAAAGTTCTGAGAATCATACTTAATATTTAACTCTTTAAAAGCCACTAGCTCAGGCCAGGCAGTGATAGCGTATGCCTTTAATCCCAGCACCTGGGAGGCAGAGGCAGGCGGATTTCTGAGTTCAAGGCCAGCCTGGTCTACAGAGTGAGTTCCAGGACAGCCAGGGTTACACAGAGAAACCCTGTCACAAAAAAACAAAACAACAGCAACCAAAAAAGTCACTAGCACTAACAATTAGGTTTAAATGGAAGTGCTTTAATTTTATATTCACAAAATGAATTACAACATATCATAATGAGTTTTACTAATATTCTTTTCTGTAGTAGTGCAAAAATTTCTAATACAACTTGATCCTTTTATCTGTTCGAAGGAGCTAGTTTAGATCACTATTGAACAACAGTGGTTTTCCCATGAAATCTCACAGGCTTGTACTCCTGTGCTGGGTATGGAAGGCACTTTTGTCAGGGAAATTAGCATCTAACCATGTGCTTTATCCCTCTGGCAATTAGAAAGTATTAAAGTGCTTGAGAAAGACTCTACAATTATGTTCACAGAGGATTTGCAACCTACCTAGAAATACTTTAACATTAGAGTAGAATTTGTATTGTTAAGATATACAGATTTGCATTGTTGAGGCTTAAACATTGCATAGTTCTATTCACTATGTCTGACTTTGCACTGCTGTTGCAGCACAGGAGGCTTTAAGGTAGAACAAATCTAGAGAGCATCGCTCTCCTAATCCCTACATTAAGTCAACATTCCTTCCATGCCATATCACCGTACTACTCTCCGTATCGAGTTTCTACGATCTGTGTCTGTCTCTGAGTCTCTAAAGATGAGCGGTGTTCATCAGCTGTATCATATCATGGAAAGCATGAAAAATCATCTGAACTAGCTTTCCTGCGTCAGTCTCTGGACATGACCTCCAAGATGTACATGCCACCACAAACCTGTGAAATACAGAACACATGAACGATTATGTCATAGGTTCCAAGTTGTGATGCTGGAGGTTCTACCTGGCAGCTCAAATGTAAAACGTGAGTTCTTGATGATGTTAGGTATGTGTAACTTGACACAGGAAGACAGAGCCACAGTTAACACATTTACACACTGGAATCCTTATCTCAATGGATTACACAATGTCTGAGAACCATAAGTACACAACCAACCTTTGGAGCAGAAGTTTGTGTCTAAAAACACAAACAATCAAACAGCCAAAAGATCAACCAACCAACCAGCCAGCCAACCAACCAACCAACCAACCACCAAACAATCACCAAACAACCATTAACTAACCAACCAACCAACCAATCACCAACTAACCAACCAACCAACTACCAACCAACCAACCATCAACCAAATACTAATCAACCACCAACTAACCAAAGAAACAAACAAACTCCACATTTCTTCCTAAAAGTTGCTACTAGAATGGGCTACAGTATGATTATGATCTCATCATTCTTTGTAAGAAAAGTTGACCTGTTTACCACTTAACAAGCACTTTACAAAGGACAGATAAGAGACTAAGAAAAGCATTTCAGCATGAGCTAAAGTGATCTCCTAAGACAAGTCTTGCCTTCCACCACCTCCTAATAGATCCCCGGGTGGTACAATTCCAGAACTAGAAAGTAAGAACAAGGAGCCCCAGGGAGCCCACGTAAATAGGAGAGAAGTCTGGCTTTCGCTAGACTCCCAACAGAACATGTGGTGCCTACCTTTTGTGGACTAGCCTTGCAGAGTTTTAAGGAAGTTTATGGATAAATATCAAAGCCAAATGTTCAGGGTAAAGATTCTGGCCAGCCATGCAACCTTCACATCATTGGAAATGATGGCAAAGTACATCTTCAACATGGGCTTTAGCTCAAGCAAAATGAAATAAAAGCATGCTCTGGCCCTCTGTCCTAGTATTTAATGATGAAGCTTTTGGGGAGGTCAATGTTAGAGAATGAACCTGGGCCTCTTTCATGCTAAGAAGTTAAGCTACAGTTCAGTTACACTGTCAGACAGAGGAAGCTGGCTTTGGGTGCTTTTAGCATATACTGAAACACATAGGAATACTGAAGTTGTGTCTTATTTTTATCTAATAATTCAAGAGCAATGAGTTGTTTTCCAACTATACTGTGAACAAAATTCTCCAATATTTAGTAATAGCAAAAAGTTTCTAGAGTTTGAGGCCAGCCTGGTCTACAGAGTGAGTTCAGGGACAGCCAGGACTACACAGAGAAACCCTGTCTTGAAAAAAACCACACACACACACACACACACACACACACACACACACAAGTTTCTAAAATTATTTGTATTTAAGAATTTAGTTTTTCAAAAGACTCAGTTACGTTTCTGAATGACAGAAACAGCCTTTTGGCTGGGCAGTGGTGGCACACGCCTTTAATCCCAGCACCTGGGAGGCAGAGGCAGGCGGATTTCTGAGTTCAAGGCCAGCCTGGTCTACAGAGTGAGTTCCAGGACAGTCAGGGCTATACAGAGAAACCCTGTCTTGAAAAGCAAAAACAAACAAACAAAAAAAAAAACAACAAAACAAAACAAAAAAAACCCAGCCTTTTGTACCTGGACAATTCACAAAGAGACATAGATGACATTAAACAGTGAAAAGATGTTTCAGTAAAGATCTGAAGTTATACTACTGTTGTCTCCCCTACTAGTAAAATACTTCATAAAAACATACAATTGGAAATCATATGATGAAACAACAAAGGGTGTACTATACCTCTAGCATATATACTAATTTGTAATGGTAGGAAAACACGATAGCAAAGTGATTAAACAAACTGGAAATGTATCTCAGGGAAGACTGAAAATGATTCTTTAATACATGAATAAGTCTTTCATATGGAAGCTTATGCTATTCAAATTCATAATATCTAAAGCATAGTTAATGGCAGTGAGAGCTACTTGAAATCGGAGAAGATGAGATAAAAGGATACAGCCTGATGATTTAGAGTACTAAAAATGATGTGCACATATTACAAAATGGAAGTATCATCCAAAGATTGTCCTGTGCAATGCAATAGAAATGTTAAGTAACTTTCTGTTTTTCATATTTTATATCTTCTTCAGAAAAGAATATAGCAGACTTAAAGAAAAGTGCTATGTCAAACCACTTTAAATCATACAATCTTCAAATTTAACAATGAAAAAAATATTGACAAAATCCTCAAGTATTTCATCTGAGAGACAGCAGTGTCAATTAGGTTTGCAGAAGGGCCATTTAGTAAATATGTATGTGAATTTAGTGTTGTGGGGAGAGCATCACTCTGCAGGTAGACCTGCAAATATGGAGGTCTATATACATTTCCAATTTTAACTTGCCAAAAATACCTTGTATGGGTCAAATATGTTTTTTTTAAATGTACAGGTTTCACAAATGATGTCACTGTAACACAGGATGTTACAGAAATATTCTGAAATGTCATTCTGCATAAAAGCCCCTAGACAGTGATTTTACAAGGATCTCTAGTAGAGGAGAGAAATATCAACACATGTTAAATATTCAGGTAGCAAAGTGGCTAGTCCTGTAGCAAATGTCAGTTAACTTGAGTAAAATCATAGTGTAGAAAAAATACTAAAATCAGAAACAAGTCACAACTCTTAATATATCTGAAGAGTAAAGGTGAGTGGCTTACCTGTCGTCTCTGATGTGGTAGAAAAACCCATACCCATTGTGTACCATGGGGACCACGACTCCTTGAACTCGTAAGTAACCAACCAGACTTGTTGAGAGCACAAAATTTCCACCTCCTCCACTGAGTAGCACAAAGAAAAGATGTCCATTAGGCTGCAGATGCCGTGTTCTGACATCCAGAGAGAAAGAACCATGTGATGCACATGATGGACTACCCCAAGCTACCTTCTGGAGAAAAGTGGGTCCTCAAATAGTTCCGGAACAGGGAGACCTTCCTCTTTTGCTATGAGCAAAAGACCTAAAAGGTGACGGTCAAATCCTGCAATGAAATCCCAAGCCTGACATTAGAAAAAAGAGTTTCCAATAAAAGAATTTTTAAACAAGAAGAACTCAAGCTTAAGTACCTTTTCCATGTGAACAATCTTTCATCATCTTATTATGCTTCGCAAAAGCTTCTAACATCTTTTGCTGACGTTCAAGGAGCTGTATCACAAAGGAAAACAGTTAATTTTCAAAACAAACCTATAAATCAACTCAATACCAAACTGTATGAAGCCCAAAGCAGCAAGAGAGACTCATCTAGTTGTTGGGACGCAGTAAGAGGTCGGTAGAACTGTGATGCTTGTTTCTCTCCTTCCTTACTCCTATCACCCTGCCTTCCCCGTAAGCCTTGATTTTTTTTTTTTCATTGTCTTCTTCCCTAAAATTGGCAAGAGCAGTGCTGACGACTGCTTTGAGACACTTGTAATATTAATAGACAAACAGTGAAATTTAAAAATTAAAATTTAACTAACTACAAAAATAATCCCTGTTAAAAACTAACATAATCATGTCTTTCCAAACTAAAACAGGCAAGATTTCAAAATAACAGGGAAGAAACACACTGTTGTCTAAATACTTACAAGTATTCAAAACTAAACACATACACCAGTTCTAGTGCTCGTGACTTCAAACAAGAACTAGACATCTGGCTACGTGAGGAAAGCATTCTTCTAAAGGTCTTTGCAAAGTCCTACTTTGCACTGACGCTGGTCGAAAGGTAGATGAACACTGATGAAAATCTCAGTACTGAAGACGTCTGCCTTAGAAACGGACACCAGCGAGCTGTGCAGATCTGCTGCCTCATCCTCTTAGGCACATGTGTCAGTGGCAAATTACTACTCTGCAAACTGTAGGAAAATGCCTTAAGATAATCCAGGGGAACAGAAGCACAACGGCCATCAGAGGCCAGTTCTGTCGGTCTGTCTGTCCAATACTCACACTGGCTGAGGGATCCTGCATGGCCTGGCACCACCGGACGGCCTCTACTGTACACGACCGCACAGTCTCTGTCCGGCCATGGTAGAAGTATCTTGTCATAGCTGTTTCATAGCAGCAACCGGGGCTAAAGTAGTTTTAAGAGTATCAGAAGTTTCTAATGTTATTACAAATATAGTCACATAAGAAGACAATTTTCTGATCACAGACCAAGACTACAAGTCAGTCTAAAAGCCAGACTTTCAACAAAGGCTGTTTTCAAAACCAAAGAGTAAGAAAACAGTCTGATAACATCAACTATTTTTTTCTTTTCTTTTCTTTTTTTCTTTTTTTAAGACATGGTTTCTCTGTACAACATCCCTGGTTGTCTTGGAACTTGTCTCTTGGAACACCAGGCCAGCCAGGAACTCACAGAGATGTGCCTGCCTCTACCTCCTGAGTGCCTGAATTGAAGGAGTGTGCTGCCGCCGCCACCCCACCACCCAGCTAACACAGGTTATTTTCTCAGGCTCGGCTGCTTTCAGGCTGTAGGCACTGCAGGCTGTGACAGGCATTCTCCAAGAAGGTCTCCAGTGGCTGATGCTTCTTGCTATTCCTGCTCTGGCACATTGTGACTGTGGATTGGAGTTAGTGACTTGCATTTAATGCAGAGACAAGGGCTGTTAGGTTACAGAGGTGTCCTTTTTACTTTCTTGCTCTGAAAAAAGCCAACTACCGTGGTGGGACTGGTGCTGGGGAGTGGCTGAGACAGTTAAAAACTGAAGAGAAAGAGCCTCACACTAGAAAACATTGGGGATTCAGGAAACTACACAAAACTACACAGAAATTCATCAGTTTCCTCATTAACTAAAATGCAATAAGAGAAAGACAGGGAGTGGAATGCTTCCGCTTAAATATTGGAAGACAGATCGATCGAGTACAACACATGGAGCTTATCCATGCATGCTGCCCCACATTTCCATTGCTGGCTGTAAAGAACTCATTTGCAGCAGGCCAGGCTTACAGAAGCCAGAAGTAAGGAAGGTTGTTTTTTTCTTAAAGGTTGCTCCAGGCTTTGCAAAACTGTCAAGAAAGCCAGCATTTGCCAATGTGGACACAAGATAAATAGTTTAAATTCGATAAGTTGTTTAATACTACTTTCCTCTGCCCAAGGAATTCGATGCAGGGTGAACAGGGAGTTATTGGTAAGGCAGAGAAGCTGAACAGGGCTTCCAGTACTATCAGCGGCAGGTAAAACACCAGCATTAACCACAACAAGGAGCCAGGAGAGACGTAGCCAAGATCACTAGGAGGCCCGTCCACACATCTCAGTCCACACAGAAAAGCATTTGACAAATGTATTCACAATCAAAACTCAGTAACACAGACCAGAAAGCCAGTTCCTCAACATCATAAGGGTTTCTATGAGAGCCCAGCTAACACAGGAGAGAATGTCCACTTCTGCATCTCCATCCACACTACAGCATGAGAAAAAATAGGCAAGCACCCAAGCTGGAAATCAAGAAAACCAATACTCCTCATAGATCACATGACTTCACATTTAGAAAACCCAAAAAGTTTTGTTTTAAAAATGGTAAGAGCTAAGACCATGATATTTTAGGATATAAAATCAAGAGGAAACCCAAAAAGTTTTGTTTTAAAAATGGTAAGAGCTAAGACCATGATATTTCAGGATATAAAATCAAGAGGCAAAAATCAGCTATATTTCTTCTACACACTTGTGATAAACAGAAATTTAGAAAACCAATCCATTTACACAAGTGTTGAAAACAAGTAAAATAGTCAAGATTAAATTTTAGGAAATAAACAGGAATGGATACTGCAAACTAAATACTGGTAGAAAAAAAAATGAAGGCTTTAATCTACATTCAGACGGCAGTACAATTAAGAGCCTTAAAGACCCAACACAAATCTCAATACTACTGTCCTTTGAAGAGTTAGGAAAATTCATTCTAAAATTCACATACAATTTCAAGAAATCCAAAATAGAATAATCTCATAAAGAAGGAAATACTGAACAAATCACCTTTCAGTTTAAAACAAAGCAACCAATTTTAAAAAAAAAGAAAATAAGAAAGACACGTGAAGAGAGCTGAGAACAAGGTGTCCCACCTCCAGTCAACAGACTTTCAGAAGAGGAACCAAGAACATTCCACTGGAGAAAGCCGTGTCCTCACAGTGAGAGGGAGCTGGAGGGCCACTGGGAAAGACATGAAGTTAATGTCATGTATTAACTTCCTTGGAAGACACATGCCCAGAAAGGGAGGGTGTTTACAGACAACATTAGCATTTGTATCCATGGGCTATACAGAGAAGAAAATGTTTGCCCCCACTGTGTGGGTGAGCATTATTTAATCTAGTAAAAAAAAAAATCGTGTACAGAAAAAAATGCATCCATGGACGGAAAAGTCACCATCTGAGCTGGAGTGTTTATCTCTGCCCTCGGACACTGGAGCTCCTGGTCCCTTGGGCCTTCAGAACTGGACTGGGACTTAGGACTGTATGTCACCTGACTTTCTTGTCAAGAATGTACACTTACGGAATCCCAGCAGCATCTTGCTGCTTCTCTGGTTGGCAGCTCATGGGTCCTCACTGACTCTGTAATTATGTAAGCCAATTTCCATAATAAACTTCATCCCTTAAATACCCGCCCTCAACTGCACGGACATACACACATTAGGTTGATTCCATGAAGAATCCTAATATAGAGTCTTTCCTTACAACATATAAAAACATGAACTCAAGTGGCTTATAGATCTACAAAAAGAACTAACAATTTTAAAATCTTAAAAAAAAAATGGGAAAATCTTCAGTGCTTTGGATTTGTTTGATTCTGTTTATAAGCAACAAAAGAAAAAGAAAATACATTGGCTCTCATCAAAATGTAACTGTGTGGGTCAAAGGACACTTTGAAGAGGGCAAATGATATGCTACAGAACACGAGTGCACAGTGGTTTCACATGGTAAAGCATTCTTAAGAGCGTAGACCCTTCAAATGATCAGGACAAAGAGTCAACAGAAAAGCATACACAGCTGTCACGGACTGGGCTTTACTAAACTGATGAGACCCCAAAGAAAGAACGGGTGAGAAAATCCACTATGAAGTTGGGAAGCAGTGGCCACGTAACGGCAAGATATGGACCAGGAAAATGGTTTACCGTCCGTGAAGTCTGTAATAGGCGAGCTGAAGAGCAAGCTGAATAAAGGTATCAGGATGGAGGGCCTCCTTCTTCGTGAGCTTTTTGCCAAAAGATGTGAAGGGAGATGCTGCTATCTGCAGATCAGATGCCTGACAGACAATCAAGAAGCAGTGAAAAATCACAGGAAGGTGAAACTCAAAGTTCAAAGGGAATCAAATTATTATTTGCATTAATCATCAAACACAAAGAACTAAAGGTATTAAGGTTATAATTTTAAGATATTTTATGAAGCTATGTTTTAGTAATAACCACATTTTCATGTATGTCAGCTAACAGAAAAAAAACACTACTAATTTAAAAGAAAAATTAAAAACCTACCGCTTTGAGGTGTTGGGCTTTGGCTTGGGAGACATCATTCAGTACTTTCTCATCCACGGTGAAAGCCAGCTCCTCTGGCAATGGTATATCCCGGACTTTTTCTGATCCCTTCCACCTTCCTTCCGTCTCTAACAGTCTCTCATCAACATAATGTGCAATGTTCACCATAACCATGGCATCATAAGGCGCGTGCTAAAATGAAAACACAAGATTTTGAGTAGTTTGTGTCAAATTAAAATCTAGGAGTTTTCACTCTCTTTACTTTTAATTGATAAGGTAGGTATGTCTGCCTTCCAGTATCTGACTTCCTAATGATACAATTCTGTCCTACAAAATAGGAACTGCTGATTTTTCAAGACAAAAAAAAAAAAAAGAGCAAGTATTCAAAAACGAAAGCACACAGTAGGGCTCTTGGTGTTTTTGGCTGTAACCACAATCCAATCCAAAGAAATTACTGGGAGTTGGAGCAGGTGCACCCTGTGTCTTATGAAAATATTATGGAATTATAAATACAGTGTAGTTATCAGGTGAGGACACCGGACTATGGCAATTATGAATATCTCTGGCTAAGAGAGGCCCACTAAGTAAGAACGAGAGAGCAGGGCTAGTATGCACAGATCTGCACGAATGCCTAGATTCTGCAGAAATAAGTCATAATGTTAAGTGCTGTGGGAAAGATGGGCTGTGCTAGCTTTGTCTCCACCTGCTTCTGGAATAACAGCTACTTCACTATGCTTTAGTGACCACCATAGCCTTGTATTAAGTTGAAGGAGACTGAGCTGCCCACAATGTTCCAAGATTAGACAGTGGCCTAGGCCAGGCTAATGACAGCACACTCAACTCCCAAGGACTATGTTTCACACAAGCCAATAATAAGCAGTGAGAACTACTTCAGGACCTCTTCTGGAGCCACTGGAACATGTTGGCTAGTCACAGAGCGAGGAGAGCTGCAATGATCCTAAATCTGTAACTACAATAACCACACAGAGCACTGCACCTGAGAAGTAGCTCCAGCTGCAAAACTGAGGAAATATTTTTATAATGAAAATATTTAGATACTTTATGCATGTTTTATCCACATCTAAAAATATAACTATGCCAACATCTTCTTAAGCTAATGGCAGATTAAGTTCCATCAAATAAAATAAAGTTATGATTAAAAAAACCGCTGTCACAAGATCAGGGCTGTAGCTCAGAGTAGATCACTTCCCTAACATGCACACAGAACCCTCTCTTCACTCTCCACACCACTAAGACAGACAGAAGCCCACCGCAAGCCTGAGGTTTGGGGTCTTTGTGCTATTTCATTCCCTTGGTTTACAGATTTCCTGAATGGAAAACAAAGCCAGAGCTGGTCAAGTCCATGGGAGCGATACAAGAGCACAAGGAAGCAGTCGTGTTGTGAAGGGTAAACGCAGCAGGCTCTCTCCTGCTCTCTTGTCCACACGTCCTGCCATTCTGGGAACAGTCACACAGTCCTTACTCTAAGCAGTAACACCTGTCTAATGCCAGATGCTACCTTTCAAGTTAGGATGGGAATTTTAGCAGGAAAATAGGTTTTCAATTGTTTCACTCATTTTTAAAAATATTTTTCCTTTCCTTTTGAGATTATAATATAATAACATAATTTCCCCCATCCCTTTCCTCCCTCCAAATCCTCCTGTGTACCCCTCCTTGCTATCTTTGAAATTTGTGGCCTCTTTTATCATTAATGGTTGTTATTTGCATATATGTGTATGTATATACATATGTATTTACAAATATAACCTATCAGTCTACATAATGTTACTTTGTCAGGGATGACCATTTGTTACTGGGCAATCAGTTGGTGTGTTCTTCCCTGGGTGAAACTATTTGATAACAATAGGTTTTAAGAAATTACTCTGCATAAAAATTACATTCAAAATCCTTTTTGCAGACATGCTCCAAACTGTGGGCCTACAACAGAAACCTGTGTTCTGTTTTCCCTGACAATTCAGAACAAAACTTAATATAATAACATAAAACTAAAAAACTGTTTACTTACAGTACATCACAGTACGATACAAGTCTTTGTAGTTGCACCGTGTGTACCTCGAGTTAACATAAGAAGTTAAAGTGTGTGTGTGTGTGGGGGTGCACCCTGGTAACAAGATACTCACATCACAGCAACAGCCAAATATTCCATTAGCAAAGGAAATCAAATTATAGGACTTGTCACCCCAGCGTACTGCGGGATCTCCACTGAGAAGCATTTCAAAGACCTATAAAACATTTTATTTTTCCAAAATTAAAAGCATTTTGACACTGGTTTACAAGCAGACTTCAGAATATGTATCATTTTACTTTTATGTCAACCAAATTTAAAGAGATGGTAGTTTTGTGAAGATTCAACAGGTAATTCTGGGTCTGGCTTGAGCTATTTCTTAAATCTCAAATTATGAAAATCTAACCAGAAGACTGAATCTCAATACATTACTCACTAATGTTTCCAGACCATACACATAATTACAAGCAGAAGCCTTCTGAAACTTGGGTAGTGTAAGAAGCCTAATGAGTTGAGAGTAAAATATCTTAACAACTCATATACCACTAATGCTTATCAACCCATATACCACTA
>NW_021604705.1:2699060-2701049 GCF_004785775.1 Grammomys surdaster
TTAACAACCCATATACCACTAATGCTTAACAACCCATATACCACTAAAACAATGTTTTTCAACCTGTAGATGCTCATACGCTGAGTCATGAAACAATCTACAACAGAATCGATACTATGCCTTACAAATAATAAAACAAAATAGAAATAGCTGAGTACATGACAGATAGTAGTCATTGTTTTATGAAACTTCAATTAAATGTATATGTGTGTGTGTGTGTGCACGCATTTGTGTGTGCGCATGTGTGTATTTACAGAGCATTATTCATTATGTATGAGATTCAATTTTGTACACAATGTAGTTAATAGCTGAGGAAAATTCTAAAACTCTAATTTTAAAAAAATTCATGTTTTAACAGATAGAAAGATACCTCCAGAAAATTGTGTAGGAAGATAACAGAACAAAAAGGTACCTGAGAAAAATCTTCTGGGGTTGCATGTGGACTGGTGTCTTCTATGGAATACACAAATAAACTGGTTTGAATTTTTTCTAATAAAGCCAAGTTCTCTGGATCAAGACCAATGAGATATTCTCTTGCCTAAAGGGCAAGGAGATGATTAAATATTACCATTTAACTATAACATCTAGAAAATGTCAAGGGTTTGTTAGAGAAAGTTTATTAAGAACAACGTAAGACTGTAATTAGCACTGAGGTCCATGACTGGACAATGAGCAGCGTGATAGACTTTGGGGTGCTGAGGCCTGAATGGGCTATCTCTGTCACTCCTTCCCTCAAGGCTCAGGGCCCATGCAGAAGAGAAGTCAGAGAGACTGTAAACACCAGAGGTGGTGGGCAAGTTTAAAGAAACAGCAATTTCTAGATAAAACAGCAAATGTACATGTGAACTCACAGAGACTGTGACAGCACACGCAAGACCTGCACAAGTTCAAGCCAGACAAAATCCCAGCATGATGGAAGGGAAATGGGTACAGTCACACCCCTGACCAAGCTATTCACACATGAAAGATGGAAGATCAGTTTTCTCCACACTCCAGGGCAGGCTTCATGCACAGAAGGAGTTGGCAACACAAATGTGACTCTGTGGTTTCAGTGGCTTGTTTTTGTTTTAAGAAAGAAAAAACTTGAAGTTGGGCGGCTAGAAAGGGGGAGGGGAGTCTGAGAGGGAAAGAATATAACAAAATATACTATTTGAAGTTCTCAAAGAATAAAAACAAGAGATGGAATTAGCATACGCAAAGAATAGCATGAATTATTACCTTTGCCCACCGAGTTCGCTCCTCACTAGTTAAGGCCGCAACACCGGGTCCAACAGGTTCATTCCAGCACTTCTTGTGGATATATGTCAGTTGTCTTATGGAAGATTAAAAATAAACCATACTCAAAAAGAGAATGGACAGGACACAAAGGAGCTACAGAAGCCTTTATACACACACACACACGCTGTGTGTGTATGTGTGTGTGTTTGTGTGTGTGTGTCCAGTGATTATTGTATTTATACCAAAAAATATATTGGACAATAATTTATATTTCAAAATAAGCTTAGATGATATAAACTTGGAAAACATGAGCAATTTCCAGGGTTCAGATAAATAAACACCTTCTCCATGGGAAAAACCTGAAAAAGTGTTTTGGTAGTTAATCTTATAGCTATTATGTACTTCTAATTAAAAATTGTGCACATATATATAAAACTAGAACATTTACTGTACGCTCAATCATTATTTGTGCTTTACCCAGAAACAGAAGTACCATGTAGCCAATTTTAAATGGTTTCATAAGTATCATTTCATAAAATATCATCACAATTATATTTTAAACACTTGACTACATATGGTGCACAGCCTGTAATTCAAGCACTGCAGAAGGCAGGACAGCACAGCAAGCCTGGGTATACAATAAGACCTTGTCTCAAAGAGAGACAAAAGAGGGTGGGAGTGCATGCTGTCTAAAGTTTATGGGATGAAGATAAAGTGTTTGATCTCTCTTTAAACATGGAGCAAGTAAGTAACAGGGATGCACATGAAGAC
>NW_021604705.1:2701059-2710994 GCF_004785775.1 Grammomys surdaster
TGAAGATACTTTCATCACTAACAGGGATGCACATGAAGACACTTTCATCACTAACAGGGATGCACATGAAGACATTTTCATCAGTCAAAATCAACAGCTTTAGTTTTCACCCTTCTTCCTCACATCATGTGGTAAGAAGCTACAACTTAAACTAGGCAGGGATTACTCAAGATATTATTGTAGTTTAATAAATGGTCAATAAACACCACCAGGTGCATCCTTCATTTGTGATTTCATCATTCAGTAACGATGGGCACAGGTTTCTCTGTTTACTTGTATTTGTAACACTGATAAAGAAATAATTTCCCTGGCCACAAAAAAATTTCTCTTTCTTCTTTCTTTTTCTTTGTTTTGTTTTGGAGACACGGTTTCGCTGTGTAACCCTGTCTGTCCTAGAACTCACTCTGTAGACCAGGCTCACTTTCAACTTGGGAAATCCACCTTCATCTGTCACCCTAGTGCTGGGATTAAAGGCATGCACCACCACCACTGGGCTTTATTTTCTAACTAATAGTATTTTATGAGTACATGAGGATTTCTTTATCAAACCACCTACATCTCTGAGAGAGCTTTCCTTGCCTCTTCCTGATTACTTTAGAGGGGAAAAAAAAATAAAGAATATGTAGCAGGATACTTATTCTGCTACAATGTAGTCACAGTGGAGCTCTGTGATTAGGCAGTAGAAGAGGAGGTGGAGCTGGGAGAGAAAGAGAAGAAGGGGAAGGGAGAGAAAGAGGAAGAGGAGGGGACAGATAGAGGAAGAGGAGGAGAAGGAGGCTGTTGTGGTAATATTTTAAAGCGGCGGCACCCAATCTGGCTTGTTCTTAATCAGCTGCCATCTTCCCAACTAGACAAGGCCTGTGGCCACAGACTTCGGAGGAGCTGTTCAGCTCAGGCACCCAGAGACACCGGCCCTGGCACCCAGGGGCGCCAATATGGGAGAAGGCTCTGTCAATCTTCCATGCTGTCTCCAAGGCTGCACTGAGCCCAGACCATCCTGCCATCCACACAGTAGCCGGTAGAAATGAGACTGTAATGAGCTGGTTAACTAAAACAAAACAGGTATGGACATAAGTTCAAGACCTCTCTGTACTATGTGTGTGCGTGTGCATATGTGTGTGTGTGTGTGTGTGTGTGTGTGTGTGTGCATGTGTGTGTGCACGCCTGCGTGCGCATGTATGCATGTGTGTAATTAAAGAAAGAGAGGCCATGAATTTGAAAGACAGCAAGGCAGGAAAGGTTCACATGGGAAGGGTCAGAGGAAGAAAAGGGAAAAGAAGAAATGACATACTTGTATCTTAATCTCAAAAGATAAAGCTTTTTCAAAAGCAGGTATAAAAAAGCTATGGAAGTCTACTATCTTGTAGCTAAATTAAAAATATAAAAAACAAATTTGAAAGGCAACACCCCATACAGGTTATACAAGCAACAGGTTCTAGCCATAACAGGTCACTAATTAAAAGTTCCAGGGAGAGGTACAAGGTACTTCCATAGAAGCTGCTGTTCAGGGAGGTCCCAGAAAGACTCCAAAATAAGAGCCCCTTCTATTCCTCTTGGGTGCTGTGCTGGCTAGTTTGATTTCAACTTGACACAAGCTAAAGTCCTTTGGGAAGAAGGAACCTCAACTGAGGAAATGCCCCACCAGATTGTCCTGCAGGATAGGTATGGTGCATTTTCTTACTTAGCGATTGGTATGGGAGGCTCAGCCCACTGTAGGTGATGCCACGACTGAGCAGGAGGTCCTGGGTTCTACAAGGAAGGAGGCTGAGCAAGCCATAAGGAGTGAGCTAGTAAGCAGCATCCTTCCACGACCTCTGCATCAGCTCTAACTCCAGTGCCTGCCCTGACTTCCATTCATGAAGGACTGTGAATATAAGCTGAAATAAACCATTTTTCCCCAAAGTTGCTTTTGCTTATGGTGTTTTATTATAGCAATAGAAGAAACCCTAACAAAGACAATTATCAACCAAAACTAGATAAGATACCACAGACCCTGATTGCAAAATAGAGGAACAGAGCTGGAACTGAGCTAGAAAGTGTCCCCAGTGCTGACTAGCTCTCGAAAGTGCTGGAAGGTGCTTTGCAGGCTTCTGGGGAAGAAAAGCATCAACGGTCTCACCTAGTTACAAACTCCATGACTATAATACCATGCATCTACCTGTGTAATGAAAGCATGATTGCTAGGGGGTAACCAACTGCTGCCATGTTAGCTCTGGATCCATTCCTAGTACTGACTGTAAACCAGTCAAATATACATGCTTGGGAAAGCACAGGCCCTAGCAGCTCCATGAGTCCCACAACAAAACAAACCGTCATGAATGTGGGAAACAGTTGTATGGAAAAGGGGAGCTGACAGAGATCCCAGGAGTAAAGTCAAAGTGGGGGAGAATAAGAATACATTCTCTATGTGTATAAAATTGTCCAAGAACAAAATTAATTAATTAAAGATGCATAATTTCTTTCCAAGGTAGTTTAAGACCTGAGAAGTTCTGGTGGGGTGATCAAACATCCCTCATGTAGCACGTCAAAGACAAACGCTCTGCCTCGGCATAGCACAGCAATGTGGGTTGGACAATGGCCTTCACTCTCTGGAAAAGGACAAAGAAAACACACGACTCAGTAAAGCTACATTCAGCCAAGAAATGATCGTTACTCTAATATTTTTTTTATCATAAATTATAAATCTTAAATGAAAAATTTATCATATGTGATATGTAAAATGTATCTCCTAGACAAAATGCTCATGGAAGAGAACAAGGAGAATCCACTAATGAACATGAAGCTCCAACCAGTAACAGTAAATCCTGGTGTACTACTTCACAGCAAGGTAGCCAGACATACAACCATGAACTGCATATGAAATTAAACTAGAAGAATGGACTTTCAATTTACCATAAAGAGTGGCAGATGTTTGAGGAGACAGACATGCCTAACTTTATTTCATGATGTAGACATATAGTGACATCATACAGTAATTAGTATGTATAATATACAATTTTATGTTTATATTTTTAATTAGAAAACACAATTTAAGGAAAAGCTGTAAGACTAAAGTTATAGATCAGTGGTAGACGGCTTGCCTATGATGCCTGAGACCAAGTATGGTCCCTATTACCATAAGAAGAAATGATAAGCTGACAGCATTTCAGTCACTATGATATAAATACATACTCTTGAAACTTGTCCATGTGAATCTTGAACGCATTAAGTTTCAAGTATTTGTGTTACACAGAGTGCTGTTAGAGTTCTTAAGTTTTACTTAAGAGACAGAAATAAGAAGGGACAGCTGGGCAGTGATGGAGCATGCCTCTAATTCTAGCACTCAGGAGGCAGAGGCAAGGGGATCTGAGTTTGAGGCCTACAGAATGGAAGTTCCAGGACAGACAGGGCTACAAAAAGAAACCCTGACTCGAAAAACCAACCAACTTGTTGCCACAGCAAAGGGAGATGCTAGAAAGCTTTCAGCAGAGAAAATCCTATGCCTACGTGTCAAGGGGAAGAGCACTGCAATCCACGTCCCTGCTCCTTGTCTCTCAGACGAGGCAGTGGAAAGGGATGAAGGATGAGATGCACAGGACCACAGAACAAAGTTTAGTGGTTGGAATGTAGCCACTGCTTTAGACACATGATGTTTTGACATTTCTTTATCTAAATGAGGAACAAGCACCTCTTGATAACCCCACCACCTCTTACTATCCTCTACTTCCTCAGTATTTAGGAGATAAATGTTTTTGTTCCTCAAATACTCCTAAGCCATTTCTTCTCTCCGACCTTTTAGACACCCCCAGATCCTTTTACATTTCCCACACAGGCCCTTTACTACCATCTTCTATTGACCTCCTTTCCAAGACATAGAGCTTGAAAAAATAGACTTATCCCCATTTAATCAACAAATACCTGGGAGAGTGTGTGTCAGGAGTGGGGTGCCCCACGCTGAACTGATGGGGACATGTGATCTGAGTGAGATGGAAACTATAAGCCAGGGAAACTCTGCAGACAGCACTGCCCAGGGGGAACAATAACTGTAAACGTATCAGCACAAAAATGACCTGCAAAATGCCAAAGAGCTCAGTGAAGCATCAGCAGAGAAGGGGCAGAGTAGTACATCAGTGTGAGGCTAGACCACCTGTGACTCAGAAAGGGCCTGAAGTTAAGTAAGATGGAAAGGAAGCTAAGGGAGGTTTTACTCAGAAGAGTGGTAATGTGATCTGACCAGAATGAATGGATCAGTGGAGAAAATCTGCTTCTGTTAGTAGAAATCTGTTAGTAGGTAATGAAAGGGGTTCATGTGAGAACAACCTAACAGTGTAAGGTTGGTGGGTTTGTTATTTTTGAAGCAGGGTTTCAGTATGGAACCCAGGCTTGCCGTGGACTCCCGATCCCATCTCAGTCTTCAGGATACTAGACTACGGGCCTGCATCTTCATGGTTTACAGGGATGATGGTTTTGACTGTGATGTGCCACTTGCAGGAAAAAAAAACAAAAACAAAAACAAAAAAAAACAGAGGTAACTGTTTTTCTTTTAGTATTAGAAATAGCACAAATTGGAGCAACCCCCTAAAGCAAGAGAACTGGTAACACAATAGGAATGCAGCGTAAGGAACAAACAAGAAGTGGATCTAACCCACAGCGGCTGTCCTCAGGACCAGAGACGTTGGCCAGGGTTAGTTTTGAAGTTTCTTTTGTCTGTGGTACTGTGGGCTGGAGCTCAGGGCCTCCCACCTCTGAGCTACACCCTAGCTTATTGTCCATCTACTTTTCAAAAAGGAGCGTAAACTACACAAATGTACAATTACATACAGTAGACAAAACAGGGTAGACAAATATGTGGGTAAGTATTTTAGGGCTGATGAAAAAAATTATCCCTGATTGACTTGAAACAACAAATTTACTATATCTTAGAGGTTGAAGGATGAATCTGAAGTTCCCTTTTCTGTGATGAAATGAAGGAGAGGCTCTCTTCCTTCCAAAATAGAGAGACTATTTCCTTCCTCAGCTCAGGAGCCCCTTCTTCCACCTTCAAAGCCATCAAGGGGAGGGCACAGCCTGCCAGTGCTGCTACCTCTGGTTTTCTTGTGAGAACCCACAGACTCTCAGATCTGTGTGATTAGTTCAGCATAACCTCATCTCCAGGTCAACTCTTTAACAACCTTAACCCCTGCTTGCTGGGGACTGGGGCACGGCATCTTTAGAGGACCATGATTTTCCCTATGTAGATAGGTTGGCCATTCTGATTATGTGAGTTTTTACTAAGTAACTGTCAGCAACTGGAAGGTTTAATTATCTTGGGACACGCTGCCTGTTTTTTTGGGGGGGGGGGGGGGAGAGCTGCACAGGAAAGAAAACTAAACAAAATACAAGACACATGACATTCACTGCAAAAAGGATAAAAATGTCATCCTTCCCTCACCTTGTGGGAAGCTACCAAAGCAAAAGAATTACTTACTCCAAATGACAAAAACACATTCAAGGTGTTTTTGCAAGAATTAGAAATGATATATAATTCGAAGTAGCACCTATTCCCACTGGCCACAGTCTTAGGGCATACAGAGGTCAACCAGTTGGAGTAGCTTCTAAAAACCTCCCTTCCACCTACATATCCTCTCCATTTCACTCAGCGTGAGATGGAGATTTGGAATTCCCTGTCACTCCGAGGAGGCGGAGTGAGGAACCTTCAAGTCCTTGCCTCACGAGGTCAAACAGAAGAGTTAGGAGACTCTCTGGGTCTCTCGAGAAGGGAAGGTACAGGTACTTATGGAAGCAAGCCATCTGTTCTCACCACTAGCATCAGAAACAGGTAGGGCCGATCTTGCCTTAATATGAATAAATGAAAACAGGATTACTTCAGAAAAGTAAGGAAAGAGTTAACTAGCTGAGAATGAGGCACAAGGCAAAAACCAGTCCTACCTTTAAGTGTAGGAATAAACTAAAAATTATAGCAAGACGCTATGGGCCACAAGAGAGGGAAGAGAGTGGCTGTCTGGAACAGTAAGGCTATGATGTGGTTTATCACAGTGTGGACACATAAACAGCTAAGGCGGACCACTGACGGGTATGGGTGTTCCAAGTGATAACGGATACCACGACATTCGGGGTGATGCAGGTCTAGGTTAACAGGGTCTAGGGGGTATCTGTAGGAAAAAGACCTTACTGATGAGTAGAAATAAAGGTTCTGGTGAAAGAAATGGGGCCTTGGATAATATATAACTAGAAGCTGAAGTCATTCTCCCTATGTTCTCCCTAATATTCACCAAGAATATTACCAAGCAAGTAATAGGAGAGAAGATAGTTTCACAGAAAGTCTCTGATAAACTTATCAAAACCCAATTATTTAAAATAGTATCTCAGAAATCTCCACAAAACTACCCAAACTTCAGTGCCTCCCCCCTGCCCTGCCAAAAATCAACCATGGTCCATGTCTTTACTTACCAGTCTTAAAATAATTCATAATTGAATCTCTAGTAATTCCTGGAACCTTGCAGGTAGAAAATAACATTCGGAATTGGTTCATGTCTAGAGGAGTATTTCCAGATTTATGTACAGGCAATTTTTCTCTATTAAAAAAGCAGTTTGATTAAAACATCATTGTTAAAACTTGCTCTAGCTACCACAACTACACTCTTCTTCCCCCAGATAACCACGTTCAACTGACAGCATCTGCTCATTTCCCACACTGGGCAAGCCCACAGCCCACCCAGCCTGTGTCGGGGCCCTTAGTGCCTGTCCCTCCTCGGCCCAGCCTGCCCCAGGACCCTTGGCACTCTTACTTTCTTAGCAGCTGCCAGTAGTTCAAGTTGTGCCACAGCAGTATACTTCCCCTTTCTAACTGAGTGCCTTCTCTTGCAGGCCAGTAGTGTTCAAAATGGGGAGACGGACCCACGAAGTTCACATTCAGTTGTGATGGAATACGCACGTCCAGGTAGGCAACATTGAGCCACCACTCTTCCAGCTAAAGGGAATTAAGAACGTTACTTCTTCCAAATGTTCCAATATGTAACTGCTAGCAAGACAGCATGCTATATGTGTCCTTTATCCTTTCAGTTCAAAACCACATTTTAAGTCATCACGGATAATGAAAATCGCTGCTCCAACAGCCTCCCTCCCTTCTCTCCTCTCCCTTTTGGAACTATTAACTCCTAAACGCTAGTTATCTGACTCCACTGTCAAACCCTACTATCCAACTTTCCTTATGAGCCCACACACTAGGTGAGTCCTAGAGTATAACAAATATTCACTGAAGCACACTTAATAACAGTAATTAAGTAAGCTGTTTATAATGCTCCTTTACCAAACACAAATAAATAAACAAATAAATAAAACAAAACCCCCTAAAATTCTACTTAGAAATGCAAGACACTTCAAACTAATTTACACTTTTCTCTGACACCCTTTTTTATGTGTCCCGTGTCACAGCAAGTAACTGAATTTCTTATCTAAGTAAGCTGATAGTATCAGGTTACCTGGCATTCATTTCTTTTCTTTTTTTTTTTTTAACTGATGGTACAAACTACAGTTAGTCACCCAGAAAAAGACATGCTTCTTTACCTTTATCCCCATTTTAATTAAAATCTCCTCAAAATTCAGAATAGAGGAATTTGGAAGCAAATTATTTTTTTCATCATAAAGATCAATGTCTCAATGAAAACATCAGACATTTTTTTCTCTTTAAAATTGTAAGTCACCATCATTATTTTTCAACTAAGGCAATGCTTTCTAACTGAAACATCACCCTTTCATTCATGTACTGGAGAAGTGGTCAAGTTAAAGGAGTCAGGAAGGATGCTGCGGGGATCGGAGATTAGGCAGTGAGAGCAGCTTCTTCGGTCTATCTACTTGAGCTACAGAGCATGTCCAACCACTTCCCACCTCTCCCATGTTCTGTTTAGATATGCTATGCCACCTGTGTGACACGTCTGCTTTAGTGTTTGAGGATTCTGTCAGGCTACAGTGGCCTGGAAGGCCATTTCTAGCAAACACAGTCTGTTGATCACCTGCATGAGAACCACATGGATGGGTGAGGAAAACGGAGAGCTTACCCAGCATGTGTTACTCTTGATCCTAAGACAATACTGATCAACACATACACCACACAGAGGAATTAAAAGAAAGGATTCTGGCTCCATTATGGACTTACTGAGTCAGAAACTACTGATTCCAGGAAACTTCCATTTTAACATGCTCTCAGGAAAGAGAAAATCTCACTTATAAAATGAATGCTTTCCAGTTAAGTGAGTCATGCTGTTGTGACCATAATGACAATGACCTCAGGCATTTTATAGCAATGATTTAAACATAAAGCCACACACACTTTAAGTTCTTCTTTAAATATCAGGTTTTCAATTTAAGTACACAAATAAATACCCAGTTTCTTTTTCCTTTAGCCCTTTCAAGTAACTTCTGATGCAATATTTTGCCAACTCCATCTTGAAACTTTTGAACTATTTCTTCAGTTTTCTTATACTCTTCTTCATTTGCAAATGGCTTCACTATAAAAAAAAGTGATTAGACTTAAGTGTCCCCATATCACCTCAGCCATTCTTATATAAATCTAAACATTACTAGCACACAATAAGGTTTTAGTTTGCAATAAAAACTGCAATGCAAAATATTGTTTTTTTAAAAAAGAAATAAAATAGTAGATACTGTAATAATGCAGTCACAATATTCTGAAATTATCCCCAAATTATTCTATCTGACAGTTAAAGAGGTTAAGCTATCATCTAGCTGGTACTGCAGTAGAAAGTAAGTCCTATGTAACCACACATAAGAGAAATTACAGCATTTTCCACAAATCTTTATGAAAATCAATTGTTTTGAAAATTAGTTTGTTAGAAATCAAATTAATATATTCTTTTTGTTTTATATTTGCTTCTCTAAAATCTGAACTAGCACAATGTGTAATCCATTATAAAATATCTGTTTTCAGAGAGAATAAGTGAATACTCAAAAAATATTCAGTAATCTGAAATTTTAAAATAAACTACTATAATAAATAGGTTTTTTATTTTTTTAAAAAAAGGTATTTGAAAAGCAAAACAAAATAGGGCTTAGATGATAGCTACGTTTTAGCATAAGGACCTGGGTTTGACCCCTGGAAAGAATGTTAAAAATCAACAAACAAACAAATAGCACAGAACAGAGGCAAGCAGGTATACACCACCCAAAAAGTAGAGTAAAAAATAAAAAGGTATAACATATATGCACATGCACACACACCTGCTTCCAGTTCAGCCAGGGAACCAAACATATTTATCTCCACCCCTTCTAGAAACCCACTAAAATGACAATAAAGTGAATTTTAAAAGGAGAGCAGGGACATGAGAGAGCTCAGCAGTTAAGAGCACTGGCTGCTCTTCAAGGGTCCTGAGTTCAATTCCCACCAACCACATGGTGGCTCACAGCCATCTGTAATGGAATCTGATGCCCTCTTCTGGTATTTTAGATGGACATAAAGGCAAAGCACTCATATACATAAAACACACTTAAAAAATAAATCTAAAAAGAACAAGGAGGGAGTGTAATCTACGAGACAGACAGACAGGGGGACAGCAAGGGGCCAAAAAACAGAAAACATCAGACAAATTAAGGTAACATTTCACAAATCTAGGAAACACTGTGAGGCAGATACAGTGGCAAGTCTGTAGAGCCCCAGCCTGAGGTGGGAGAAGTTCAAGGCCAGCCTGGGCAACATACTGGGACCCTGGTTCAAAAACCCCAAAGCAGCCAGGCAGTGGTGGTGCATGCCTTTAATCCCAGCACTTTGGAGGCAGAGGCAAGATTTCCGAGTCCGAGGCCAGCCTGGTCTACAGAGTGAGTTCCAGGATAGCCAAGGCTACACAGAGAAACCCTGTCTCAAAAAAAAAAAGAAAGAAAAAGAAAAAAAAAGAAGGAAGGAAGGAAGGAAGGAAGGAAGGAAGGAAGGAAGGAAGGAAGGA
>NW_021604705.1:2711004-2713150 GCF_004785775.1 Grammomys surdaster
GGAAGGAAGGAAGGAAGGAAGGAAGGAAGGAAGGAAGGAAGGAAGGACCAAAGTAAACAAACAAACACATCAACTAAAAAAATGATGACTGGCTTGTAAAATAGAGAAAATAAGTATCTAGGGCCTGGAAATAAAGGTTACAGAAAATACAAGAAAGGTCAAATGTACATCAAGGCAATTCTGATAGCAGAATCCAAAGTTCAAGAATTTGAGGCACAAGGTATCTCCAAAAGTGAAAGATGAACAGCATTGCTACAGGGTCTTCACGAAAACCAGAGACAGACACCCCATCCGCACAGCTGTCTGTCTCTCAGAGACAGGAGAACCATGCAGAACGATGATGAGATTCCATGAAACAGAACGTCTGGATTCTGTCCACATTAAATAAGTGGGATTACACTGAAAATATACATCCTATATTCAAGTCACAACAAAATCCAGCAAATGGAAACAGCCTAACTATCTGTCTCTATTACACATACATTGACACGATACTGAGCCATACCAAAAAGAAAAAGAAAAGAAATACTGACATTAGTTACAACTCAGATGAAACTGGACATGCTAAATGAACAAAGCCTAGAATGGAAGCCAACACCATTCGGACACAATGATGCCTGGAGAGGGAGTGGGAAGGGGGGCATGGCAGGCAGACCAGTGACTGCTAAGTGAGATACAAGTTCTGGAGGGCTACTGCATAGTAATTACTTACTGAGCATCTTGGAGAGCAGCTTTTGAATGTTTTTAACATAATGAAACAATGTCTGAAGAGACAGATGTTTGACCTACTATAAACATATATATATATATATAATGTTTTTATATAATAGCTTAGATTAAGTTTAAATTCTAAGAAATATAAATTATAACCTGAACAATTTGTTATACTCTGTTTTCTATCTCAAACTGATTAGTTCAAGAAAAGATATTGAAATTACTAATGAAATGTGTGTGCTAATGAAATTTCTACCCTACACCCAACAGTAATTAAGATCCACTAGTCACCAAGTCCAACCCATTCACAAGAGTTCCCAGTGAGCTTTCCAGACTCTCGATCTTAAATGTGAATGCTGAAGGACTGGCAGGTGTTGTGGACCTTTTCCTTAGGGTAAAACAAGGCCATAGCACTGTGATCAGAGCACTGTACCTACATTTATGAAACCCTCACAAGATTTGGTCTGTGGCTCTGCTTCATAGAAAGGTTATTTAAGATTCACTGGACTCTCATGTGAGATTCTAGCTTCTTCTGTTTCATGTCCCACCTACACATGATCTCAGAAGGAACTCCTGGAGAATACAGAAAGTGCAAAGTTTACTGAAGGCAGGGAATCCAGCTTCCCGGCTTTCAGGAGGAGATAGGCATTTTCAATGATGCAACTGTTTACAAGTCACTATTCCTGTGAGAACGCTAATAAACTTCCAGCTTACCAAAGTAGACTTGGATGAAATTATTTGTCTGTTGCTAGTACCTTATCTTGGGTGAATGCACACTGTTCATGTCTCCTTGGAAAAGTTAACACATTTGGTGCTCAAACAGAGACAGGCACAACAGCGGTAAAGTGACTTTGGATCCGGTTGTAAGTGGGTGAGGCAACACAGGCTAAGGCTGATGGCAGAGGAGCTGCACAGGCAATTCTGACATGGACAGCTTCTCCTTCTATGGAATGGTGAGTCTCCTTGCTGTAGTCACAATAGAATTACCTCTACTGTGGGTGGCAATGCCTGCAACTGAGTCTTCCTGTTCCTAGGGAAGAACCTGCCTACTTAAGGAAAGAATGACAACGAGGAGAAGGTATGTGGTGGCATCCTCCACGCTAGTAGACACGGGAATGGAAAAGAGGTACTGGCTCACTGAATTCTTAACAGCTGGAGGGGCATAAGGGAAGCACAAATTACATCTTCTCTACATACCCCCTCCTGACATCCAAAGCCGTGGAGTCCAACAGACCAACTGAACAATGGGAAGGGGAAAAGGGAGGTGGAAATGGTAGCAATGGGGCTACTGCTGGCATTTCGTCTAGGCTCCGCCCCACAGTTACCTGGCAACAGCCAGGTGTGTCTGACTCACTATAAAAGGGGCTGCTGGCCCCCTCCTCACTCTTGTGCTTTCTTCTCTTCTCTTGCCCTTGCTCCCTTACCCTCTTCC
>NW_021604705.1:2713550-2731446 GCF_004785775.1 Grammomys surdaster
GGGGGGGGGAATCAAGTATAAACATTTAGCTCTTTTTTGCCTTCTCAAATATTCTTTCACAGGCAGGAGGAAGCAATGTAAGAAAGTATACTAAGAAAAGTACATTGGGGAGATGTGAAGAGAACTGTCAGAACGTTGGCAGAGGAGATGCTCTGCACAGCACTGGGTAGCAAGTGCAAACAAGTCTATCCTCCTAAGAAAAGAGGGAAGAAGGGGAGGAGAAGGGGCAGAGAGGAGGGGAAGGGGAAGAGAGCTCCACAAAGCAAGTTTTTAAGAGGAAGGACAACTGATTCAGTATTTTATGTTTAACTGTATGTATCCAAGAATACTCAACCAGTCAAGTGTTTAGGAACAAATTATAAATACAAAGAAAAAAATTAAGCAATGAAAAAGAAGGAGGAAATGCAGCAAATATATACCAAAGTGAAATGACACGCTCATTTATGAACAACTATATGGCTTGAAACCAGCAGTTCTCAACCTGTAAGTTGCAACCCTTAGGGGGTCGAATGGCCAGCCCTTTTCCAGAGGTCGCCTAAGACCATTGAAAAACACAGATATTTACATTATGATCCAAAACAGTGCAAATTTACAGTTGTGAAGTAAGAACAAAAAGAATTTTATGGCTGTGGGTCATCACATGAGGAACATAGCATCAGGACTGTAGCATCAGGAAGGGGGAGGACCACTGCTCTAGACCCTGAATGGCCCGGTGAACTAACTAAGATAAAGATTTATTAAAGTCAGGCAGCTGCTGATTTAAAGTGGTGATTTTATACATAGATAATGAGAATGTGAGGGAAATTTGGATATAACGGATTGTACATATTCTCGGGACAGATGTTAGAGAACAAACTTCAAAACTATTTCAAAATCTTTGCCCTATGTGGGGCTTGTACAAGGAGATGGAGACACAGGACTTACATTTACACTGCAGGCCTACTAATACTATCTGAAAACAACTTTTAAAAAGCTTTGCATGTTTTAAGGATGAGCCTAGAGGCCTCAGCAATGAGACCCTGATCAACATTACTCCTATGTTACTAACAATATTAATCTAGACTAGAAGATTATGAACGTACCTGATTCAAGGTATTTTTTTAATGAATCCTCAAGTGAAGGAACAGGCAATGATGGAAGAGAGTCCTGGTACTGAAATGTTCGTTCTTCAATTGATTTAGCCAATTGATTTTCCATGGTATAGACACAATAAGAAAACTAAAAAGAAGAAGAAGAAAAAGGAAAAGGGAGACATCAGTCACAACTTGAAATCCATTAACTATTTGTACACTTGTCAGATAAGGAAAATCAACTTTAATATTAAGAATGTGAACTTAGCATACCAGGAACAAAGTGTCATCAGAAAGACCAGTGGCTGTGACCACCAGACACCAGGTAGTATGGTGTTACAGAAAACACGCTTACTCTTAACTTTCACACTGTCCTCTAGAGGTAACATTTTCTGCCACTTCACATATGAAAACAAGCATCTCGGGTTTAGTCATATTTAAGAGGTCATACTTGGTACCAAATGCAGATGTGTTAGGTTATAATCTCCCCGCTGATGAGGCGATATTACAGGGCATTAGGGAACCTGCAGAGAGTCTTGCTGAGTGGGTAGGGTTAGACGTATAGAACAAGACTATGGTCTGAGAAACTCTGAAAAGCATATGCAGAGGTGTGGAACAATGGGCCACTGGATTTCATGTGACAGGCTGATGTCACTTAACATTGTGCTGATGGCATGGACCCTAATCACACTGGCTTTGAGTATCATAAACCAAACTTGAATATTTTCTACATTTGTGGCAATTTTCATCAAAATAAAACTAAGAACATATATGAATAGGCTATATTGGTATTGAATAAAAAATAAGATTTCTGAAAGAATCATTTATAAATTCCATATAAAGCCAGTAACTAAGAATTGATACTGAAAGAAAACTTCCTGTCCTTTCATATCCTATGTTAAAATAGCAAAATTAAATAAAATATACTATTCATATGTTATAAAAGTTAACAATATCAAAAACAAATGTATGGAAAATTATTTTTGACTAATACCTTTTTCTCCTATTCTTAACCAAATCTAGAATTTTTGCTGCATATATAGTGACCTGTCTATATTTCTCCTGTCCTCTGCATGTGCCACCTCCTGATCGTAGTCCTCAGATGCATGATGTATCCTCACTCTTTATCTCCTTCTCAGTGCTCACCCAGCTGGCTGCCAACCACAACAAGCACCTTGGACCCATTTACAGAAGCCATTTCTGGCCCTACTTCTAGATGAGAAAGGAAAGGAAAAGAGAGAGAGAGGACAAGGCCCAGTGCTGGGCACGGTGGCACGTACCTAGCTGCAGTAGTGACAGGACTGCGTCAGCTCAGGGGTTTAAGAGCAGACTGGGTAGATAATAGAGACTAGAGTCTAACAACAAGGCCCTCTTGTGTTCTAATACCATTGTATTGCTGGCTTTGTTACACAGGTCAGACTATTCCAGTAATATAATCAAGATACTGCATAAAACCTTTATAACAGTTCCTCTTACATCCCATTTGAATATTGATTAAACCATTTCAGACCTAACAGAAATGTAGTTCTTGGTCCCAAATATAGACTCTACCATTATTTTCTCCTAGGCAAGTGACTAAAAAAGACAGGATCATTTATTTGAGCCATAGCACACATGGGAAAGTCAAAGGCCAGCTCGCCAGAGTTCATTCTCTTTTTTCCACTGCATGGGTTCTGGGGACCACACTTGAGTCATTTGGCTTGCCTGCAGGTGCCAATATCCAATGAGACATCTCACCGAGCTTTGAAATTTGTCTCTTTTTTTGAGACAGAATATCACTATATACCCCAGGCAGGCCTGGAACTAACTACTGTAAACCAGGCTTGCCTGAAGTCACATGGATCTGCCTGCCTCTGACTCCCTGGTGCTGGGGATAAAGTTATATGCCACCATCACCCACCCATCTCTAGGCAAGTAACTGTAATTGAATCTCTTTATCTTTGAATGTATAACCATACGATTAGTCATCAGACTTTTTTTTAATGCCATAAAAAGCATACCATAAAAACAACTCATCCTGAAACAACTATATTATGGACTACAATGAGCAGAATTGTTATGATGACCTAAACTCCTACCTACCCTTCTTAGTCCCCAGAACTTGTCATTACGATAGAACATCATTACATCTATGATTACAAATGAGTTTCATCTACAAAAAAAAAAAAAAAAAAGCTTAAAATAGAGAGGACCTGACCTAATCATTTGAGTCCTTGAGGCAGGTATGCTGCCACACCTGTGTCTATATCCATGTCCTTAATGAACTCAGAAACAAACAGGACTGACAGGAAATGGGAACCTTAATCCTAATGCAAATGTCCAAGAGTTAAATTCTGCCAACTTGAATGAATCTGAAAAAGGATTCTCCCCCTAAAAACTTCAGAAAGTTACTCGTAACAGAAATCCTCATCTCTCCTTTTGCGCTTTCACGCAGGGTAAGCAGCCAAGCTCTTTCAGACTTCAGATCTACAGAAACTCAAAGTCTGTGCTCCTTTAACCGCCAAACTCGTCACTGTCTGCTCTAACAGCAATAGGAAACTAATGCAAGCATGCCAGGCAAGCTATTCTCATTACACTTCCTTGTCACTTAATAGACCCCACAAAGCAGACAACAAGAGTACTAATTCTATGCCTGCTGTAGTGCTTAGCCCCTGCAAGGTTAAGCAGATTACAGATTCTTTAAGAGTTGTCTTAAGTTTCCAACCATATAAACTAAGTTAAATGATTCCAATAACGTTAAGAAAACAACGACAACGGGTTTTCTGAAAGCAAGGTGACGGTGAACGCGAGAGAGGTGGAAAAAGATAACCAGGAAGTAAACAAATAGAGTCACATACCAGTAAACCAAGATGAAGTGCTCAGGACTTCCAGGAGCCTGCTTGAACAATTCTGATTGGAAACCACAGGGAACCTGAACTGGCCAAGCCTGGTGACTGTGGGAAGGAAGAAATGGGCTCAGTAAAGATCAGGAAAGGAGAAAAGGGTAGTGAAGAAGCTGGAAACACACAGAGAACGGACATCTGCTAGACCTCAAGTTTAAATCACTATAGAGCTAGCTATGTACCAGGCAGACGATTAGATGGACCTAAGGGGCACAGGAAACCTTCCGGTGCCCGCAGAGCGGCTGCAGCAGAAAGCAATAAAGTTCAGAAACTCCTCCCACCAAAACAAGGGCAGCTTCTCACCGAGGATGAGGACAAGGGGAGAAAAACCAAAAAGCATGCACACGCAAAACCAACCAATCGGTCAAGCACCCCGACACTCTAGCAAGGCCGGCGCAAATGGGGGGCGCCCCAAACCAGAAGGGCAAGATGCTTGGGGGACACCACGCCCGCGCCAGACCGGGCGCCTCGGCACACAGCCCGACTACACTCTGCTCGGCTCTGCGTTACTGCAATACCCCTCGACCCCTCGCCGTGTGGGAGCAGCCGGCCCCAGAATCCTCACCTCCCGCACCCGCTTTGCCCTCTGCGTCCAGCCACCAGCCCTGTCGGCCTTCCAGCCCTGGGTTGCCCAGAAGCCGGACTAGGACGGAAAGCCGCGAGGGTCCCGCCCTGTGCGCGTCGGGGAACGGGATTGGACGGAAAGCCGAGAGGGTCCCACCCCGCGCTGGAAGGGGTGGGCTGTCGAGGCTTACTGGTCCCGCCCCCGCCGCCTTCCCGGGCTCCGGTTGCGTCCCTGGCTGCCGACCCCCGGAACACGAACCGAAAATCGGATTAGCGCTCTGCAGACCCCGCTACAGCAGCTTCCGTCCTGATGCTGCGGGAGATTGGCCTCAGTCCAGAGATGTAGGCGGCTCTGCCCACGCTCGGTCACAGCCCTATGGTCGGGTGAGGAGGCCCGCGGCTCAGCCTGCTTTTCACCAAACTCTTACGGGCTTGCCTCTGTGTTCTTTCTTCCCAGCCGTTCCCCCTTGCGAGTGAGAGCCTCCTTTGCATGGCCCAAGCAAGAATTATACTAGAACTATACTAGAGTTGTCCTGAGACATTTTATTTTGTCTACCCCGTGTGCTGGCAAGAAAACAGCAGGCGAATGGATCCGGTTTGGTCTCGTCCCCTATTTGAGACTAACAATTGGCCAGCTCCCAGCCCTCTGGAGTCTCTAGGAAAGTTCAAGCTTCAAACTTTGGTCTTGCCTGAATTTTTTTTATCAGTCCAAGAAATAGCATTTTTAATCCATGAAGCTAGCACGTTCTAGAGGAAGACTATGAGGTCAATTTGGTTTCACGGGTCAACGCATTTACCTCCTGAAATAAATTGTTACAATTTTAAGCTTATATACAATTTATTTGTACTTCTGTTTGATTTTTGTGGAAGGAAAAATATTTTACGTGCTCATGCATAGTTATTTAACACACTTTAAAGACTTCATTTCAAATTAGTATATTAAAAGCTGGAGTCTTTCCGAAATCCTTTTGATAGTAAAGTCTGCCCTGAACTGAGTTGAGGCTGTGTCACTGAAGGACTTGGTGTGAATAATCTTGAGTTTCCTGCAGAATTACTAATGTGTTTCATGACTGTACAGCTTGCTGGAGGTGTTCCATAATCAAGCTGAATCTCCCTAAGCTTTTCAAGGTGACTGTGCTAAAAAAACAAACAAACAAAACAAAACAAAACAAAAAAACAAACAAAAACCTTTTCCCCCCTCTTAGTATGTAAGTGTTCCATTCTGGATAACAGTATATTAGGCTTGCAAGAAAGAATTCTTAGACTGACTGGATTTCTTAGAAACCTTCATTGTCTTTCCTTTTTAGTAAAAAAAATATTTGGCACCTCTTTAAAAGTTTATGCAAGTTGAATGTTTGCTGGTGGCAAAGAATTTAGGATCACTCACCTTCACTGTTTTGGTGAGTTTGGTAATGGGATCAACCCAGGGCTTTATACAGGGTCTCTACTGCTGAGCTACATCCCAGAGCTGCTGCACGCTTCTCTTCTTCCTGGTTCGTTAGGCAGAAACGGTGTATCTATGAAGACTGTAGCTTCTCAGAAAGAGAAAACTGTGAGACTGAAGAAAATGAGTGGAACATGGAGTATGTGAGAAAAATGACCATCTGTGTAAACACATAAATAAGCAGAGTCCTCAAAATGTTTCCTACCAAATGTATAATAAATATTTTAATGTCAAATTTCAAATTGTGTAGCACTCAGATTAAATTTGAACAAGCTTGTATTTATCTTGTATTGATCTTGGTGGCTGAGGAAGATGTTCCAAGCTCTTGAAGTAGGTCAAGTCTTAAAATTGACTATTAGTCGTGATTATAGCTATATACATATAAACATATATGTATATGATCTATAAAAATCATTCATTTATAGTACTGCGTGTGAAGGGATCCATACGGACTCAGGACCCCAGGACAAAGGACTGCCTCTGGATAGAGAGGAGACAGATGTGGCACAAAGGCAAATGATGTTTATAAAGGTAAAGGGGAAACCCCGAGCTAGGATGAGGTGTTTACTTTTAATTACGTATGTTAGGTGAGTCAAAGGGGGGCGGGCGGTGATTGCTGGACTGCAATATTTTGGTACCTAGACCTTGGTAGTCAGCCTCAGGAGGAGCAAATGACCAAATAAGGGAATAGACCTTGTTGGCTAGCTTTGGGAATGTGATCTAATGGTGTTTTAGCAAGATGATGGGAATCTGGGAGAAGGGCAAGGCCTGCCAGAGCCATATTTGACATGCTCGGGCTGGCTAGAGTCCCTTCAGTTGTCACTCTTTCTCCATATACCACAAAATTAAAGACCTTTACAAACAAGTCTGGATATAGTTAACCACAAAAATTATAAGAACATTCTAAGTTCTAATATCTTTCTTCAAAGCTAGCTTACTAATAAGGCTTGTGAATTTAATAAGTAATGGAGTGTAGTATATAGCCTTAATCTATGGGCTAGATCTCTAACCTAAATTTATCCAAAATGAGCATATTGAAGAAATATATTTTCCCATTTTTAATGAGGGGATAGTATGGGCATTGTTATTTTGGGGAACAGCCAACAGCAAACTAGAGTATGCTAGATACAAACAGATGATATTAAAAATTAACTATGCTCACTGGGCCCTCGGAAAAATGATCCTCCCTCCCAAGGGCACATGCATACTGTCTCATACAGATGAGCTCACATCAGGACTGGTAATAGATTTTGATTGCCATTGTATATAAAAGTCTGTCTCCCAAAACCTAGGAGAAGTATAGGTTAACCATGAGCTCTTCATACCTCAGACAAGTCCCTTAGAACTAAACAGAGAATTTCAATGTTTTCAGCTGTGTTGAGATGTAATTTACATATCCCAAACCACTCCTTTTTTGTTTGTTTGTTTATTTGTTTTGTTTTTTGAGACAGGGTTTCTCCAAACCACTCCTTTAAAGTGTATAAATAAATATTTAATTATATTTGTAGTTATATTGTCTGTGTTAACTTGCTGTCTGTTCCTGTGGCAAAGCACTGATCACGTCTGTTAGACCAGGACTGATGGAGGCTACAACATGGAAATAAGAGAGAGCAGTCTCTGCAAAAGCTAACTGTGCTTTGATCAGAACAATAAAGGGCAGAGGTCCTACAGTCTCAACGGTGCAAATATTTAAAAAATAAAATTAAAGAAAAAAAGATCTGTAGCATGTGGTTTCTATTACCCCGCTTTAAACTCCATATGAACCAAGCTACCAGCCCCCACCCAGTTTCCCTTGGATCCACAGATGAAAAGACACACACACATATTAGCTTATTTTTAATATCCTTTTAGCTCCGTGGCCAGGATCTTCTAAGCCTCCTGTCATGGTTTCCATATGCTTGGCCCAGGGAATGGTACTATTTAAAGGTATGGCCTTGTTGGAATAGGCGTGTCACTGTGAGAATGGGCTTTAAACCCCTACTCCTAGCTGCCTGAAAGTCAGTGTTCTGCTAGCAGCCTTCAGATGAAGATGTAGAACTCTCAGCTCCTCCTGCACCATGCCTTCCTGGCTGTTGCCATGCTCCTGCCTTGATGATACTGGACTGAACCTCTGAACCTGTAAACCAACAGGTGCCTCTAATTTGTGTCAAGTAGGCAAAAACTAGCCAACACACAGTCATAAAGTAATTTTTAGAGTGTTTTGTTATTCCCCCAAAGAAATCTCACTAGCAGTCACTCACTAGCCAACCCTGCCCTTAACTTCCCAGCCCTATGGAACCAGCCATGGACTGTCTGTCACTGTAGATACACCTAACCCAGGGGCTTTGTAGGAGCTGGCTCACCCTCTAGCTAGCCTTTAGTAATTGGAATTCTTTACTTACGTTCTTCAAATTGATCTGTGGTTTTGCCTATAACAGTATTTCTTTATTTTATTGGGCCAAATAATATCACAGTCTATGGATGGATATACCATATTCTATGCATTCATAAGGAAAATGTCACCACGTTTTGATTTTCTTGGTATCTATGCTTGTGTGCATTAGTATGTGTATGAGTGCATGTGTCATATCCATGTGTATCAGAGAACGACCTTAGATGTCGTTCCTGAGTTGCCATCTACCCTTTTCCTTTTTTAGATAGGTTCTCTTACTGTCCTGAAACTCCTCATATAGACAAGGCCAGCAAGCCCCAGAAATCTCCCTCTTTCCACTTTGTTCTCCAAACCCAGACTGCAAGTGTTTACCACTACACTTGTCTTTTAAAGGAAAAAAAAAAAAAAGCTGGGATTTAAGGTTGAAACTCAAGTCCCCATGCTTGCAAGTCAAGCCTTTTATTGACTAAGCTCTCACCCCAACATTGGTTTTTTGAAATAGGGTCTCATGTAGCCCAGGCTTGTCTTGAAATGAAAAAAAGAAAAAATTAGTTGCAGATAAGTTTGAACTTCTTGGTCCTCCTGCCTCTGCTACCCAATTTTGTACCAACATGAGAGCTTCCCTTTTGATTTTTTAAAAACCATCCTACTACATACATACAAGTTTACATGGACACATGTTTTCAGTTACCCTAGGTGCATGTTAAGAGTAAAATTGTATGCCTTCCGGACTGGGCCTGAGCACTGAGCAGATCCCAGGCGGCTGCTCTGCACCCAATCTCACAAAACCCTGAGGAAGCTAGGCTCCCAGGAGCTCTAACCCGGGCAGTATCTTAGAAAAGGAGACAGCAACACACAGCCCCCGCCCCACCCCCAAACAGGGAGTAACTGGGACCCACTAGGACCCAGGAATTCACTCCGGAACCAGAGCACTGGTTTCTTCCAGTCTGGGCCCGAGCACTAAGCAGATCTTGGGCCCCAGCTTTAACCCTAGTAGTAACACCCACCCCACACAGTTCTGAAACAACCAAGATAATAGGAAAGACAGGCTCCAGTAAGAGACAGGGCAGGTAGCGCTAAGGGGATCCAGGTGGTGAATTGCAAGCGCAAGAACATAAGCATCAGCAACCCAGGGTACTTAGCATCATTAGAACCTAGTTCTCCCACACTAGAAAGTCCTGAATTCCACATATCACCAGGAAAGCAAGATTCAGATTTAAAATCACTTCTAATGATGATAATAGAGGACTTTAAGAAGGACATAAACAACACTCTCAAAGAATTTGAGGAGAACACAGGTAAACAGGTAAAAGCCCTTAAAGAGGAAACACAAAAATCCCTTAAAGAATTAAAAGAGAACACAACCAAACAGGTGAAGGAATTGAACAAATCCATCCAGGACATAAAAATGGAAGTAGAAGCAATAAAGAAATCACAAAGGGAGACTACCCTGGAGATAGAAAACCTAGGAAAAAAAATCAGGAGTCATTGATGCAAGCATCACCAACAGAATACAAGAGATAGAAGAAAGAATCTCAGGTGCAGAAGATACCATAGAAAACATTGACACAGCTGTCAAAGAAAATGAAAAAAGTTCTTAACCCAAAACATCCAGGAAATCCAGGACACAATGAGAAGATCAAACCTAAGGATAGTAGGTATAGATGAGAGTGAAGATTCCCAACTTAAAGGGCGAATAAATATCTTCAACAAAATTATAGAAGAAAACTTCCCTAACCTAAAGAATGAGAAGCCCATAAACATATAAGAAGCCTACACAACGCCAAATAGACTAGACCAGAAAAGAAATACCTCCCATCACATAATAATCAAAGCACCAAATGCACAAAACAAAGAAAGACTATTAAAAGCAGTAAGGGAAAAAGGTCAAGTAACATATAAAGGCAGACCTATCAGAATTACACCAGACTTCTCACCAGATACTATAAAAACCAGAAGATCCTGGACTGACATCATACAGACCCTAAGAGAACACAAATGCCAGCCCAGGCTACTATACCCAGCAAAACTCTCAACTACCATAGATGGAGAAACCCAGAAATTCCATGACAAAACCAAATTTACACATTATCTTTCACAAACCCGGCATTACAAAGGATATTAGCGGGAAAGCTCCAATACAAGGAGGGAAATTATACCCTAGACAGAGCAAGAAAGTAATTCTCTTCCAACAAATCCAAAAGAAGATAGACACACAAAGATAATTCCACCTCTAATAACAAAAATAACAGGAAGCAACAATCACTGTTTCTCAATATCTCTTAACATCAATGGACTCAACTCCCCAATAAAAAGACATAGGCTAAAGGACTGGATATGTAAACAGGACCCAGCATTTTGCTGCATACAGGAAACCCACCTCAGTGACAAAGACAGACACTACCTTAGAGTAAAAGGCTGGAAAACAATTTTTCAAGCAAATGGTCTTAAGAAACAAGCTGGAGTAGCCATTCTAAAACCTCCAGCCTGAGAACACAAAGGGAGGGACTCACGGCACCTGTATAGGTAGTTGAGGGTGGCCGTGTCAGGCATCAGTGGAAGTGGAGGGCCTTGGTACTCAATAGCTTGGATTCCCTAGTGTTGGGGAATTTGAGAGCAGGTAGGCAGGAATGGGAGGATGGTGGGAACACACCCTCATAGAAACTCCCAGAATTATATGGATTAGATATGATAGAGAGAGGCCACCAGAAGACTAGATTCCAGAATTCAAACAAAAAATATCTTGATACTAAAATTTGTTTTGAGAATTGTATATTGCAGAATACACAGCCTTGGTGTATCTACTCATCAAGCAAGCTGAGCAGACCTGCTCGAACCTCTGATGTCCTGGAATTTCAGCTAGATGCAGTGAAGACACAGACATCAGAGGCTTATCAATTTACTCTTCCCCCCTGCCCCTCTTCTAATATCTCAACACCTGTAATCAGCTTGAAGAAGTTAATGAAGAGTCGGTGCCCCTATTCCCTGGGCTTGGGGACTGAGGTGGTTAATATTGGGCTGTCTTTCTAGGGAAAAGTGGTGGTTTTGGTGGAACAGGGAGAAATAGCTAGGATTTATTGCATAGCCATAAAGTATTGGTAGAAATCTGTATAATTGTCATTAAGCTGAAGTTATAATTTCGTAAATGGTACAAAATTTACTTTGATTTCAAATTTAAGGTTTTCACTGGTACGAGTTTCTTATTGATATAAAAATGAGATTAACATTGTTACTCTCATAGGCATTGTGCCTATATAACACATTAAGGAATACAAGGATTAGATTCAGTCCTTCTTTAACTTTTTTAACTGATTTGAGATGATAGCCTGTGAGTTAAGGGCCTATAGCAAATTCATGGCTCTGAGTTTGTTGTTAGGGTGTTTTCCATATTTTATTTAGAAATAGCTGAGAGGAGTTAACAGTCCAAATTGCCTTATATGGATAGTTGGTTTTCAAAACTTCAGAAGTCCACAGAATTGACGTTACAAACATTTCTGTATTAATGTTCATTTTGATTAGAGACCTGTCTGCTCCTGGCAGATTCCCTGTCTTGGATTCTAAGAAGAAATTGAGCATCTTTGGAGTTACTCCAGTTATGGTGAGACAGCCATTAGGCAAGAATTGCCTCTTTTCATCTACAGACAAATTACTGTCCAGAAAAGGACACACTTGCGGAATAGTCGACTGAATATATCTGCCAAGACAGAGTAATCACCCTTAAGAATTCTGCATCACTAGGTCTGTCAGATGATCCTGGGCCAGAAGGCTGAAGGTCGGATGCTCCAATATTTTGTAGTATAGGGACTTTCCAGGTGTTCAGCGGTCTCTATAAATTGGCTAAGTTTTAGAAGCTATGCTTGTGTTTCCCATAATTTCAGTTAATTCAGTCATTCTGGATTTCTGATGGGGTTTAAGACTTACAGTCTCATAGCCAATCCTGGCTATTTATTTTGAGAGAAAAGACTTGAGAGGATGGTTTTCAGCTGACATTCATTTTAAAGCCAAAAAAAAAAAAAGCCAGGTTTAGAACTAAGTCTTTTAGTTAGGAGAGATGACAGAGATTCTGGTTAGTCAACAAAATGGTGGACTGGTCTATCTTGTACCTTACTGATACAAATTGGTATAGTTATGCTCTAATTGTATTTTGAGAGAAAAGTTTTATCTTAACAGGAAGGGTGATATGTAGGAGGAGCTATGGTGGGAGGAGTAAGGAGAGGAAGAGGAGGAGTAAGAGAAGGAGGAGCTAGGAGATGAGAGAGAGGGGGGGAGGGGAGGGGAACATGGAGGTGGATGTTCGCCTGTCTCTGCCAGTAAAAGATAGTTGGTATATCTAGGTTGGGTATTGGGTTACACTTCTGATTGTATGGGCATCTTGTTATTGAGCATTATCAAACTTATAAAGCCTTTGATTAACATTTTAAAAATAAAAATAAAATCTGGAAAAAAAAGAGTAGAATTGTATGATAGTAATCCTATGTCTAACATTATTAGAAAGTATCAAGCTGCTTTGTAAAGTGGCTGTAACATTTTTATGTATTGGCCAACACTCTTCCATTTCCCTGATTACACTAAGATAACAAAAAATACCATTTGTTCCTGCCATTTTCTGTATCACTAGCCTAGTGGGTACACCTTGTAGGTTTTATTTGCATCTCTGCAAACACTATCATTGATTTAAGTTCAAGAGCTTACTAACCACTTATACATCTTTAAATAAACATCTCTTCTGATCTTTCACTCTATTGTTGACTTACAAGTCGTTGTACTAAACTGTCCTCTGAGCCACATCACCATCATCTTTAGGAGTGAGTTCTGTTGGTCTGCTCTCAAAACAATATCATAGCTAGGCCTTTTGACTACTGATATTCCCTCTTACAAGGAAAGGGAAGGAGAGTCATGAGACTCTTTTCTTAATAATCAGTCATCTTTTGCCACAAGTTGTTCTGGTTACAATTCTGACCAAGTTACACACGTCTTTGGGGAAGGGCTAGAGGATATAGGGAAAGACTGAGGAAGGCAGTTCTATCTACACAGCCATGGGGAAGTCATTTTCCATATTGATGGCAGACTGTCCAGTGTGGCTGCTTTCTGATCTCCAGGACTTCTACCCAGAAACCCACACTCATTGCTCTGTGCATAAGTCTAATAAATTTATTTATTCTCCTAGATGAACAATAGTCTATCCATTGAGACCTTAGAAGGAGTAGTGTGGAGAGCTTTTGGGGCCTCTTGGCAGGAATCTGACATTGGCCAAGGACAAGGAAATGGGCTTCAGGCAGGAATCTGACCTTGGGCCATGACAGGGAAGCAGGCTCAGATATTTTGGTCATCCTGATAAGCCCTTAGAAACACTGATCACAGTAGTGACCAGGGAACTTTGCTTATTGCCTTGCTTGTTCTTTGAATATTTTGTTTATTGTCTTGCTTGTTTCTTGACTATTTACATCTATCGTACTGCTTATTCTTCAACCTAGAACTGACCTTAGTACTTGCGTGTAATTAAAATGGTATAAAAGCAGATTGGAAAAAATAAGTCTGCCTTCAGTCTCAGAAGGCATGGGGTCATGCTGCAGTGTTGTCTAATTGTCTTTTTCTCTTTAATCCTCTTGTGCTGAAGAACCTGGTGACTGACTGAGCTGGCTTGGTCAGAGGGGCAAATATTTTTTATGCCTCCTCCAGGGAAGGAATTTTAGCCACACAACTGTTTCATCTATACTCTGGATGCAAGACCCTTCCCACCAACAATGGAGGAGTGTTCCTCTTTCTCCACATCCTTGACAGTATCTGCTATCACCTGAGTTTTTTATCTTAGCCATTCTGACTGGTGTGAGGTAGAATCTCAGGGTTATTTTGATTTGCATTTCCCTGATGACTAAGGGTGCTGAACATTTCTTTAGGTGCTTCTTGGCCATTCAAATTTCCTCAGTTGAGAATTCTTTGTTTAGCTCTGTACCCCATTTTTTAATAGGAGTTATTTTAATAGGGTTATTTGGTTGTCTGGAGTCTAATTTCTTGAGTTTGTTGCATATATTGGATATTAGCCCTCTATTGGATGTGGGCTTGGTAAAGATCTTTTCCCAACCTGTTGGTTGCCGTTTTGTCCTATTGACAGTGTCCTTTGCCTTATAGAAACTTTGCAATTTTATGAGGTCCCATTTGTTAATTCTTGATCCTAGAGCACAAGCCATTGGTGTTCTGTTCAGGAACTTTTCCCTGTGCCCAAGTATTCGAGGTTCTTTTCCACCTTCTGTTCGATTAGTTTCAGTGTATCTGGTTTTATGTGGAGGTCCTTTATCCACTTGGACTTGAGCTTTAGATTCAAACCAGAATAGAATGGATCGATTTGCATTCTTCTACATGTTGTCCTCCAGTTGAACTAGCACCATTTGTTGAAAATGCTGTCCTTTTTCCACTGGATGGTTTTAGCTCCTTTGTCAAAGATCAAGTTACTGTAGAAATTTGGTTAAACTTAAAAATTAACTGCCCAGGACATATCCCTGGAGGAACACATTCCTTTTCTTTTTACTTTTTTTTTTTTTTTTTTTTTTGGTTTTTCAAGACAGGGTTTCTTTGTGTAGCCCTGGCTGTCCTGGAACTCACTCTGTAGACCAGGCTGGCCTCGAACTCAGAAATCCACCTGCCTCTGCCTCCCAAGTGCTGGGATTAAAGGCATGCCCCACCACTGCCCAGCCGAGGAACACATTCCTTAGTCAGAAGACACCTACTGGATTAACATTCAGAGGAGGAAGGGAGAAGCTGATTAACATTCCTCAGACCACAGGAAAGGGAACCCACCTGTGGGTGGGGAAGGCCTAGAGCAAGTAGACACATTCCACAGGATGGGCCAACCCTTGCCACTTACAGACAAGGGAGGTCCTTGCCACCTCATTCCCCCAAAGACTAATTAGTTTAAAAGTCACACTGTGACTAATCATATTGTGCCTAATCACTGTTTAAGTCTACAGTTTAAGTCTACCTCTTAAACTGTATAAAAGCTGCTCTTAGGTTTAACTCGGGGTTCCTCTTGTGAGCATGCAAGGGAACCCCAGTGCACTGGTTATTATTATCATTAAACCTCATGTTTTTTGTAGTGAGTCCCCTGTCTGTGTGTGTTTCTGCGGGAGCACGTCCCCTGGTTTGAATCTTAGAATCCAACATTACCATAGGTGTGTGGGTTCATTTCTGGGTCTTCAATTCTATTCCATTGATCTTCCTGCCTGTCTCTGTACCAATACCATGCAGTTTTTATCACTATCTCTCTGGAGTACAGCTTGAGGTCAGGGATGGTGATTCCCCCCAGGAGTTTTTTTATTGTTCAGAATCGTTTTTAATATCCTGGATTTTTTATTATTCCAAATGAATTTGAGAATTTCTCTTGCTAACTCTGTAAAGAATTGAGTTGGGATTTTAATGGGGATTGCATTGAATCTGTAGATTGCTTTTGGCAAGATGGCCATTTTTACTGTATTAATCCTTCCAATCCATGAGCATGGGAGATCTTTCCATCTTCTGAGATCTGCTTCAATTTCTTTCTTCAGGGACTTGAAGTTCTTGTCATACAGATCTGTCGCTTGCTTCATTAGATTCTCACTGATGTATTTTATATTATTTGTGACTATTGTGAAGGATGGTTGCCATTACAAATTGTTGTGAACCATCATGTAGGTGCTGGAAACTGAACCTAGACTCTCTACTTGAGCAACAAGTGCACCTAAATACTGTCCATCTCCCCAGCCCCAAGTTATGCAACTTTAAAACAATGTAAAGGGCTGGCTAGAATTCTCAGCTGGTGAAGAAGTAGTCTTGTTTTCAAGACTGATAATCTGAGTTTAATGCTTCAGACCTAGATAATAGGAGAGAACTGTTGTGTAACAGACTTTCTTGGGAGATGCAATACACACACACACACACACAGAGAGAGAGAGAGAGAAAGAGAGAGAGAGAGAGAGAGAGAGAGAGAGAGAGAGAGAGAGAGAGAGATCCTAATAATGTAATAGAAATATTTTTAAACAATGCAAAGCACAAATATTTGAAATTTTCCTTTAGTGAATATCTAGATGCTTGATGTTTTTGATGATTTGAAATGTTGCATTGGCTGAAGTACACTCTGAACCAAAGACAGGAAAGCATTTCTATAGAGCTTTAGAGCTGTATTGCTTATTATAGCTTCTATTCCTGACGATGTCTGTGTTACAAGGCAGAAGCGCACAGGCACAGGGTAATGTTTATATTCACATCATTTATACCAAAAGTCTGTTCCAGAGACCACACTTGTGGAATCCTGTCTAATTTTCTCTTTGTTCTACCACGTCCAGTTCATCTACAATATATTGTCCTAATTTGTTAAAGGTTTGAAATAAACACTGTACACAAATGAGATATGATTTTACTAAAGTTAAACACCTAATGCTTGTTTAAAAAGATTTCCTGTGTAGTCACTGGTTAAACTTTTTAAAGCAAGCACTGAGTATTAATTTCACTCTCTTTGTAAAGTGCTTTCTTTTTTTAAAGCCAGTATCTTCTTAGCCTCTCTCTCTTTGGGGATGGAGATGGAACCCAGGTTGTCACACTGAGGGATGCTGCAGCCTAGACCACCTTACAACCTCAGATCCCTTCCACAGGCCACTTCCTGCCCTGCTTGCACTTTTATCAAATGGCTGGTATCTTTATCATGTCTTCTCTCATCTAGTATATTAGGTGCTCTGGGTTTTCTTTTCCTCTGAATTCACAGGACCTCTAAAACTATCTTTGTCTTGGTATTGTTTTACTTTATTTTATATGCTTTGAGTCATTGCAACTCTCCTTAGCTCATAGGAAATACAATAGGTGTAAACCAGTGGTTCTCAACCTTCCTAATGCTGCAACTGTCTAATACAGTTCCTCATGTTAATATCCCCAAGGACATCCTTAGATGGCCCATTCCTTTCAATTACATCTTACCTCCTAAGTTCCCATCTCTTCCCAGTAGCTGATTAAATTATAAGCCCATAAGCATTGGATTAATCCATTGGTAACATCAGAGCTCTCAGGATCTCATCATCTCTCAAAAGTCGGTGAGGTGATAACTAAGTCTTTATGACGTAGACTTAGGAGACATTTTAGGTTCAACCCATAACAGTACATTCTGACCCCTCAGAGCTCTCATCTATCACCAGAGTCTTTACAGTTTCAGTATTGCTAGACATCCCATTTCTAACTCCATTTTTAAGACTGAATGCAAACCCTTAGGTATTAGTACTCATAATAAATAAAACAGCTTCATATTCCAAGCTATAATAGAAGGTAAAGATTTCCAGGAGACATTGCAAGGAGACCAAAGCAAGACTGAAACCAGTAGCGTTGTCTTGTCTTGTCTTGTCTTGTCTTGTCTTGTCTTGTCTTGTCTTGTCTTGTCTTGTCTTGTCTTGTCTTGTCTTGTCTTGTCTTATCTTATCTTATCTTGTCTTGTCTGTGTAGCTCTGGCTGTCCTGTAACTCATTCTATAAACCTTGCTGGCCTTGAACTCAGAGATGCCTCTCGCCTCTGCCTCTGCCTCTGCCTCTGCCTCTGCCTCTGCCTCTGCCTC
>NW_021604705.1:2731846-2756011 GCF_004785775.1 Grammomys surdaster
CAACTTACCAGGGGCGACAGCACCAAAGAAAATAATTCTTCCTCCCACAGAAATTGTTAACTGTGTACATATCCTCCATCCATAATGCATTTCAAATCCCACATATTAGAGAGATGTAGGATTAAAAACAATGGCTACAAAGAAATGCGTGCAGCTGAGGGATCAAGAAGTAAGTGCACAAGCAGAGAGAACTGGAGATATGATCTGTCTGTTTAAAACTGAACACTAGGAAATCGTGTAGAGTCCATACCCTAAGCATAGCATGTTAAAACATATTAAAGCATGGGTGAGACTATGGCCTGAGATAAACAGACATTCTAGAGCAGGTAGACCACAAAGGACCTATGTCAAGGAAAGGGGCCAGGGTGTGGTGACGGCTAGTCGATAGGGGTTGTGTGGTAGAAGGAAAACACAAAGACAGAAAGCTGGTGTCCTACCTCCCAGTCCAGCATTTGCTGTCAGTTGTCTTGTTGACCTTTGCCATTCTGACTGGGGTAAGATGAAATCTCAGTTTAGTTTTGATTTGCATTTCCCTAATCGCTTGAGCCAATGAACATTTTTTTTTTGAGATATTTCTTAGATTCTTCTTTCCCCGTCTTCTTGTTCTTGTTATTATTATTGTTGTTGTTGTTATTATTATTTTCCTCTCTGTTCAGGTCCTAGGCCCATTTTCAAATGGTTCATTTAGGGTTTTGACTTGTCCTTTTTAAGTTTTTTAAGCTTTTTAGGTTTGTAATATATTCTGGATATTAATCCTCTGTCTGGTGCCTCGCTGCCAAAGATTCTCTCCCATGCTGCGGGCTTCTTCTTCACTCAACTGATTGTTTCTTTAACCTGGATTTTTAGTTTTATGAGGTCCCACTTATCCATTTTCGCTCTAATGCTTGAGCAAACGGGAGTCCTGCTCAGAGTGCCCTGCCCTACACCTATGTCACATACAGCATTGCCTGTGTTTTCTCCCAGCAGTTTCAGTGTTTCAGGTTTCACTCTTAGGTCTTGGATGCATTTGGAATCAGTTTTTGTGCACAGTGACAGCTACAACATTAATCTCATTCTTCTGAACATGCATATCCAGTTTCCCCAGCACCATTTGTTGAAGGTGCTTTTGCTTTACTCCAGCATATGTTTTTGGCATCTAGTGGAGAGCTTTTGGGGCCACTTGGCAGGAATCTGACGTTGGCCAAGGACAAGGAAATGGGCTTCAGGCAGGAATCTGACTTTGGGCCATGACAAGGAGGTAAGTTCAGGGAGGAATGTAAATCTTAGACTAGAACAAAGAAGTAGACTTCAGATATGAAAATGATAGGACAGGGAAGTAGGCTCAGATATTTTGGTCATCCTGATAAGCCTTTAGAAATCGTGATCATGGGACTTTCTTTATTGCCTTGCTTGTTCTTTGATTATTTGTGTTTATTGTCTTGCTTGTTCCTTGACTATTTGCATCTTTTTTGTGTGTGTGTGAAAACAGTCATGACAAACATTTTTAATTGGTATCCAAAAGACATTTCTACATAAACAAGGTTTTCCTTGAGCAAAGGTTGGGATAGTTGCTACACAAGAACATTGCTTGTTCTTACATTGGGATTGCTGCACACACCACAGGAGCCTTTTGGCCCAGGCAGCCTCTTAAAGCACTTAGAATCTGCAGCATATGGTAACAAATGGCAGAGAGGCAGAGGCAAGTCAAGTTTCAGGTCAAGCAGCGTTTACTGACCCAGACTTTGTCTCAAGTGATAAAGCTAGCTCTGTATTCCTGCTTCTTGCACAGCTACAAGAATTGTAACAATCCTTCTCTAATCAGCTCTGGGCTGATTAGATTTGAAAGATCTGGGCTACTATGTGGGGAAAGCGGGTTCAACAAAGCCCTAAGGCCCACAGAACTTACAGAATGCTTACATTTATTTTTCTCTGATAAGGTGAAATGATTTTCCCATGGACATTGCTCGAAGGCAAGGGCTCTACATTTGTCGCTGTCTATGCTTGGGGTTGGTCTTACAGAGGACAAACCAGCGCCCACGCCTCTTCACCCTGCAGCAGTCTCTACAGCACTTCTTGATGACACCCTTGGTTTTGAAGCTCAGCGAGGGCTGGAGGGCTGCAGGGATGGCAAGGGACAGCCACCGAGAAGTAAGCGCACTTCTGCACAGGGTTTGGCCCTTGGCAAAGTCCTCAGCAGGAAGGAGGGAAAGGCCCAGGGCTTCACCGAGAGGCAACTCAGGTGCAGGAAGGGGTCTACCACCGATCCACCATGCTCGCTCGTACAAGCAGGGCGGCCATGCTGAGCCCAGATACCTGGGAAGAAGTGAGGAGACATCCACAATCAACTTTGGGCACCAGTTACCTAAGTTTCCGCATCTGCACAGACGACTATTTGCATCTATTGTATTGCTAGTTCCTCAACCTAGAACTGACCTTAATACTTACATGTAATTAAAATGGTATTAAAGCAGATTGGGAAAAAATAAATCAGCCTTCAGTCTCAGAACTGGCTGGGGTCATGCTACAGTGTTGTCTAATTGTCTTTTTCTTTTTAATCCTCATTCCTGTGCTGGAGAACCTGTTGATTGACTGAGTGGGCTTGGTCAGAATCTTGGTACAATATTAAATAGCTCAAGTACCATATCCTCCATTTGAGTTTGCTCCATTTGTTCCATTGGATTACATATCTATTTCTGTGAAAGGACTATATTGTTTTATTTCTATGACTGTATTATATCTTGAGATGTGGAATTGTAATTCTCTCAGAACTGTTCTTTCTTGCTCAGGATCGTTTTGCTATTCAGGATCTTTTGTAGTTCTGTATAAATCAGAGCATAGCACAGTAACCCTATGGGTGAAGTATTGGCACACATATCTTGGTCATAACCAAAAGCTCTCTTTATATTGTTCTTACGACCCTTCAGACCTGCTATCATGTGTGATACTGGAAAGCTAGCTAACTATCCCAGTCTGACAAGGTCACCTTGGAAGAGAACCTTCAATCACACATTTACTAATCCCTAACTACATTCTAAATATTTGTCCTTGTAACCAGAGGTAAGTGTAGTCCACAGCCCCATCAAGGAAACTTCTGATTGCAATAGATGGAGATCATCACAGAACACCACAACCAATCAAACTGCAAAGTTGTGGAGCCAGTGCCAACGGATCCATCCACAACACCAAGACATGCGTCCTGCACCTAAGGCTCTAGGGTCATTGTGGAAAAGGAGGCGAAAAGACTGTAAGAGAACACAGAGGGGATTGAGGGGAACATATAGAGTTTGCTGTGAGACTGTGTCTTTTAGAAGTGTTAGAAAGCTACACCATTAAAGTCTCACCAACATGACTGCCTAAACAGGACCTGAACAAGGACAACACATATGTGGACATGCTAACATGGGTTGGAGAAGCTCAAGAGGCCTCTGCTGTACACAAAGAACTAGGCATCTAAGGAATCCCGAGAGTGGGAGGAATACTCTTCCCTATGGAAGAGCACAATTGCTTATCCAGTGCCGAGTGGTCAGCCCTGAAAATATACACACAAGTAACATTATTCAGACTGAGCAAGTGTTATGTATGCATTCAGGGATATAAGCTCAACAACTAATTCTAAAAGAGCCATACATTTGAAAGAGAGCAGGGAGAGGTATGTGGGATAGTTTGGAGGGAGGAAAGAAAAGGAGGAATAATATAATGATAATCTCAGAAAAAAATTATATGTAAAGCTAGAAATACAACCTTCCTCATTTTGAAAGTTCGACATGAGAAATTCTAAAGAGTTTACATTTTCTGCTCTATCGATAGGACATAGAATGCAGATTTACTGCTACATAATAGGTCTGCCGTCTCTGCCTATTATGCTCACTGCTTTTTATGCATTTGGCAACAGGAAGCTACTGTGGATTTGTAAGCCAACAAGTGCTTTAGAAGCTTCAGCAGTGAGCAGGCTTGTGGTGGCTCATGCCTGTAATACCAGCACACAAGAGGCTGAGGCAGGAAGCTTTGAATTTGAGGCTAGCCTAGGCTGTTATAGTGAGACCTTGTCTTAGAAAAGAAAAGGAAAAAAAAGAACAATGTTTGATTTTCTTCTCCAATTGCTTTGACAAACACTCAATAGAAATAGAAGGGCCGGGCAGTGGTGGCGCACGCCTTTAATCCCAGCACTTGGGAGGCAGATTTCTGAGTTTGAGGCCAGCCTGGTCTACAGAGTGAATTCCAGGACAGCCAGGGCTACACAGAGAAACCCTGTCTCGAAAAAAACAATACATATATGAAAAAATATGAAAAAAATAATTACTTTAGTTCATGGTTTTAGTGCATAGTCATCTGTCGTTGTTCGAGGGACACACGGTAGCATGTCAATGCAGAAAACCATGACAGCAGGAAGCAAAGAGGTTAACACAAAAGGGTAGGAGGAGATGTATCTGCAAATTCACACCTTCTGTGACCTAGTTCCTTCAGGAGGTCCTACATCCCAGAGTTTCCTCCACCACCCAGAATAGCCTCTAGCTGGGGAAGGAAGTGTTCAACATGGGAACCTACAGGCAGCAGCAGCTCAGGTCAGGCTGTTAACAGCCACAGAGAGACAGGACCACAGAAGAGTCTCAGCGTGTCCAATTCACGAAAATACTCATTGCCAAGAGAGGGCCATGTGCTAGCTAGAGAATCTTCCCCAGTGTCTGCAACATTATTAGCTTAGCTTTTTGCTACAAAACACAAGAAAGCAGCACACCAGCTGTTTTTATAATTGAGGTGTCTGGAATGTTTCTACCTAAGTTCACTAGTGTTCTTTGAATGCTGCCATCTGACTTGGAAGACAGCTGATCTCTAATTCCCAATTACTTCATATTCAAAAGCCACACATGCTAGATATTTAAAATCAGGACTTACACAGAGATAAATGAAAATGGTTCTTGGGAGTAATCACTCTGTGGTAGATTAGAGGGACTCAGATCTCCCTAAAGTGGACAGGAATTAGGTAAGGTTAAATAGGGACTGAGAGTGTTAAGTGATTATAGGTTCCTATAATCACTCTTCAACATCTTATTTATCTCCCTCTGTCTCTTCCTTTAAAAGAAAAACTTTATCAATAATATGTGTCTAGAATTTATTCATTTCTTTTAGATTTTCCAGGATTTTTAAAAACGCAAACATTTAGAATATTCCCTTACCTGAGCTCTCTGTATTTTCTCAGTGACTGTTGTTTTCTGTCCCTTTTAATTCTAAGTTTATTAGCATGGGATTTCCCTTTATTTTGCTTACTTTAATTATGTTTTCAGAGAACTAAGTATTTAAATGTTTGGTTGAGTCTGTGTATTGTTCTTTTAGTTTCCACTTCATAAATGTTGGCTAGATCTCTATTATTACTTACCATCCATTGCTTTCAGATTCAGTTTGTTTTTATTTGTCTAAGACTGGAGATGTATACCTCAGGCACTTACATGAAGTCTCTCTGAGTTGTAAATCTATAGGTTTAGATCTATATGCATTCCTCTTAGAACTGTCTCAGCTGTATCCTGAGCTCTGCCAAATCCAATGTACTTAATGGTTTTCTTACACAGTCTTCTCCCAGTGCACAGAATGGCTTATTCTATATCACTAATACATTTCAAGAAAATTAAAAAAAAAACATTGAAAGATGCCTTTACCCATATTTTGGAAAGCAGATTTATAAGTGAGTTTATGTTTTTTGTTCATTTTGTTTTGTTTCAGTGTGTATGCATGTGCATATGGAAGGTTTTTCACACATGTGTAAATACACTTGTGTGGGCCCACATGTGTATGGTTGTGTGTGCAAGTGGAGGCCCAAGGTTGGGAATTATCTTTGATCACTCTTCCACTTTACTTATTGAAGCAGGATCTCTCGTTCAAACCCAGAGATTTCTGACAAGGTTAGTCTTGCTAGCCACTGGTCCTTGATAGTCCCTGCCTCCTGAGACTAGAATGACAGGAGTGCTGCTGGGCTCAGTCAGCATCGAAGTGAGTTTTTGAGCTGATGCTTCTGCTTGTGCAAGTGCTTTTACTAAACACTGAACCATCTCCCCAGGCTCCTAAATTAGCTAATTAATGCTTTGTTTATTATTTGGTAGAAGATGATTTTGAGGAAGCATTACATCTAACTGCACATTAAAGAGGAAAAACTAAGGGCTCTTTCTTAATAAACTTTTCCTTAGAAATAGAAATTTAACAACTTCTTGAATTTTTGTAACAAAATTCAATGACTTGCTCATAAATCAATAAAAATAAAATAGGATTGAAACACTAACACCATCCAAGAAGCTTAAGGAATTACAAATGGTGAGGTAGATGTATCATAGTAAGGAGCTCGTGATGGAGTAAAGCTACTCACCTTACAGTGGTCAGGACAAGAGAGAGAGGAGAGGCTACAGGCAGTATAGACCCTTCCTAGATCTGTCCACAGTCATGCACCACTCCATGTTCTCATCATCTCAAAGATTTACCCCACCATGGGCAGTAATGATCAATGACCTCACAATCTAGCCACTTCTGTATTGGGGACGAAGACTTCAATGCATAAGCTTTTAAGGTACATTTCAATCCAAACTGACTGACAGCCTACCACCAAGAACTTAGAAGAGTCCCTTAGAAAGGAAAGCAACTCCTTTTCTCCTGGAGTCCCAGCCTTTTTCCTACAAACACAGATGAATAACCTCTCTGGCTGCTGCTGCTGCTCCTCTTCTTCCTCCTCCTCTTCCTCCTCCTCCTCCTCCTCCTCCTCGCTCCCTCCCTCCTTTTCTTCTTCCCCTCTCTTTACCAGACACAACCTGACTGCACAACCTGCTTTTCCACAGCTCTTTCCTTTTGGCAGTCTTTATGACATAACTCATCTGCTACTTCTCCTTGACTGCCCTTGCTCCTGAAGTTGGCTAACTGGGACAACCACAGGCTGTGAGTAGGCAGACTGATACACATGTTAGCACTGGCTGCCACAAATCAGTCTTCTGTTAGCATTCCAAGTACTTTGGACTCAGCTTTAGTGTGTACAAGGGTCGTTTAGTTTGTTTCTTTCAGTATGTTTCTTCCTTACTTTGCTTTTCTCTATTTTATTCTTTCGTGTTTCATAGAAGCTACTGTATGATTAACTAAGTAGGTAAAAGGTCATGCAAATCAGCATTTCGTAAGCATTGGTCTTTGGCATGCATTGTAATGATAAGAAGGACTCAGTGAGGCAATTCTGAAGTTTCCAGGTTTATGTTTCAATGGATATGGCAGCTCAAAGAGTTGCCAACCCAAAGATATTCTTTGCTGTGTTTTATGGTGAAACATTCATATTAAAAAATAATAATCAGACCATCCAAATGTATAGCTTATAAAATGGCATATTTGACAGTTTGCTTGTGTAAATGTACATGCTGTATTTATCTATTCTGGCACTAGTTAGTTAATGCTATCTTTTGTATAAATATTCACTTTTACAAAGTTCAGTGCAAGGCATGCAGCACTATATTTATGCTTTTAAGGACCAGCATCATGCTACGCTGCCAGGGAGAAGACAAACTCCTGGGCCCAAGCAGTTCTCCCGATTCAGTTTTCCAAGCAGCTGGAACTACAGGTGCTGTGCTCAGCTTGTCATTTTAGTAGCTATATACTACATGTCTGCAAGACAATGCCAAGCTAAATCAGTGCTGCCTGCGCTTTTACATGTGATCAAACAAAAGTACCTGATAAAAGATTTACTTTCTCTGAACTGTAAAGGAATGGAATATTCTGTTCTTTACACTCTTCTGCATTTTCTAGCTGCATAATTTGTACATAACATGCATGATCATGCAAATACAAATTATATACACAATACACACTTATATCAAGAGCCTCAAGAGAACATAAAGTCCTATATCCTGCTTTCAGAAAAATTACGTCCCATTATATTCCTATTTATGGGTCTTAAATATTTTGTTAATGGTAAATATTTAACACTGTGTATTTCTGTACACACACACACACACACACACACAGAGAGAGAGAGAGAGAGAGAGAGAGACAGAGACAGAGACAGAGACAGAGACAGAGAGACAGAGATACACAGTGAGAGAGAGAGAGAGGGAGAAACAGAGACAGGACAGAGAAACATGGAGAGAGAAAGATACAAAGAGAGATACAAAAAGGGTAAGACATATTTGAAGGTTCATAGTTCCTTTGAAGCTTGGTTGGTGAATTCTTGGTGGTGTTCAAACATGGGCTACAGCTTTTCATTAGAGTACTTGAGGTGTTTGTATTGAATACGAACTCCCAATATTGCTTCATTTCTTAATTTACAGCATTCATATGAATGGGCAATAATTCAGTGTTAGTGGTTTATAACATGCATCTTTAAGCAGAATTTGCACATTTTCATTCAAAATAGGTTATATTCTCCCAATGACAAATACTTTCAGCTTGGTTTAAGGTAGTAGACAGACACACACACACACACAGACACATACCCATGCACTCTAGACTGTGCACTTTAATTCTGGAATTCTAGAATTCTAAAATAAAATAGACCATAAACAGTGAAAGGGGTAGCAATAATGGCATGACAACTAGCACTTGGCACTATAAACCAGGTGAACATCATGGTAGCTAGTCAGTGGAAAGACTGGATTTTGAGTCAACAGAGTAGTAATCTACAGTACCAAAAGTATTTTCACAAAAATGTGAAGCTAACAGATTGGCTTATATTTGTGCTTAACTAACCCTGACCTAGTTTGCTTCTCTGTTGTGATAAAACACTGACCAAAGTCAACTTGAGAGAAACGAATTTCTTTTTTTTTTAAATTAATTTATTTATTTACATCAAATCATAATTTTTCCTTTTTCACACAGGGGTTATAAACACAAAAAGGCAGGACGAGGGGAAGGAGATGACGCTGGAGTGTGGGTATTCAGGGGGAGTACAGATATCTTTCAGAATAGGGTATCAGCTAGGTGAAGGTTCAGGGGACAGGTCACTATGACTCTGCCTATGATTCACTTGTCCTTATCTAAGTTGGTACTACCCACCAAGGCTACCTATTTACAAGGTCTATGACTACTCAGGCTGGTAAATTTCCATGAAAGTTGCCTGTTTACAATAGCTTATAGCCATCTGTTTTAATGTTTTTCCACAGAGACCCAAGACGTGGTGTTAGTATACATGTATGACAGGCCTATTGCTGATTTTAGGCCTATGGCTGATTTTAGGCCTTCAGTGTATAAGCAGGGCTGCCCCTGACATCTCCTCTCTTCTCTAAGTATAGAAGGGCTGTGGCGATTTTAATCTTGCTAAGGCGGGGATAGAAGCTTGACCTCCAGTAATTGAAGGGGACTTTATAATGGCTCCGGTCCCCCTGTCGTTGTCCAGTGAGGCATGAGGGCCATACCTGTCCCGATGTCTTTTTCCTGGAGAGGGGATACTTTTGACATCAACCCCTATGCATTCAGGCTTGTCTTTCAGGGAACCCAAAGAGATATTTTTAACTTTTGTTTATATTCCCTTGCAGTGCTTAGCCTCACAGCCTAAGCAAGAATCCAGATCGCCAGTCAGAGGGGGTTCTGGGTGGCCTCTCTCTGCTTGGTCTAGGGGCAGAAGTACCCTCTTTTAGGTTGGGTGGAGATGGGTTTTGGGAACACCCTGGATAGAGTAACAACCTCATCTTGAGTCTCGTGGTCCTCCATAGCTAACTTATGATAATGTATCTGAATAGGTTTTGCTACCAAATTATCTATCTGTTGTTTCACAAAGTTAGTCAGCCTTTTCAAGGCCCATGAACCAAAAGAAATAAGCAAAAATAACCCAATTAATGGTCCCAAGATAGGAGGAAGTAGGGTTGACAACCATGGAGAGGTTGAAAACCAATTCTTGTACAAGCTCTCATCTTTCTCTTTCTCTCTGTCTTTCCTCAGAACCTTCTCTGACCTTTTTCATGCTCTCTTTAACCATCCCTGTCTTGTCTATGTAAAGGCAACATTCTTCTTTAAGGGCTGTACACAGTCTTTTCTACTGTAAAAGGATAAATCAAGTCCAATAAAGTCCTTTGCAATTTTTGGAGGTCTCTTCAGACAGCAAAATGAGGGATTTCTTCAGATTAGTGATGTCAGTCTCTAGCTGTTTGATGTCCTTGTCAATGGCCCACCAAAGGTCTGAGTAGTATAAGTTTGGAGACCAGCATCTGGATTAGAACTTCTAACAGCAGACATCATGGGTGATTCATTTTTACCTGGAAAGGAAAAAGAAGGGAATTCTCAGGGAGATTTCTCTTCCCTGGATGTCAATTGTTATTCATCATATTTGTGGTTGGGCCTGGCTTTGTTGGGGTATCTATTTTTTTCATTAATCTTTTTGGTAGCCAATTAGCTGTGCCTTCTGTGGTATCAAACAGCCGTATCAATCCTCGGCCCCATAAGAGAACTGGGTCCGGGCCATTCCCTTTAAGGGTAAGAGGGTCTTTCCACATAGCTGTGGCATAGTTTTTATTGGTCTCGGTGATGCCAGAGGCAGTCAGCAGCAGATTTGCCATGAGCTTTCAGTTTCAGAGAGTTAAAAGTAAAAAAGGCATGATAGAGAGCATTTCGGGAGACTCCCTGGGTGGGGGGGTGGTACCCGTTCCCCCGCTTTTGTTTTTAAAGCCAATTTTTCAGAGTTCTTGTAAAATCAGGGCAGAAGTGCCAGCAGCCACTCCTTCCACACTAAGAGGGGCATGAAGACACTATTTAAAGAAATATAAATCTATATTAATAATCTCTTTTATCAAAGGACTGTTATAGAACAGCCAACAACTAATCAGACTATATAATATATCGATTAATAATAGCTTCTTCTACTTTTTGTAAAATTACCACTCTTTTGTCAATTAATTGTTATGGGAAATTAGGATTTACATCTCTCTTGAGAATATTAAACGGAGACTTAAATTCTTTTGTGGAGAGCTTAAAATAAGATCTTAGCCAATTAGCATCTCCTAGAAACCTTTGAAAATAATTTGAAATAAGTAAACTATCTTTTTTTTTTTTTTTTTGCCAGACCCATTATCTGAGATACTGCCCAGGTTAGAGCTCCTGGGAGGCCCGTTTCTGCTGGGTTTTGTGAGGTTGGATACAGAGCTGCTGCCCAGGATCTGCTCTGTGCTCGGGCCAGACCGGAAGTCAGAAAGAATTTCTTTAGCTTACATATTACAGTCCACCACAGTGGGAAACAAAGACAGGATCTCAAGACAGGAACTTATGGACAGACACTGAAGCAGGGACCATGAACAATCACTGTTGCTAGCCTTCTGTCTGTCTGCTTCTGCTCTGTCTGCTTCTGCTCAGCTAGCTGTTTTTACAACCAGGATCACTTGCCAAGGGGTGGCATTATTCACAGCAGGCTAGACCTCCAACAATTAACAATCAAAAAAAAGATGTTCCATAGACAGCCAGTCTGATGAAGGTAATTTCTCTACTGAAGACTCTTTCTTCCCAGGTATGTCATGCTGACAGCCAAGAATGGCCATTGCAGAGTCGAAGCTTAGAAATCCACATACAGTCAAAGGATGGTGTGATTGTTGGCTTGGAAGATGGGAGGGGGCCACAAGACAAAGAAGGCAGGTAGGAGACATCTAAAAGCTGTAAAAGGACCTCCTGCACCTCCAGAGAGAAGGAAGTTTTGTTGACATCGACGTTAGACCCCTAACACCCATTTCTTAGTTTCTGATCTCTTAAAATGAAACAAATAAAAATATATGCTGTTTAAAGTATCCATTTGAAAAAGAATCCCCAAAAACCCGTGTATCTGAATGTTTAGTCATTTGGGCATGGCACTATTGGAGAAGGATTAGGAGGTGTGGCCTTGTTGGAGAAAGTGTGTTATTGGAGGGTGCTCTTGGAGGTTTCAAAAGTCCACAGCAGGCCCACTGTTGCTCTCTCTGTGTTTGCCTCTCCAGCACCACACCTGCCTGCTCCCACCATGACCTAAGCCTCTGAAACTGTAAGCAAGCCCCAGTTAAATGCTTTCTTTTATAAGAACTGCCCTGGTCATGGTCTCTTCACAGCAATAGAATTGTGACTAAGACAAAAGTTGGTAACAGGGACTAGGGTAATGTGACAGCCCTGAGGGTGGTATTTGTTGATGGAATGTGGAAGACGTTGGGACTTTGGATTAGAAAAGCTGCTGGATACTTTAACCAGGGATTAGTGGGCCATTCCAGTAAGAGCATGGAAGACAGTGGTGCCTAGTGTGATGTCGACTGTGAGAATCCAGATCAAGAGTTTTCAGAGGGAAAGAATATTAGTAAATGGCCTAGAAATCGTTCTAGTGATATTTTGACAAAGACCGTGCTTACTTTCTGTCCTTGCCCTAAAATTCTGCCTGAGGCTATATTGAAGCCATTCTGGATCAATGGCTTTGACAGAGGAGATTTCAAGGTAGCCTAGTACTGACTGTGCTGCATGTTTGTTAATGGTCACCCCTATGTAGATTGATAAGGAAAGGAGAAAGCTGAAAAAAATGCACTGTTTGTGGGGAAAATGTACAGTATTAGGAGAAAAGGAGCCCCAGGAAGTGTAACGGAGCTGAGTCCAGCGCTCAAGAAGATTAAAATGTTTAAAGAAAACTCTGATGCGGAGTGAAATAAAGGTAGTGGCGGCTCCAGCAGGTAAAGACACACCCAGCCACGCTTCCAATTAGTGAAAGGGAACTGGAGAAAAGTTTAAGCAGTGAAGGAAACTAACAACAACAGAAAACTGATGCAGATGTGTTTAAACCAAGGAGCCAAGTTCCAGGTTTAGTAGAAGTTAGCTGGGCTACAGGTTCTAGGACAGCCAAACTTAGGCAGTGAAGTAAACCACCAAAACCAGAAAGCTGTTGAAAACGTATTTGAACAAGGGGGCCATGTTCCAGCCCTAGTAAGCAGCAAGACTTGGCAGCTTCAGCCATGTGGTTCTAGCTTTACTGTCAAGGATACAAGAAAGGAGTTATTTAATCTCCCCCTGCAACTGAGGAAAATTACTGAGACCAGGCATGGGTCAGGGCTGCCCTTTCATGGAGGTCTAGAGAGGCCACTGTGTTAAGCTGTTAAGATAAAGTCTAGGTTAGGCTGGAAACCCCAAGATACTGGAGATGCCAGAGCACTGGGATGCCTGCTGGGGAAAGCTACAGAGCATGTGTGAACCAGCCCAAGAGAGAGAAGTGTGTTGCAATCAATAAAGGTGAAAGGAGTTGAAGATCTGGAGAGTGCTTTGATATCAGACATGGAGGTGCAGAGTTCTGAGTGTACCCAGCTGCGTTTTAGTCTTGCTCTTGTCCAGTGTTTCCTCACTAGACTCCCTTTTCTCCCTTTTGGAACGTTAATGTACATTCTGTGTATGTTGGAAGTGTGTGATCTACTTTTCCTCTGAGACTTTTGATTTTATAAGGAGTTACAGTTAAGGCATTGAACTTCTATCATTTAAACATTATTGATACCGTGATAGACTATGGCGACTTTTGAAGTTTAACTGAAGACACTTTTGCATAGTGAAATAGCTACAAGTCTATGGGGGCCAGGGAGTGAAATGCAGTGGTTTGAATAGGAACCCCCACCCCACTTCCACACACACACACACCAAGGCTCATATATTCACTGCTCGGTTATCAGGGAGTAGCACTGTTTGAGAAGGATTAGGAGGTGTGGCTGTGTGGGAGGAAGTGGGCTTTAATGGTTTCAATGAGGGTGGGCTCCAGGCCCAGCCCCTCCCCTTCTCTGCTTGCAGATCAAGGGAGCTCTCAACTACTTCTCCAGCACCACAGCTGCTGCCAGCATGCTCCCTCCAACCATGTTCCTGCCATGATGATAAAGGACAAACCTCTGAAACTGTAAGGCAGCCCCAATTAAATGCTTTCATTTTAAGAGTCGCTTTGGTAGTGGTGTCTTTTCACAGCAAGAGAACTCTGACTACTAAAACAGTTTCTAACCCCCCCCATCTCTCTCTCTCTCTCTCTCTCTCTCTCTCTCTCTCTCTCTCTCTCTCTAATATTTCTGAGACAGGGTTTCTCTGTTCAACACTCCTGGCTGTCCTGGAGCTCACTCTAAAGACCAAGCTAGCCTTGAAACACACCTGCATCTGCTTTCCAAGTGCTGGGATTAAAGGCATGTGCCACCATGCCTGATTTCTTATCTCTTAAAGTGAAACAAACAAGCTGGTCGATGGTGGCACTTGTTTTTAATCCTGGCACTCAAAAGACAGAAGCAGAAGGTTCTCTGAGTTCAAGGCTAGCCTGGTCTTCAGAACGAGTTCCAGCACAGCCAGGGCTACACAAAGAAATTCTTTCTTTTTTCTTTTCTTTTTTTTCTTTTCTTTTTTTTACAGTGTTGTTTTAAGCACTGCTGTTCGTAGTACTTAATTACAGCAGCAGGAAAAATAAATTAATGTGACATAGTTACTTGTCTAATAAGGCACTTTGTTAGTGATGGGTCAGGAATCAAACCTAGACATCTCTGACTTTCGGGCTATGCTCAAGCTACTTTACATAAACAAAGGAGAAGTAATTGACAGTGAGATGCTATCATCTGTGGGAAGAGGCACAGCTCCTGGCATGTTTGAGTCTCTCAATAGCTCCTTAAGAGACGCTGGACAGGGAGCCAAGTCTGCTGAGTGACACGCAGCCAGCGCTCTGGGGGATGATCGCTGCACAGTGCTGAAATATCGTCCTTTAGTCAGGGCGATTCTTATCGTTCTGTAACAATTGAACTTGCGCAGTTTTCTTCCCTACCAGGAATGAGATCTTAGGTCCTTTCACAACAGGTAGCACACAGGCCGATCATGTTCTGTTTGTTTTGAGGAAAGAGATACATTTTATTCTTCTTCTGATTTTAAAACCATGCACGTAACAAACCAGTAAGATTGTAAGACTAGGGTGCGTGTTCATACGTTTTCTGTAATCTCAGGTAGACACAGCAGTAAGAGGCTTGGGAGTCTGACAAATTTGAATTCAAGTCCAGAGTCTTCCGTTTCCTGGCTCCGTGGTCTGTGTAAGTCACCCACACTTCCTAGGTTTCAGGTTCCTCATCTATAAAACATACTGACTTCCTCAGAAAGTAGTGAGATTTAAAGGTGATTCCAGGTATAAAGTAGCTAACTCAAATTTTATTGGCACTCCATTGTTTTTAGCCTAAGCAAAGTTGCCTCCCTGTCCGTTACATTATGCTTTTGGGAGAATCTTCCCCTTCATGAAACCTTCAAGCATAGGTCTCTGAGATGATCATGTTTTTGAAGACAGGTACATGAAGATAAATACATGGTACATGGAACCTGACGTGTCCTGGCTGTCTGTACTTTGCCTAGGCCACTCTCAGCCTTCATCACTCCCTGAAGAACCCTGTGTAGCTCAATCTTTACCTTGGTTTTAATTTTTCTGATAATACTAATATGCTTAATAATTTTTAATATTGTTGTTAATACCTTGCATTGCTTACTAGTTTAAATTATCTTTTTGAAAAGAGATACAGTAGATATTAAGTTACACCAATGGCTGGACCATAAGCTGTATGACATTTGAAACTCAAAAGGGAAATAAACACTAAGTGTACATTATAAGGAAGCATTCATTGCCTCTTAGGTCACTTTGGAAATCATCTTGGTGTCCCCTTCCTCTGTCTCTCAATATCTACATCCCTGTTGGTCTTCGCTGAAAACTGACTAATTCTTCACCTTCAGTACAATTGTCCTGGCATCCATGAAGACTCAGGACTGCTTTACGAAAACCAGGCTACGATTTCCTGATGAGTCCCTGCCTGCAGTGGCAGGTGTGAGTGTTGTTACAAAGGTTAAAAGTTGCACGGCTATGCCCTAGTTTACTGCGCTCTGACCCTCCACCTGTCCTCACCAGGACCTGTCTCTGTTCAGCCCTGGGTTTCACCCCATGTCCTCTTTATGGTTCACTGAGTGCTTTTCTGATTTCCAAGGTTTTCACACAAGACAGTAAATGTGACTAAAGTAAAGGGACACCTGTACATAGTCCCATTTGTGCAGAATGTAAGCACATTTATCCAAGTCCTAAGAGAGGAGGAAAGGGCAAAGATGATAAGCAGTTATTAGTTTCTAATTCTTGACCTTGGGACATGATGAAATTATTACACATTGCTTCATTTAGCTTATTAGTCTTGTCTTGATTTTTTTCTTTATGTTCATGATTACATTGTCCTAAAGTTTTAATTTCCAGAAGTATTCTCTCAAGGTTTGGTCTCCAGGCTATGCTAACCTTATAAAATGAGATGGGCTTTACTTTCTGTTTGTCTCTTCTTTATAAGTTAGAGTAAAACAAGGTATTTTTTCATAGAATGTTGGCTAGAGCTCACCAGATGATCTTGTTCTGTGATCCTGTAGCTTTCAGCCTCTGTTCTGTTGCATTAAAGACTGTCACCAGCTTGTGCAATGTTAAAGCTGATTGAACTTTAACTGTTGCCATAAGATCGAAGGGCTTTAGTTTGCAGTAAACACAGATTCACAAGAGTCTCACAAGGACCTTTCCCCTAGATTCCAGTGGTGACATGTCACACAGCTACAGTGTACATCAATACCAGGAAACTGACACTGGAGCCACAGGAGCATACAGTCCTGTATGCTGTCACCACAGTGTGCTTGTCTAACCACTGCTGCAGCCAAGGGGCAGGAAGCATGCCCCGGTGCCACTCACTGATACAGTCCTGTCCCGTCTGCTTCGTTCTCGCCCACCACGTGCAACTCCTGATGATCGATGGTCTGTTTATTATCGATATTGCCCATCCTTTTAAAATTGTTCTATAAATTTAGGACACAAGACTCAATTGGTTCAATCTGGTTCTAACCCAAAACCTTCCTTCCTGTAGTCCAGATTCCATAATACTAGACATGCTGACAAAGGAAGGAGGCAATCAGTAGTCCTATACAGCTGCCATTTTAACCACAGCAATGAGTGGCATTGCAAGATATCCCTAAAGGTACGCAAGTGACCCTCGCATATTGGGTGTAACCAAAGCTGTGTAATTGGATTTAAGGCCACTTAGCAGGAGGACAAATCATGGAAGATACTAAAATCCTCACCAGCTACCCAGAGCTACCGAGGCCTTGGCTCTTAGAAGAGAACCTATTATTAACACTTGCTAAATCAACATGATTCTTTGCTGCATTTTGAATTGTAGTTTTATACGCACAGGCAAGTGTAGCTCTTACCCTTCAAAACAGAAACCTCTCTTTGACCTTAGAATTCCCAGTCCTAAATGGAATATTTTTGTCAAAACTCTCCCTTCAGGGTTAAGGGAAAGGGAGTGAGGAAGAGTGTAAGAGCCAGAAGGACTGGAGGACACCCCAGGACTGATGCACACATGAACTCACATGTGTGGCAGCTGCGCACAGGCTGCACAGGTTTAAGCCAGATAATCTAAGGATTTAAACGGGGAAGTAAATACAATCTCTTCTCCCAAACCAAGACACTATCTCCAGCTGACTTCTGCTTGCAAAGGGAACATCTGTGTTCTGTAATGGAGTCTCACCAGGAACACAAACCACACTTCAGGGAAGGGCCCATGGCCAGCAATAGATGGCCAACACAAAATAAACTCAATGGTATTTTTGGAAACTTTGTCGTCTCATAATGCTTTCTCTAGGATTTTTTCCCATTTCTTCTTTCTTACAGTCTCTTGCTTATATGTTACAATTCCTGATATAATACAATTTATGCTTTAAGGGTTCTGTTTTGTATCCACCCCTTTTGGTAGTATTAATTTAAAAACCTTGGCTATTGTTAGAAGTATTTAGTGATTTTTCTATGATCTGCATCTGTGTTTCTTCTATGATTACTGTTAATGTCTTGTTTGCCATCTGCGGCTTTTCTTAGCAAAATGTCTGCTGTGAACCTTGCTCATTTCTCATGAGATTTTGCTCTTCGATTATGGAGTCTTGAGAATTCAGTGTGTTCTTCTGAGTGGGTGGGTGTGGTCTTACTGATGAACAGAGGGCCTCCTGTGTGTTAGGTGACGTTCTAAGCTACAGGCCTCCATTTTCTGTTTCCAGCCGCTTCTTCGACACAGGATTTGCAGACAGTTTTTCTGTTTGACGTCTCATCATCTTGTTTGCTCGCTTTCAGACATTATTATTATTCCCTTTTCCTGTCAGTAGGGATCAAGCCCGTGGCCTTCTTATGCGTGGCCTTCTGCGTGGCCTTCTGCGTGGCCTTATGCGTGGCAGGCAAGCTGTGCATCACTGAGCTCTGTTTACGTGCCTTTCACATCGTAATAATGTCTGTTGTAGAACAGCATGTTAGCATATTGATCTGGTCCAATTTGTCAGATCTCCTTTTTATGGATCATATTTTAGTATCTGCCCCCCTCCTTGATACTTAAGCTGTAGACTCTGGAGATTTTCTCCTTTTCATTCCTACAATTGTTATGCTTTTATATTTTACATCTATTTTCCATTCTGAGTTAGTGTTTTTAAAAAGCCTAAGATTTCATCATTCTTCTGCCCATTCTTTCTCCCTCATTCCCTCCCTTTTCCTCATCCTCTTTCTTTCTTTTCCATTTCTCATAAACTTATCTTTGTTTTGGTTTCACATATAAATGTATATTTTACTTTACGCATTATTACTTCTGTCTTCTAAAATGTGCCCAACACACACTGGCTATTATATAAACCCATTTTCTGTTACTATAACCCCAAAGCCAGCTACCTCAGTGCCAGTTTTCACAACTGAAATCCCAAAATGCTGGGCACTCTTGGTTGGGCCCTCTTGGCTGCATCACATCCTCAGAGCTGTGTCTTGGCAGAGGTGTAACAGTGAGGTAAGAAAGCAAGGGGGAGGTCAACTTGGCACCCTTGACTGTTTCACAAGAGCTACTTAATCCCTTCTGTGGGAAAAATCCTCATGACCTCCAACTAAGCACCTCACTTGCAGGTCCCACATTCTACTGATGTCACCTGACTGGGAACCAGAGTCCTCCGCAAGCACCTTTGAGATACACGTTTGACTTGAAGTGTAGCCGTTGTCCTGTCCCCTGCCCTTGGTGTACAGTATTTTTATCATCTTGAAGAAGTCCAACTAATCTGCCTTAAATGTTTCTCTTTATACTTTTGGTATCATATCTGATGCTTCCAAAGACTTACTTCTGCATTTTCGTGTTGATTTTATTTCCTGTGATGTATTTACTAGATCTAGCCATGTTTGTGGAATCTTCAGATCATGCATCAAATGTACTTTCTTATGTTTTATTCTCCATCAATATAGACAGCTCTGTTGGTAAGAGGTGGGAAATGGGGTGCCCCATGTTATCCCAGATTTATTAGTCTTTTTTAAGTTTTTATTTTTATTGATTTCTTTTATTCTCCCTCTCCCTCTCCCTCTTCCCCTCCCACTCCCACTCCCTCTCCCCCTCCACTCCCCCTCCTTCTCTCTCTCTCTCTCTCTCTCTCTCTCTCTCTCTCTCTCTCTCTCTCTCTTACACACACACACACACACATTTTGAGCACACTTTACAGTCCCTTCTATAAGACCTCATCAAGGGGCTGATATCTCATCTTCCTCAGGGATGGTTTTGACTGTTTTAGTTACTAGGATGAGCCATGGTTTTGTGATGGTTGATCTTGACTGTCAGCTTGAAGGAATTTAGAATCACTTAAAAGACACACTCCTGGGGGTGTTTGGGATACAGCTTCCAGAGGATTTTTATTTTTTAAAGAAACTGAGGTACCTTCCCCTGACCAGTCCAGATAAAACAAAGGGGAGCATACCCATCCACTCCATTTCTTTTGTTCCTCAAGAGACATCAGACCCAGCACCTTTATTCTTCCAGTCTGGCTCAGCACCAGGGAACTCCCAGGCTTTCAGCATCAAAGGAGCACCTGTGGCAGCTGCCTTGTGAAGTAAGCAGCCTCCAGAGTCTCTGACACTGCAGGACATAGCCACCATTGCTACACTACCCAGTCCTGATATGTGAACCAATGTACTAGATCACTTTTGGATGGAAACACATTCTATTGGCTCCCAGTCCCTAGAGGACTTTAACGCATACATTTCCAATTTAAAAAATATTTGCTTTTGCATTGTGATTTTTCTTCTTTTTTTTAACAAAATATTTGAACATTATAGCATGATGACAATAAATCAAATTCTTGTTCCTCCTCAAGTGTTACTATAAAGATTCTTTCATTTGCTGTTTTTACCGTGTGTATGAGTGTGTGTGTGTGTGTGTGTGTGTGTAGTGTTCTTTGTCTATGTGTTACTGGAGATTGAACACAGAGCCTTGCATATGCCAGAAAAGCACTTTACATTCCTACATTCCAGTTTTGGAATATATATTTATTTATTTTTATTTACATTTCAGATGTTATCCCCTTACCCCATTCCTCCTCCCCCCCCCAGGAACCCCCTATCCCATCCCCCCTCCTCCTGCTTTTATAAGGATGTGGCCCCACCTATCCCCTCACTCCCACCTCCCCACCCTCAAATTCCCCCACACTGGGAGTCCAGCCTTCATGAAACCAAGGATCTCCTCTCCCACTTATGCCCAATAAGGCCATCCTCCACATATACAGCTGGAGCCATGAGTCCCTCCCTATATGCCCCCAGGCTGGTGGTTTAGACCCTGGGAGCTCTGGTTGGTTGGTATTGTTGTTCTCCTCATGGGGCCACAAACCCTTTCAGCTCCTTCAGCACCTTCTCTCTAACTCCTCTATTGGGAACCCCTTGGTCAGTTCAATGGTTAGCTGTGAGCATCTGCCTCTGAATATGTCAAACTCTGGCAGACCTCTAAGGAGACAGCTATATCAGGCTCCTGTCAGCATGCACTTCCTGACATCCACATCAGTGTCTACCTTTGGTGACTGTACATGGGATGGATACCCAGGTGGAATGGTCTCCAGATGGCCCCTCCTTCAGTTTGTGTTCCACATTTTGTCTCCATATTTGCTCCCTTGAGTATTTTGTTACTCCTTCTAAGAAGGACCGTAGTACCCACACTTGGTCTTCCTTCTTCATGAGCTTCATGTGGTCTGTGAGTTGAATCTTGGGTATTTCAAGCTTCTGGGCTAATATCCAATTACCAGTGAGTGCATACCATGTGTGATAAGTGAGTGCATACCATGTCCTTTTGTGGTTGGGTTACCTCACTCAGGATAATATTTTCTAGTTCATTCATTTACATAAGAATTTCTTGAATTCATTGTTTTTAATAGCGGAGTAATACGCCATTGTGTAAATGTATCACATTTTTTTTATCCATTTCTCTGTTGAAGGACATGTAGGTTCTTTCCAGCTTCTGGCTATTATAAATAAGGCTGCTATGAACATAGTGGAGCATATGTCTTTGTTATATATTAAAGCATCTTCTGGGTATAAGCCCAGGAGTGGTATAGCTGGTTCCTCAGGTAATGATATGTCCAATTTTCTGAGGAACTGCCAGACTGATTTCCAGAGTGGTTGTACTATCTTGCAATCCCACCAACAATGGAGGAGTGTTCCTCTTTCTCTACATCCTGGCCAGCATCTACTATCACCTGAGTTTTTGATCTTAGCCATTCTGAATAGTGTGAAGTAGAATCTCAGGATTGTTTTGATTTGCATTTCCCTGATGACTAAGGACTATTATACCCAGCAAAACTCTCAATCACTATAGATGGTGAAACCAAGATATTCCATGACAAAACCAAATTTACACAACATCTTCCCACAAATCCAGCACTTCAAAGGATAATTGATGGAAAACTCCAACACAAGGAGGGAAACTACAACCTAGAAAAAGCAAGAAAGTAATCTTCTAACAATCCCAAAAGAAGATAGCTATACAAACATAATTCTACCTCTAATAACAAAAATAACAGGAAGCAACAGTCATTTTTCCTTAATATCTCTTAACATCAATGGACTCAATTCTCCAATAAAAAGACATAGACTATCAGACTGGATACATACACAGGACCCGGGATTTTGCTGCATACAGGAAACATAACTCAGTGACAAAGAGAGACATCAGAGTAAAAGGATGGAAAACAGTTTTCTAAGTAAATGGTCGAAGAATGGCTGAAGTAGCCATTCTAATATCAAATAAAATCTTCTTTTAACCAAAAGTAATCAAAAAAGATAAGGAAGGACACTTCATACATATCAAAGGAAAAATCTACCAAGATGAACTCTCAATTCTGAACATCTATGCTCCAAATGCAAGGGCACCTACATACATAAAAGAAACTTTACTAAAACTCAAAGCACCTCACACAATAATAGTGGGGGATTTAAACACCACACTCTCAGCAATGGATAGATCATGGAAACAGAAACTAAACAGAGATACAATGAAATTAACAGACGTTTTGTTATTTTTTTAAAAATGATTTCTTTTATCTTTTAAGATTACAATGTAATTATTTTAATTCTCTCTTTTCCTCATGCCAAACCTTCCCATATACTCCTCCTTGCTCTTTCAAATTCCTAACCTGTTTTTCATTAATTGTTGTTACATATAGTCCTAAATATCATTCATATATATATCATCAGTACAACCTGCTCAGTCTGTACAATGCTACTCATTATGTGTGTTTCAGGATTTGCTATCTGGTCTTGTATAATAAACAGATATGTTCTTCCCTGGAGAAGATCATTTTTAACAGTCTCTGTTTTCCTTAGTTGCCTGTAGTCTTTGTGTAAAGTGGAGGACAAAAATGTCTTTGCTTTCCTAGAAAGGAATAATGGAAACAGGAAAGAAGAGATAGAAGAGAAGAACAGAGAGCCATCCTGTTCTAGGTTTTTCCGGATAGGCTCTATACTGGGATTCATTTTTGACACTGAGCCAAATGGTACTCATGTGATACTCACTGAGGTGAGCCTTGGGAATTTGCTGAAGTGAAGCTTTAGATTCTGCACTTAACACAAGTCTTGTCCTGACCATGTATGTGCTTTTCTCAATTTCTCAGAATACAACGGAACTAATTTGCTTTTTTTTGTTGTTGTTGCACTAATTTACGTTTTTGTTGTTGCTGGGCAATGAGGAGAAGGAGGAAGGAAAGGAGACAGAGTCTCATGTAGCCAAGCCTGGCCTGTAAATCCAGCCTCTGATTCTCCTGCCTCCACCTCCAAAATGCTGAGAGTGAAGACATACCCCATCACGCCTGACTCTGACTTCACTTTCTGAATGCACCATTTTCCAAAGCGATTCTCTCCTGGACTTTACCTTCCAAACCTGAACTGGTCCACTGTGACTTTAAGTACAACCTTGCCCTAGGCTGCTGTGGGTTTACTACCCTCTGATGTTCTGAGTAAAGCCTTTTTCAAGGCTAGGTAAATTTCAGATTAGGAAAGCAGAGAGAGAAAAGAACACTTAGTCCTTCAGGCAGCCCTCAGGCAAGTCACATAGAAACCCATAAGATCTGCTCGGCTTTCTCTGAACTAGCAACCAAGAATCCACAGTGGGGACATGGGCTGCTGTCCTCCAAATTATCACTGTCCTGGTTTTCCTAGTGGTTTGTTCTTCAGTGTTTAATAAAGCTGGTGATGACCGTTTCCATGGGCAGATTAGAGCTCCCAGCTGTCAGTTTGGTTATTCCTGAAGTGACCTTCTGAAAGGCTTGACTGATGCTCTCCCTTTAGCATCTATCTGTGCTCAACTTTAACATAGCTGAGGCAGCATAACTGAGTGTCAGCACAGTGGCAGAGCCATCTCTATCCCTTACTTTTTCAGCATTTGCATCTGAGCATTCTAAATTGGTTCTTATCCACGGGTGAGCTTGCTGCATTCCACCTGAGAGTTCATTCTCCACTGAAACATGGAACCTTTCACACACATGTGGTACACGTTCGTCTGAGACTAAGTTGTAACCCTTATGGAGATTCCGATGATTCTTCTTCTGCCTTCTTAACATATTTTATCATTACATTCTTCCTTCTATTCTTGAAAGTAATATGCTCCTCCTGTCCTTACAGCTCTCACCTGGGAAATTCACAGAAGTAAGCTTGGCATGTGTTAGGTCACATGAGAATTCCTCTCCACCTCAGTTGATTTCTCATCTGCTCTATTTACTTATGGCAAATTATTCTACAAAATCCAAATTTACTTAGATTTAGTTAGTTCCAATGCACACTGACATGTCTGAGTTCAGATGTCCAAAGTCCAGGGGGAGCTTTTAGAAATACAAGAGCAATAATGATCATTCTCCCAGTCTATTGCTGAGAGGGGGCAGAGAGAGAGAGAGAGAGAGAGAGAGAGAGAGAGAGAGAGAGAGAGA
>NW_021604705.1:2756021-2777129 GCF_004785775.1 Grammomys surdaster
AGAGAGAGAGAGAGAGAGAGAGAGAGAGAGAGAGAGAGAGAGAGAGAGAGAGGATAAACTTACATAGGTCACTGAAAGAATAAATATGCACTTTGATATTAATATGCACTTTGATATTATAAACATTTTAATTATCTCCAAGTAATTTAGATACAAACTCCACTGTATGCATTAGTGCCCCTAATGCAGCCGTAACAAACGCCACAGAGAGCCATGGTTAGCCACAAAGCAATCTGAAGGCTGCAAGACCAGGGACCAGGTGCCTGCAAATTTGGTTTCTTCTGTAGTCATTCTTTGTGGCTTGTCTGTGGAACTGGGACCAACTGTAAAGGTCCAGCATTAACTTAACTGTCTCTTTGAAAGGCCACATCTTCTAACCTAGCCAACCTGATGTTTCTGTGGCAACAGTACTGAGCCTAAATGCAAAGGGTAGTTATACCTTGATATCTCTTTGTCGGTTATTAACCAGAACAAGTAATTTAAAGTTAATCAGTTCATAATAAAATGGGCAAAGATGTCAATACAATTACTTACCTAAGCCGCCATTATGGGCTAGATATAGAGCAGAATTCATAAGAATTAGCTTTGGTAGCTTAGTGAATTATATGCTATCAGGAAGATGTTTGATGTCAACCTGACTCAAAAAATTAAGATTAAAAAAGCAGGCTTCTAGTTTTCTCTCTGTTACTGTGATGAACCATGACCTAACATCGCTTGGAGGTGAGGAAAGGGTTTATTTGGCTTGTATTTCTAGGTCATAGTCCACCACTGAGGGAAGTCAGGGCAGGAACTTGAGCAGAAGCAGAGGCAGGAGTCATGGGAAAAAAGCTGCTCACTGGCTTGCTCTCAGGCTCATATTCAGCCACTAACACAGTTTCTTAGATAGTCCAGGCCCATCTACAGGGGATGGTGCTGCCCACAGTGGATGGGGAATTTCCATAGCAATCATCACTTGAGACAATCTCTCATAGATCTGACCACAGGCCAATCTGATTGAGGCCTTTTTCCAGTTGTCTTTAAAACATGTGACTGTGGCTGTATTATCACTGAGGTACCCTCTACCTCAGTGCCTAGCAGGCCACCTCCATCCATACTTCTAGACAAGAGAGTCCTGGAATATATGAACACTTGTCTATTCAGCCTAGACAGGGCACTGACAAAGAAGTGATTTCAGGAACTGCCCAACAAAAGGAGATAGAACCTGTAGAGACCCCTTCAGTAGATAGGCATGGCCCCCAGTTGACGGATGAGGCCACCCGCTCATCTCAAAATTTAGAACCCAGAAATATTCCTATCCAAGGGAAAGACAGGGACAAAAAAAGGAACAGACACTGAAGCAAAGGCCATCCAGAGACCACCCTACCTAGGGATCTATCTTATCTGAAGACACCAAATCCCAACACTACTGCTGATGCCAAGATGTGCTTCGTGACAGGAGCCTGGTATGGCTGTTCTCTGAGAGATTCTACCAGCACCCGACCAAGACAGATGGAGATATCCCCAGACAATCATTGGACTGAGCCCAGAGACCCCAATGGAAGAACTAGGTGAAAGCCTGAGGGAGCTGAAGGGGATTGCAATTCCATAGGAAGAACAATATCAACTAACAAGACGGCCCCCACCCCCACCCCCCAGCTCTCAGGGACTAAACCACCAACCAAAGAATATACATGGAGGGACCCACGGCTCCAGATACATACGTAGCAGAGGTTGGCTTCATCTGACTTCAATGGGAGGGGAGGCCCTTGACCTTGTGGAGGTTTGATGCCCTAGCGTAGGGAGATCCTAGGGCGGTGAGGCCAGAGTGGGTGAGTGGGTGGAGGAACATCCTCATAGAGGCAAAGGGGAGGGACAATGGGGGATGGGATGGAGGGGAAACTGGAAAGAGGGATGTCACTTGAAATGTAAACAAATAAAATGGTTAATATAATAATAATAAAAGAGTAAACTGAAGAAGAAAAGGTGATTTCAGTTGTGTCTAGCTGGGTAATAAAGTTGTGTGAAGGATTATTTACATGCGCATGGCTGATGCAAAGGCAGCTGCATGACCAAAATATCCACGGCAGCCTGAGTGACAACTCACAAAAGCTATACCCCTAGACCTGCTCGCCCAGCTTGCAGGGAGCTCTACCAAAGAGTTGCTTCTCCCATAACAATCACTCGCTGCCGACCCTTGGGTGGGGCCCCATGAGTTTTACAGCTTTCTGAACTCCCAGAAGCTCTCAGCTTTATTTGCTTCCTGGTTTTTAGATGTCCTCCCTCTTCCTTCCAGGAGAAAATGTTTCCAGTCAGAGGAAACAGCTACACCGTGGTCCTCAAGACTGCCGTAGGTGGCTGGTGGGCACTGAAACGCACCCAGCAGGGTACAACGGTGTGAAGACTAAACCAAAGAATTGCTATGTCATCCCTACATGACTGAACGTTTTAATATATTGTCTCTCATGATCCTCTCAATAACAGCCCTAGAAGGAAAAGGCTTCTTTATCGTATAGGCACAGGAAAGGGAGTAGCGTGCCCATATTCCTGTCTCACTTGGTGGTCTCCCAAGCCCTGGCTCCTCCACTCCAGACATCATGTCTGCTGTGCATGCTTACAAAAGGGGACACCCAGAGGCAGTTCCTGTTGCTCTGTGCAGCTACTCCAGCATGAACAGGGCAAGGAAGGACAGGAATTCGACCAAGCTCCTCTGTCTGTGCTTGCCACACACATCTTAAAAGGTTTATTTGAGCAGAAATCATCCTCAGCTACCGGTGTTTTTCCTTTCTTTCTTTTCTAATTAATCACATGCGCTGGAACTTGAAACTGTCCCCTAGCTTCTAGAACACCCAACCCCTGCTTGATTTTGTTTCTCCAGCAGCATCCAGGGTGGATGAATAGGGCCTTATTGTTTGGGTTTCTACTCAGTGAGCCAAGTTAATGCAATTTGCTTTGCCCAAGTTCTGCGGGGTTATGGCAGCTTTTTAGCAATGAGTACACAAGAGGAATGTTGTGTTCTGACAGGTTACAGATTTCTGGAGGACCCAGCCTAACTCCAGAACAAATTGGAGACTAATTACAAATGTTGTATTAAGAACAAAAAAAGAACACCAAATTATGAACATTTTATCAGGTGAACCTTGAGAAGGGAAGTCTGGGAGGTACAGGGTGGTGTTCAAAGAAATTACCAATATTTGCCCATGATTTGATCAAATTATAGTACCAAAGAGGTGGAGAGGGTAAAGAGTTTATGGCTATCTTTTCTAGTTTTTTAATGTATGAATATTTGTTTTTAATTTTAGGCTGCTTTATAACCTGCTGGTCTTCAGGCCTTTGCTGTCGGAAGTATGCAGCAGGAGTCAGTGAACTGGGGCCTCAGAGCTGAGGTATAAACCTCAGGCCAGGGTCAGAACTGTTGAGTCACATCTTGCTTGACAAGGTCTCCAGGAGATGTCTGTATAGTAGTCTACCCTGACAAATGATTACAATGTCTCAAGAGGCTATGGTGTTTCTTCTCTGTGGGCTGGGGATTGGAGGGTAGGGTGGGATCTTCCCTAGAAGAGCTTGGGTAAGTGATACCAGGAGGTGAACTTCCAGTAGAGTACATGGTGTAAACTGAGGGGCACACTGTCCTCCTAAACTGGTGAGCTTTTTTTTTTTTTTTTGATTGCTAATTGAAGTGGAGGCACCCAGCCCACTGTGGGAATTCCCACCTCTGGGCACGTGATTGTGGTGGTAGAAGAAAGCAAGCCGAAGAAGTCGTGGAGATGGAGGCACCAAGAAGTGTTCCTACCCCCAGGTTCCTGCCCAGATACCCTTTTCTTTACAAGTTGCTTTTGGTTATGGTGTTGATCAGAGCAGCAGGAAGCAAACTCTATCAACAGGTGGCTTTAACATTAACCTGCTGTTTCCTCATTCCAACCCCTTCTTCATAATTCCCCAATGCTTTTGTTTTACTAACTTACCCGTGTTTTCCTGTACTGCTGTGGGTTTTGTTAGTGTATATATTCGTGTACGTTTATGTTTGTATGTGATCATTTCAAGTGTTATCATGGGTGGGAGAAAGCTACCAATTTGCTTCTGAGATCCAGTTGGTTAGCCAAGAAAAGAGTCAAAACTTTCGTGAAATTTCTAAAACTACAAAATTGGTTTTCAGAAACAAGATCCCTGTTTGGATTATAGAATTAATATTTTAAAACTCTTATACATGGGGGAAAAACTCACTTTACATCTAAACTGTAGCAGTAAACATTAAAGGCATTTTCCCAAGAGACCTTAACCCTACAGGCAACTGAGATAAGAGTGGAGAGGTGTGGAGTGGGAGTGGGAGAGGTGTCCTATCCCAGGGACATCTTTGAAGCACCAATTGGTTGTTCAGAAGAACTGAGAAACACATGCATTTGTTTAAATTCGGGGTCCTGTGAAATGAGATGTAGATAATTACGGGAGGGTTGTCCCAGTAGAAAGGATACTCTGCACAGCGAAACACACATTGCTAATTAAGGCAACGGCAATCTAGATTCCTGCTAAAAAAAAAAGCTGAAGAGCCTGACTCAGAACCTGAAATTCTGGTTTGTGCTTCAAAGATTATTTGGATCCAAAAAGGCTTGGTGGTATGGATCTGTGTTCCAATCTACTTGGGAGCCGAGGTGGGAGGATTGCAAATTCCAGGATTGCCTGGGCAGCAGAGTGAATTGGAGGACATTCTGGGCAACTTAGTGGGACCCTGTCTCGAAAAGAGGACTTGGGTTGGAACTCTTCTGTCGAGTGCTTGCCTAGCATGTGTGAGAGAACCTAGACTGCACCCCCAGTACCCTCCACCCAGAAAGTGAGGAACCACATTTATAAAGCAGACAGTTGTCACCAGGCTTGCCAGGAATGTGGTAAGGAAAATGGAGATAGCTTTTTGTTGTTTAATTTTCAGATTGTATTTTAATTACAACGTTTCTCTCTTCCACTTCCTCCCTTCTTATCCCCCACACACCTCTCCCTTGACTTGCTAAAATTCATGGCCTCTTTTTTTATAAGTTGTTATTGCATGTATATATGTGTTTGTGTACACACACATATTTCCAATATAACTTGTTGAGTCCATATAATGTTACTTGTATGTATGCTTTGAGGGCTGATGTTTTGGCAATAAGCAACCAGTTGGTGCATCAAAGATTATTCCCTGGGAAGGGACACCTCTCCCACTCCCATCTTAACTCTGTTGTTAGTAGTTCTTTGTGTTGGGTTCATGTTTCTTGGGACATTACCTTTAATGTTTACTGCTACAGTTTAGATGTAAAGTGTTTTCCAGAGGCCCCTGAGTTAAAGGACAGGTTCCCAACCATGGCATTATTAGAAGGTGATGGAATATTTAAGAGACAGAGCCTGGGGACAGGGGTCATGGAGGTATGATCCCAAACAGTGGGTCTTTTCTGTTGTTTGATTGCCACAGTGTAAACAGCTTTCTGTCCATGTTCCTGTTGTGGCAATGATGTAATTGACCACTTACTGAATCCTCCAAAACTGTGCCCGAAGCCCTTGCTCTTTAAAGTTGACCATCTCAGGTAACAGTTACAGTAACAGAAAACTGACCAACACACTCCCCATTCCTTAGATCTATGACTAACACAAAAACGACAAGGTCACTAGAGTGTCCCCACACTGTCCTGCCTGACACAAAAATATGTTGAAAACAAGCTCAGAGTAAATCTAGCCTAGACTCATTGCTCTTTACTGCAAGCTTAAATGACTCAGGAGCTGGCTCCTCCTCCCTGGAATCTCCCAAACTGTCCAGTAACTTTTGCCATGTAAGCCACACTTGGTGGCTTCTTATAACCAGTGATTGTTTCTTATGTCTGCAACCTGATTCTTGTCTTACTCCCAGGCGAGGGTGTTTTAGTAGCAGAACAGGTATTTGATCAGACTCTGTCAGAGCATTTTAGCTCACAGATGCTCTGAGTCTTTACAGGCAAATATAGCAATCAAAGATGGCTAGTGTGACTAATTGTACAGGTGCTCTGGGAGTGATTAGAATAAACTTCAGTTTTGGGGAACATCTTAAATTATTTGCTAATCATGATGATTCCCGTGTTACAAATTTAAAAAATTAAAAAATAGTTAAGCCCTTCTGGATGCAATCACTCTCTCTGTTTTGGTTCTTATGCTCTTTAGAAGGGAAGTCAAGTTTCCTTAGCATCTGTTAGTACAGGTCACTGCTTAGTAACCAGAGTTGTAGGACCGTGAAAGGATGATTTGGTCTCCAGTAGAGCACTGGCTTTGAGAGAGCCGGAGACCCAACAGGTGTCCATCGCCTGCGTAGGGACGGCACATATCTCGCCATGCCCCTGGATTCCAGACTCCTGACACTCCGTCTAAGATCTCCATTTGATCAGCGCCTTGCAGTCATGTAGGGCTACATGTAGAGGGCGTGACTACAGGCTTCAGCCTCAGGAGATTTCCATATTAATGAGTTACCTAAAGGCCATAGAGTGTAGCTGGGCAGAAGATGCAGGGACCAACAATGCAACAGAGATCCATGCCCTTCAGCTGTCCCCGCCCCAGAGTGAACATTGCCAGAGCTGCAGTTTTGCCTCTGATTTTTGTCCAGTGTACAACAAGGCAATAATTTGTCATACATACACAATACTTTCCCCAAGTTTTGACATAGAGTTAAGGAAAGAGCTTTATCAGAGTGGCCCCAAGGGATCAGGAACTCTTTGTCATCTGATCTTTGAAGAGTTTCTACCAGTGTAGAAGGAAGATATGTCTCTTCCTTCTATGTACTCCTATTGGATCTCTCCTTTACCCCGCTACACACCCTAAGGACCTTCTCAGATCTGCTAACGTCTAAACACACATGAAATAGAACAACCATCTCTGCAGGTGCAGCCTCAACAGTAGGGAGCCCCCCCCCACCCAGTGTAAAGAGCATCACTGTGTAAAACTGTGGGCCTGCCGTCTTGATCATTCCCTTTTCAGAAGCTTCCTATGAACCTGTTGATGTTTCAATATGTATCAACAATTACACCTTTTGTAGTCTTTTCCAACAATAGTAGTAATGATCTTGGTGAATATTCATTGGCTACAAAGTCCATCAGAGGCACCAACTGCCAGTTTGTCATTAGTTTGCACAAAACAATTCTTGACCGCTAATCTTTATAACCAGATAAGCAGCAGGTCAAAGAGCTGTTTTTCTCTCTCAGGAGTACACACCAGGGGCAGTGGGTTAAAGAATCATGTTTTCTTCTCTAAACGGGCAGTTCCCATGTTGCTGTAGTGTTTTTTCCTAAAGGAAGATCATAATCTCAGTCAAGTTTTGTCACAGTTGGATGCACCTTACTGTGTGTTTCTGCCACTTGAATTCACTCTGGCTTTGACCACATCAGTCCTGCTGGCAAAGTCACCACAGCTGGCTCTGCTCCCTGATGCACTCCCTTTGATGTCAGTTGTTCATTTCATATTTTCAAAGAATTTTGACAGGTTTGCTCTGTGAGACTGAGTTCCCCCAAACAATGGATCTATCCAGAAAGAAAGCAAAACATACATTATTCCCTGCCACCTTTTGGAAAATTTTTGTATATTTATATATAGACACACACACACACACACAGAGAGAGAGAGAGAGAGAGAGAGAGAGAGAGAGAGAGAGAGAGAGAGGGAGAGAGAGGTATCTTGGGTAGTAACACGATGAAATTATGTACTTAGGTGTGGTAACTGCTGTATTGTATGTTTAGAGAAAGCAGATTTAGGAATACTCATGTAAGAAATTCTCAAAAAAATTAGTATGGTTTAAACAGGTTTAATGATTTATTTTTTCATCAACACATACAAATAAAACCAGTGTTCTGCATTTCTCAGGATGGAAATGTGTTTCAGGAGCCAGCAGAGCTGGAAATCCTCTTGATGTTAACACAGTGAAAACCATAATATGATACCGGTCTCACGGCCTCTGATGCTAATCCCCGAAAGTGTGCACTCAGACACCAGTCTCTTGTGATTCATCAGCTCTGTCTCATACTCTTTCCATCAAGGGATTATAATCTCTTTCTTGCCTTCAAGCAAAATGAGACATTTTCCTTTCTTGTATTCTGTTAGTGTGAATTTGATCTGGTCTGTTCCCCATGTTTGGTACCAGATGACCTGGTCCGTTCAGGTCAGTCAACAGGGTCTAACAAGAGGGAGAGTGGGGATGGAAGGGCAAGAGACTTGAAGAATGGAGCCAAGGCAGAGAGTCTGATCAAGTCCCCTTTATTGAAAGGAAATCCTACATATTTATAGGCACAAGCAAGGGAACACAGCTGAAGACGATTTACCACGTGCACCTTGCAGCTGGTGGCACTAAACAGCAAAACAAGATATGTGAGATAAACAAGACATTTATCAGAGTGTGCTCAGCTGTTGCGGGCTGTTGAAAACAAGTCTCTTGTCAGGGTATATGGCCTGAGATGGCTGCAAAGATGATAGCCGCTTTCGGCTAGGAGTCGGCTTCCAACGTGAATTAGTCACAGGTCACATGAACCTACCCAGATGTATGGGATGTGGGAAATACTGAGAATCATGTAGAGCTTCCAGGAATATTAATATTTCCTGATGCAATCACCTAGGAAAAATATGAACAACCTGGACTATCATCTTACTTTATATTTTGCAATATATTTAAAATATTAATTTTCATGTACAAGCTGATTTATTGTTAAAACCTTAGATAAAATGTTAAGGCCTACGTAACAGTTACCTGGCTAGAAGAAAACTCTTATATGTTTCTGCTGTTACTAGGGAACTTTCTAATGCCAAAATTGATTACATATTCTGTTATGTTCTGTGCCCTTGGAAACCAATCATGATAAAAGCCAGTAGAACTGTTGTGTATAGTTACCCACAATAAACTTGGACCTGAAACAATCACCCAACAGCACTTTCTCCACCAATGTACTAGCTTTTATGGTGTAAACTGACCCTGGGATAAACCCCAAACCCCAACATAAGAGCGACACTTGCACCAATGTAAGAAACTGTTTGGAATGGAATAAGACCTCCATTTTGAGTAGTGGTCTAGTAAAATTTAAGTTCCCAAGACTTCCCTGGGAACTGACATCCTACTTGGCAGAAAGAGACTTGTATGTGGGTAACTGATATACTGGTTGACAAGTTCAGACATGAACGTTATACAACGCAAGTTCCCTGCCACAGCTCAGTATCCCAACCAATTGGAGAAGGAGAAATGTACAACAAAGACATGATCCTAAGGAAATATCCTATCCCTAAATCCTGATTGGTGAAATAACTTGGCTCAGATGTTTGTGGATTTGGGGCTTAAAAAACCCTGTAGGATCTTAACTCTGGTTCATTGTTCAGTTCCCGAATATGGACCATGGCCCTTGTTGACTAGTCCTGGGGTGCTATATGCTCAATAAACTATCCCTGTCTGACAGAGATTGGTGTCTCTGTGGGTTGTGAGGCACTTCCTAGACCCCAACATTTATAAGATAATATACAATACATGTGAGCAACTCAACAAATTTGTGTGAGACACAACAATGAATGATGCCAGCAGACTAATATTTTATGTAAATATAAAAGCCACATATAAATAAAATGTCACAAGACACACAAAAAAGCAAGCATTATATATGTTATAGCTCCCTTATTCTGCAAACAAGTTATACAGATAACAGATATTTAAGAGCTAGAAGCAATCACACAGGACTGGCATAGACAAAAATGTTACACTGATTTGTTTTAAATAATAGCACCTGGCTGCAGGAGTAAAGATGCTGGAGAACAAATATAAGCACCAAAAAGTCTATAGGAGAATAAGTAGGCCGGGCATCCTGGTTTGAACATTGTGACATCAGTGTAAACCAAGCTTATTGAGAGAGACTCTGAAGCTTATGGGTAAATGATTGTCTGCTGTACGGGGGTTTGGAATAGAAGAAAGGCAAGCTAGAGATAACAGGGTATTCTAGCTCTTAAACCTGTCCTCAATTCTAGTCTGCACGGAGTTCTCATCCTAGTCTTGTTCTCAAAGCTTCGAGGTTCTTGTCTGGGTCCGAGGTCTGGCTGCATTGGGAGGTGAAGTGAGGGTGGGGTGAGGTGGCTGTGGTGGTGGTGGTGGTGGTGGTGGTGGTGGTGGTGGTGTGTGTGTTCATGGTCTGTGCTGTTACCAGATATCATGAGCTGCCCCTGATTTGAGCTCCAGCTGACAGTGAAGAACAAGGGAACTACTTTGGCAGTGACCTCAATGCCTGCAGACACACAACTGAGACAGAAGGAGGCATTTGGGATAACACCTACCCCTAACCCCAAGAGTAACATTCTAGACAGGAAGCTATCAAAAAGAACTCTTAAGAATTTCAATAAGGATGCTGATGTGTTTCTTTATAACTGATGGCTTCTGGCAGAGCTGCCGATAGAGAAGGACTCAGGTTTCTTTAGGGGGTGGGCCACTGGGAGTCAGGCCATGCTCCAGTCAGTGCATGCACAACACAAATTGGACTTCTTTTTGGGGGGGAGATCGGTATTATTTTATTTTGTTGGGGGGTCACAAGGGTGGGGGAGCAGGCATGAAAGGACTTGGAGGTGAGAATGGTTGTGATTGGGGTATACAAGATGAAAGTCCCAAAGAGTCAATAAAAATATTATTTTGGAAGAAAAAAAACAGATGTATGAATGAATGGCTAAAGATACCTGCCACCAAGCCTTATGTCCTGAGTTCAATCCCTGGGCCCCACATGGGGGAAGGAAGGAACCGACAGACACTCTTGTTATTCCTTCCTAACTTCATGGTTGTGTTTCTGTTGTTGTTTCGTTTTCTATTTAATTGTTGTTCTTACCTTGCAAAACTACCCAGCGCTGCCAGTAACCTTGACTGGAACATGGGTAGAATCTTGGGGCTTCATCTATGAGCTGAATCTCCCTCTCCAATGGTTTTCGATTGCTAATAGCTTCTCAGCTAGGAGCGGAACTTCGTGACTATATGCTTCCTCCATGATGGGTTTGTCAGGCTAGATTTTGCTCAGGTCTTAGGCTTACTGTCAGAAGCCCTTTTCCTTTTCTAAGTCTCTAGTCGTTCTTCAGTCAGCTCCCATAATGTTCACAAGTGTTTACTGGAGGCCTTTTCTGCTTTCAGTGTACTTAGACTCAAAGGGTTTTTTTTTTTGTTTTTTGTTTTTTTTGTTTGTTTGTTGTTTTTGTTTTTGTTTTTAAGAAAAAAATTAAAAAGAAAAAGGGCGCAGATTCAGTTGTTGGCTGTGATGAAGTGACACCTTCTGGTGTAAATCGGTACTGCATGCTAGCAAGTGTCCCTAGGAAACCACTTTTTTTTTCATTAACCCTTTTCACATATTTGTAGATATTTTTAAATCCAGTTGATTTTTGTCATGTTGCTTCATTATAGCGACAAAAACCCTAACTAAAGCATACTCTTAAATTCTATTTGCAAGTATTTTGTTGAGAATTTTGTATTTATGTTCATTAAGAAGATTGGCTACAATGTACTTTTCTTCTTTTTTTCTTCAACCAACCAACCAACTGTGGCTCCATAAACAGAGTTGAAATGACAATGTTGGTTAGAAAGTTCATAATTTCCATTTTTTCATAAGCCATTTCTAGTTCTTTAAAAGGAAACAAGGCAGTACACACACAAACACACAAACGCACACACTCATATCCTACCTCTCTCCTTCTTCCTCCCCCCTGCCCCCCCCATCTCATGCATTATTAGGGGACATGTTATCCAGATCCTCTCTTTAATGCATTTCCTACCCAAAAGGAGATATCTCGGGACCAAAGACCCACTGGAATCCTCACTACTGTGTGAGAACAGAGAGCATTGAGACACTCGGGCAGCAGAGCTGTTAACACGCCTTGCCGCGTATCTTACTTTGGTGAGGCCCTAGGTTGTGGGAAGAAGGTAGAGACAAATACGTTAAGGCTGTTCTAGCACTGATAAGGAAAGCTGCATATGGCTGCTCACGTGTATTGGTGTGCTAGGTGGCCTTACAAAGTTCCACAAATGGGCAGCTTTACCAAGGGAAGTATAGTAGATCAAGTCCTGGAGGTTTCATGTCCAAGATCTTGTTGTCACAGCACTTGGTCCCTTCTGATGACTGTGCAGGGGAGCTGGGTCCTTGCTATCTGCCAACTTTCCAGGGTTCACTGGAAATCTTCAGTATTTCTTGGCCTTTATAATATCATCCAGAATTCCTCTTTCAGATTCAGAGGTCTAGATGGCCTGGTCTCTCTGTGTGTGTGTGTGTTTTTTCATAGACCTTTAATAAAGACACTGATCAGTTGATTAAAGGCCTAACCTATTTCCCTATGATCTCATTTTATTCAGTTGTATCTATAGTTGACATAGAGACTGACCAGAAAGTGGGAAGATATCAAAGAGAAAAAAAGAAGATACTAAAAATTAGGAATTTATATGAAGTACATATTACCTAGAAGCAGGACCAATAATCATCCAACTGTATTAAAAAAAATTAACCTGCAATTGTCACATCTAACCTTCTTTCTTACATCCTGAAATGACAGAAGGAGGAGGAAGAGAAGAAGGAAGAGGAGGAGGAGGAGGAGGAGGAGGAGGAGGAGGAGGAGGAGGAAAAAAAGGAAGAAGAGGAGGAGGAGGAGGAAGAGGAGGAAGAGGAGGAGGAGAAGAAGTTAGTAGCAGTAGTGGTAATAGTATAAATTGACACAAACTAGAGAGGATGGCCCAGGAAGAGGAAACCAAGGAATTGTGTCTGTCAGATTGCCGTGTGTGCATGGGAGATTTTCTTCATCAATAGTTGGTGTAGAAGGGCCGAGCCAACTCTGCGCAGTACCACCCCTGGGTATGTGGTCAAGGCTGTCGAAGAAAGCAGACTGAGCAAACCATGAGGAGCCAACCAAGAAGCATCTTTTCTCTATGATCTCTGCTTCAGTTCCTGCCTCCAGGTCCCCCTTTGAGCTCCTTCCCTGGCTTCCTTGGATAATGGACTCTAACTGTAAGACAAATCAACCTTTTCTTCCCTGAGATGCTTTTGTTCATAGTGTTTATTACAGGACCAAGTTCAAACTAGAACAATTCCTTATCAAGTTGACTGTAGTCATGAGTGACCTACATAAGCTTAGATTTAATGTAGAGTCTGCCAAGGAAAGCTTGCAAAGTGTGCCCTTCGTAGAACACCTACTTGATTACATACTTTTTCTGTCATAAAATCTTCTCCCGTTCTTAATCTTGTCTCTGAATGCTTCCTTTCTTTACATACTTTCTCTCTGACCCCCACTTTCTTTCCAGTGTTTCACTATGTATTTGACCAGACTGCTCTGGAACTTGTGGTGACCTGCTTGCTTTGTCTCCTGAGTACAGTTTACAGAAATGTGCTACCACACATAGCTTAAATATATTTTTCTCTGACAGTGAAAGCTGGAGGCACTGGGAGAAAAGTCTCCACAGAGCTTTTCCATCACTCCTTCAAACCCCACCAGCCTTCCTCACCAGGAGTGCAATGGCTTTATTTCTGGATACACTAGACCCTTTTGGTTCCTATGTTAATTCTTATTAACTGATGCATCTTAATTTTATGTATTTGTAGGGTATTTTGTGACACTTCAATACATGTATATGATGTGTGGTAATCAGATCAGGGTAAGTACTCTGTAGTCATACATGGCCAGTGAGTTGACTGGAATGGGGAGGGGAGAACAAACCCTTGTTTTAGTTAGGACTTAGCTGTGCACTGCCAAGTTGACAGTATATGTCACCTAGGCATCCTCCAGTCCTGATCATATTAAGGTTTTATCTCACTCTTGATCTTTTTAGTTTTTTGAGACAGGATTTCTCTGGATCGAGGTGGCTGCCCTGGAACTTACTCTGTAGACCAGGCTGGCCTTGAACTCAGAGATCCGTCTGTCTCTGCCTCCCAAATGCTGGGATCAAAGGTGTTCACTACCGCCTTTGGATCTTTTATCTCCTAATTTTACAATTCCTTCCCTTTCAGATTGGTGCTATCTTCCTTTACTAATAATTGAACCAATCCTAATTGTTCTGCCTGATTTTATATTATTAAGATATATGGATATAGACATATTTATACACACACACACACACACACACACACACACACATATATATATATATATATATATATATATATATATATATATGCCATTAATTCATCAGCCTTTACTGTGTAGAATTAACAATCAAAAATCCAATGCTTGCAAGATGGCTCAGTAGGTAAAAGTATTTGCTACCAAGTCTGACGACCAGAGTTCGATCCCTGGATTCCCACATGAACGGAGGAGATAACCTACCCTTGCAAGTTGTCCTCTGTTGTCTACACACATTCTGTGGCACCCACACACATGAAAAATAACATGTAAACAAACCACCAAAAGTCTCCCTTCCTTCACTGGAAACCTAAACCATAGAATTTAACCTTATTTCATATCTTAGAAAATGTTACTTCGTTTGTAACATGATGTAAGAAGTATTTTCTTAATAAGGCTTTATTGAAATACAGGTTGACGTTGGAAAGTTCTTCTGAGGCCACAGTTGGTATCCTGAAGTTTCCCTGGCACCTTTACTGAATGCTTTCTGTACAATCTGAGAGTCATTGTACCAAATGCCTCACCCACTAGGGAAGGAGGGGCTGTGATGCTGCTTTGATGTCAAAGGTAAAGAGGTGAATTCTCAGCTAGTTTAAACAAGGAGAAGCTAAAGCAGGAGTTGAAAAATACATCACTTGAAGCGCAAATTCTTCCTCATCCAAAAGAACAGAAGTTACAAACAAGTTTGCTAGGCAGATTGAAGTGCATCTCTGAGTCAGAGACTAAATATGTTAAAATGAAATAGAAAGCCCTCGAAATAACTCTGAATTCTAGTTGGTGTAAACTGCTAACAAAATCTACTCCAGGATGAGGAAACACAAACTGTTTTTTTTTTTTATTGTTTTTTTTTTTTTTTTTATTGGATGTTTTATTTACATTTCATATGTTGTCCCCTTACCCCATCCCCCACCCACCCAGGAACCCCCAATCCCCTCACACCTCCTCCTTCTTCTTTGTGGATGTAACCTCTATCTACCCCCCCACTCCCACCTCCCCACCCTCAAAACTCCCACCCCCTGGGGCGTCCAGCCTTCATGAGGTCAAGGATCTCATCTTCCACCTGTGCCCAGCAGGGCCCTCCACTCTTGTATATTCAGCTAAGGCCCTGGATCCCTCCATAAGTGCTCCCAGGCTGGTGGTTTAGACCCTGGGAGCTGTGGTTGGTTGGTATTGTTGCTCTCCTCATGGGGCCACAAATCCTTTCAGCTCCTTCAGTCTTCACTCTAACTCCTCCATTGAGAACCCCATGATCACTTCAATGGCTAGTTGTGAGCATCTGCCTCTGAATATGTCAGACTCTTGAGGACCTCTGAGGAGACATCCATATCAGGCTCTTATCAGCATGCACTTCCTGACTTCCACATCAGCATCTACCTTTGGTGACTGCACATGGGATGGATACTCAGGTGGAAAGGTCTTCAGACGGCCCCTCCTTCAGTTTTTGTCCCTCGCTTTGTCTCCATATTTGCTCCCTTGAGTATTTTGTTGCTCCTTCTAAGAAGGACCGAATCACCCCCACTTGGTTTTCATTCTTTATGGACTTCATGTGGCCTGTGAGTTGCATCTTGGGCATTTTAAGGTTCTGGGCTAATATCCAATAATCAGTGAGTGAATACCATGTGTGTTCTTTTGTGATTGGCTTACCTCACTCAGTATGATAATTTCTAGTTCCATCCATTTACCTAGGAACCTCTCAAATTCATTGTTTTTAATAGCTGAGTAATACTCCATTGTGTAAATATACCACATTTTTTTAATCCATTCCTCAGTTGAAGGACATCTGGGTTCTTTCCAGCTCCTGGCTATTATAAATAAGGCTGCTATGAACATAGTTGAGCATATGTCCTTATTATATGTTCGAGCACCTTCTGGGTATATGCCTAGGAGTGGTATAGCTGGATCCTCGGGTAATGCTATGTCCAATTTTCTGAGGAACCGCCAGACTGATTTCCAAAGTGGTTGCACCATCTTGCAGTCCCACCAACAATGGAGGAGTGTTCCTCTTTCTCCACACCCTCGCCAGCATCTACTATCACCTGAGTTTTTAATCTTAGCCATTCTGACTGGTGTGAGATGGAATCTCAGGGTTGTTTTGATTTGCATTTCCCTGACGACTAAGGATGCCGAGCATTTCTTTAGGTGCTTCTCGGCCATTCGAGTTTCTTCTGTTGAAAATTCTTTGTTAAGCTCTATACCCCATTTTTTAATAGGGTAATTTGGTTGCCTGGAGTCTAATTTCTTGAGTTCTTTGTATATATTGGATATTAGCCCTCTATCAGATGAAGGATTGGTAAAGATCTTTTCCCAATTTGTTGGCTGTCGTTTTGTCCTATTGACAGTGTCCTTTGCCTTACAGAAACTTTGCAATTTTATGAAGTCCCATTTGTCAATTCTCGATCTTAGAGCATATGCCATTGGAGTTCTGTTCAGGAACTTTTCCCCTGTGCCCAAGTATTCGAGGCTTTTCCCCACCTTCTCTTCTATTAGTTTCAGTGTATCTGGTTTTATGTGGAGGTCCTTTATCCACTTAGATTTGAGCTTTGTACAAGGGGATAAGAATGGATCAATTTTCATTCTTCTACATGTTGTCCTCCAGTTGAACCAGCACCATTTGTTGAAAATGCTGTCCTTTTTCCACTGGACAGTTTTAGCTCCTTTGTCAAAGATCAAGTGACCATAGGAGTGTGGGTTCATTTCTGGGTCTTCAATTCTATTCCATTGATCTTCCTGCCTGTCTCTGTACCAATACCAGGTAGTTTTTATCACTATTGCTCTGTAGTACAGCTTGAGGTCAGGGATGGTGATTCCTCCCGAAGTTCTTTTATTGTTGAGAATAGTTTTCGCTATCCTAGGTTTTTTGTTATTCCATATGAATTTGAGAATTTCCTTTTCTAACTCTGTGAAGAATTGAGTTGGGATTTTAATGGGGATTGCATTGAATCTGTAGATTGCTTTTGGCAAGATGGCCATTTTTATTATATTAATCCTGCCAATCCATGAGCATGGGAGTTCTTTCCATCTTCTGAGATCTTCTTCAATTTCTTTCTTCAGAGACTTGAAGTTCTTGTCATACAGGTCTTTCACTTGCTTGGTTAGATTCACACCAAGGTATTTTATATTATTTGCAACTATTGTGAAGGGTGTCATTTCCCTAATTTCTTTTTCAGTCTGTTTATCTTTCATGTAGAGGAAGGCTACTGATTTGTTTGAGTTGATTTTATAACCAGCCACTTTGCTGAAGTTGTTTATCAGGTTTAGGAGTTCTCTGGTGGAAGTTTGGGGGTCACTTAAGTATACTATCATATCATCTGCAAATAGCGATATTTTGACTTCTTCCTTTCCTATTTGTATCCCTTTGACTTCTTTTTGCTGTCTAATTGCTCTGGCTAAGACTTCCAGTACTATATTGAATAGGTAGGGGGAGAGTGGGCAACCTTGTCTAGTCCCTGATCTTAGTGGGATTGCTTCAAGTTTCTCTCCATTTAGCTTGATGTTGGCTACTGGTTTGCTGTAAATTGCTTTTACTATGTTTAGGTAGGGGCCTTGAATTCCTGATCTTTCCAAGACTTTTATCATGAAGGGATGTTGAATTTTGTCAAATGCTTTCTCAGCATCTAGTGAGATAATCATATGGTTTTTTTCTTTAAGTTTGTTTATATAGTGGATTACATTGATGGATTTCCGAATATTGAACCATCCCTGCATTCCTGGGATAAAACCTACTTGATCATGATGGATGATTGTTTTGATGTGGTCTTGGATTCGGTTTGCTAGAATTTTATTGAGTATTTTTGCATCGATGTTCATAAGGGAGATTGGTCTGAAGTTCTCTTTCTTTGTTGGGTCCTTGTGGGGTTTGGGAATGAGTGTAATTGTAGCTTCATAGAACGAATTGGGTAGTGTTCCTTCTGTCTCTATTTTGTGGAATAGTTTGAAGAGAATTGGTATTAGGTCTTCCTTGAAGGTCTGATAGAATTCAGCACTAAAACCATCTGGTCCTGGGCTTTTTTTAGTGGGGAGACTTTTAATGACTGCTGCTATTTCCTGAGGGGTTATGAGACTATTTAGATGGTTTATCTGCTCCTGGTTTAATTTTGGTACCTGGTATCTGTCTAGGAAATTGTCCATTTCATCCAGGTTTTCCAGTTTTGTTGAGTATAGGCCTTTGTAGTAGGATCTGATGATTTTTTTAATTTCTTCCGTTTCTGTTGTTATGTCTCCCTTTTCAGTTCTGATTTTATTAATTTGGATACTCTCTCTGTGCCCTCTGGTTAATCTGGCTAAGGGTTTATCTATCTTGTTGATTTTCTCAAAGAACCAACTCCTGGTTTTATTGATATTTTGTATTGTTCTTTCAATTTCTATTTGGTTGATTTCAGCCCTGAGTTTGATTATTTCCTGCCTTCTACTCCTCCTGGGTGTATTTGCTTCTTTTTGTTCTAGGGCTTTTAGTTGTGCAGTCAACTTGTTAGTGTGTGCTCTTTCCAGTTTCTTTTTGTAGGCACTTAGAGCTATGAGTTTTCCTCTTAGCACTGCCTTCATGGAGTCCCACAAGTTTTGGTATGATGTGTCCTCATTTTCATTGAAATCTAAAAAGTCTTTAATTTCTTTCTTTATTTCTTCCTTGACCAAGTCATCATTGAGTAGAGAGTTGTTCAGTTTCCATGTGCACATGGGTTTTCCATTGGTTTTGTCATTATTAAAGACCAGTCTTATTCCATGGTGATCTGATAAGAGGCAAGGGATTATTTCAATCTTTTTGTATCTGTAGAGGCTTGTTTTGTGACCAATTATATGGTCTATTTTGGAGAAGGTACCATGAGGTGCTGAGAAAAAGGTATATTCTTTTGTTTTAGGATGAAATGTTCTATAGATGTCTGTTAAGTCCATTCGGTTCATAACTTCTGTTAATGTCAAAGTGTCTCGGTTTAGTTTCTGTTTCCATGATCTGTCCATTGCTGAGAGTGGGGTGTTGAAATCCCCCACTATTATTGTGTGAGGTGTAATGTGTGTTTTGAGCTTTAGTAAAGTTTCTTTTATGTATGTAGGTGCCCTTGCATTTGGGGCATAGATGTTCAGAATTGAGAGTTCACCTTGGTAGCTTTTTCCTTTGATGAGTATGAAGTGTCCTTCCTTATCTTTTTTGATTAATTTTGGATGGAAGTCGATTTTATTTGATATTAGAATGGCTACTCCAGCTTGTTTCTTGGGACCATTGGCTTGGAAAATTGTTTTCCACCCTTTTATTCTGAGGTAGTGTCTGTCTTTGTCACTGAGGTGTGTTTCTTGTATGCAGCAAAATTCTGGGTCTTGTTTGTGTATCCAGTCTGCTAGTCTGCGTCTTTTTATTGGGGAATTGAGACCATTGATGTTAAGAGATATTAAGGAAAAATGATTGTGGCTTCCTGTTATTTTTGTTATTAGAGGTAAAGTTATGTTTGTATAGTTATCTTCTTTTGGGGTTGTTGGAAGATTACTTCCTTGCTTTTTCTAGGTTGTAGTTTCCCTCCTTGTGTTGGCGTTTTCCATCCATTATCCTTTGAAGTGCTGGGTTTGTGGGAAGATATTGTGCAAATTTGGTTTTGTCATGGAATATCTTGGTTTCACCATCTATATTGATTGAGAGTTTTGCTGGGTATAGTAATCTGGGCTGGCAATTGTGTTCTCTTAGGGTCTGTATGATGTCCGTCCAGGCTCTTCTGGCTTTTATAGTCTCTGGTGAGAAGTCTGGTGTAATTCTTATAGGTCTGCCTTTATATGTTACTTGACCTTTTTCCCTTACTGCTTTTAGTATTTTTTCTTTGTTTTGTGCATCTGATGTTTTGATTATTATGTGACGGGAGGTATTTCTTTTCTGGTCTAGTCTATTTGGTGTTCTGTAGGCTTCTTGTATGTTTATGGGCATCTTGTTCTTTAGGTTAGGGAAATTTTCCTCAATGATTTTGTTGAAGATATTTACTGGCCCTTTAAGTTGGGAATCTTCATTCTCATCTATACCTATTATCCTTAGGTTTGGTCTTCTCATTGTGTCCTGGATTTCCTGGATGTTTTGAGTTAGGAGTTTTTTGCTTTTTTCATTTTCTTTGACAACTGTGTCAATATTTTCCACCGTATCTTCTGCATTTGAGATTCTCTCTTCTATCTCTTGTATTCGGTTGGTGATGCTTGCGTCTGTGACTCCTGATCTCTTTCTTAGGTTTTCTATCTCCATGGTTGTCTCCCTTTGAACTTTCTTTATTGTTTCTATTTCCAGTTTCAGATCCTGAATGTTTTTGTTTAATTCCTTCTTTGTGTTTTCTTGCATTTCTTTAAGGGATTTCTGTGATTCCTCTTTAAGGGCTTCTATCTGTTTACTTGTACTCTCCTGTATTTCTTTAAGGGAGTTACTTAATTCCTTCTTATAATCCTCTATCATCATCATGAGAAGTGATTTTAATTCTGAATCCTGCTTTTCAGGTGTGAAGGGGTGTTCAGGGCTTGCTATATTGGGAGAACTGGGCACTGATGATGCCAAGAAACTTTGGTTTCTGTTGCTTATGTTCTTGCGCTTGCCTTTCGCCATCTGGGTAACTCTAGTGGTACCTGCCCTCTCTGTGTAAGATTGGAATCTGTATTTCCAGTTATCTTGCTTATTGCAGAGCTCCTCGGAGTCCAGAGGTCTCTGTGGTCTTATGCCCCTAATCTCCCGGGTGGAAGAACTCCTGGGACTCAGGCCACCTCTTGGATCTGGTAATCCTTCTGTTCTGAGTGCAGTGGCTCCTCGGCTGCTCTGAGTGCAGTGGGTTCTCGATGACTCAGGATTCAGTTTCAGCTGCTCTGAGTGCAGTGGCTCCTAGATGACTCAGGATTCAGTTTCTCCACAGGACAGGAGCAGACCAACTCTGTGTCAGCTGCTCTGAGTGCAGTGGCTCCAGCTGCTCTGAGTGCAGTGGGTCCCTGATGACTCAGAATTCAGTTTCAGCTGCTCTGAGTGTAGTGGCTTCTCGATGACTCAGGATTCAGTTTCTCCACAGGACAGGAGCAGACCTACTCTGTGTCTGCTCCAGTCCC
>NW_021604705.1:2777229-2792662 GCF_004785775.1 Grammomys surdaster
CAGGGCAGGAGCAGACCGACTCTGTGTCTGCTCCAGTCCAAGGGACCAGGCAGAGGCCGAAGGGCCACAAACTGTTTTATGTAATTAAAAACTTAACCATTCCCAAAGACTGAAGGAAGCAAAGTAATTATGTGTTGATTAAAATTAAACAATCAGGCTCTAAATCAGAGTCCCAGCCAAGAGTGAACCCAAGCATGCTTCTCTCTGTGGCATTAACAATGACTGTGTGGAGAGTGATTCATTAATTTCCCAAGAAATAGCATGCCCCACTTTCCCACACTAAGATTGTTTCCAGGAATGCAAGTGATGGTCTGAAGCAGCTATGTTCCTAACATCATGGAGTTGCAATACAGACTACAGAAAAGGCTCGTGAGTTTCCTAAAAGCTGAGGGAAATGAATTAACATTATTCTTTCTGAACCGAATATAGATATGGTGAGGATGACGCATCCAGATTGAAGCCATAAATCTGCTGTAGAATTCAATCCTGACAACTAAATGATAGACTATAACCGAGTTTATTGTAAATATCTCTTGAATATCAAAATCATGGATCAACTCTATGTTCAGAAATAGTTATGAATTTCTGTTTTTCACTTTAAATGAAATCAACTTTTGCTTCCAGCGGAAGAACCAAAGGCAAGACTTCTATAATAGGTATAAGAGTTGACAGTGACAGCTACAAGCGGAAGTGGGAAGAGATGATGTCAGCTTCCCCTTTTCCAGTTAAAAGAGTAAGCGGGTTATGAAATATAAGATGAAGCTTTCCTTCTGGCCGTGCTGGGGATGAAAACCAGTGCTTTATCTGTGGGAAGCAAGCGCTCTGCTGCACAGACACATTGTCGGTCAACAGTGGCATTTAACCTTCCATCAGCCTACCACGCATGTGCTGAGCCCATGTGGTACGAGGGTATAGTTCTTTCCTGTGCTGCTATTTCTGCTCCTCAAAATCTTTTTATACATAACTATAAACTCACGTGGTTAACACCTAGTGAAGGCTTCTTAACTTACATTAATGATTTCTGCTTTTTGTGCAGTAGTTAGCGTTCTTTGAGTGAATATTTATGGAAGAAATTAGGAAATGCTCTGCAGGACTTCATGTTAGTAGCTCCTTTGGGGCCATTTTGATTTCAGTTGTGCACTATGGGGTGTATGTGTTACTTCACACTGCTAACCTAATTCTTAAATGATAGCAAACCATCAGAAAGTAGCCCGGAGAGAGAAGTTTCAGACTTAGGATTCCAATAGTCTGCAGTAGACTCTCACATCTGCCCGCGTCCCACTCTGCCACCTCTTTCTTACATCATTACTCCTGATTTTTGCTGCTTCTTCTACAATATCCTTAAGACTAGCTCTTAGTTTGCCTTTTAAGGAAAGCCATAGGCTATTTCTATGCAATGCATGAGAAGTTATTGGTAATCTCATAAAAGCAGCGGTAGAGTTGGGAGGCTGTGTTTTATCACCTGCCTAACCCAGCGTAGGGAAGCATGACACGCACGAAGTAATGTACTGTGAGTCTGTATATTGTATACACTCTATAAACCCACCCGCCCCGTGCTCTTCTTTTATCTTCATTTTGCAGATGATGTAGATGAAGAGTAGAAAAGAGGAAACTCCATTAAGTACCCAGAACCGTAAACTCACAATGGGTCTGTTTGCCCTGGGTTTAGGCATATCCTTGTTCCTGGTCTCTAGGCTTCAGTTTTTGTGGGGCAAGCCCAGCAGGTGTTTAGTAACCTTACATCCGTGATTGCCTGACCTCTCTAAGAGGTGGCTGTCTGTCTTCTGATGTCACTGCTTCATCTGACCACCCACTGTATTTGTTCCCATTGTTTCAGACTCTTTCTAAAGTTATTATGTTCCAGATCTCTTATATTTTGTCATTCCCTGTTCACAGAGATCTCCTTACACTGGGCATGCTTAAATTTCTCCCTGACTACATGAAATGCCTCACCCACATCCCTTTATATGATTCTGCCCTGCAAGCCCACTTTCCCGTTAGATTCCCTACCTACTGCACCTCAACAACCTTTTTAAATATGCTTAGCAGGTAAGTAAGAAGTGTCTTTTTGTTCTTCTCTATAAGTGCCTGGTAAGGAATAATAATGACAGTAGCTACAGTGTCGAAATAGAGCTTCAGTTCCTGAGAAGGTGCCAGGTGTCTTACAGAACAGAGACATTATTATTTAAGGGTCTCTGGTAGAACTGACTTGGCAGAATTGCCATCACCTTCTCTGGATGTGCAGTTTCTCGCAGTCATTGGTGAGCATTTCCCAATGGAAACTTTGACACCCCAGACCTCTGCATGCCCTACTCTTGATCACTAAACAAGGGAAAGGAAATTATTTTGCAGATATTTTCACCCCTAGTTAGAAATGTTATTGATATGTTACTATGTGTTCTAGCAAAAGCACTGTGGCTCCAAATGCCTTCCTGTGATGGCCAACGTTTTTGCAGATATAATAATGTCATTCATTCTTTGAGGATTTCATACATGCATACAGTGTATTTAGATAATTTTTACACCTGCCCCACACCTTTTTCCAACTTCTCCCTAAGCTACTTCACTCTAAGATGGCTGTTCTTTGTTGTCAACTTGACTACATCTGCAATTAACTAAAACCCTAGTAACTTGATACACCTGTGGAAGATTTTTCTCTTTCTTTTTCTTTTGTTTTGTTTTGTTTGTTTGTTTGTTTGAGACAGGATTTCTGTGTATAGCCCTGGCTGTCCTGGAACTCACTCTGTAGACCAGGCTGGCCTTGAACTCAGAAATCCGCCTGCCTCTGCCTCCCAAGTGCTGGGATTAAAGGCGTGCACCACCACTGCCCTGCATGGAAGATGTTTCTTATTTAATCATTTGAAGTGGGGAGACCCACTTTTAATCTGGATCTTTTGAGGTGGGGAAATATACCTTTAATCTGGGCCACACCTTCTAATGGCAGCCCATATCAAGGACACTGAAGAAAAAAGCTCGCTTGCTTTGCCTGCTTGCTCTCACTCTTGATGGCAAGTCCATTCCTTCACTGGCATTAGAAGCTTCTTCTTTGGAATCTTGGCATATACTGTAGACCAGCTGCAACATCGAGCCTTGTGGACTGAACAGCTACTGGATTCTTGGAATTTCTGTTAGTAGACAGCCATTGTTGGACTAGCTGGACCACAGCCTGTAAGCCACTCTAATAAATCCAATATATATATATTCATTATTGTAGAGAAGCCTCTGAAATATTTTCTTTTCTACCTTTGACTATAGAAATTAATTCTTTATTTTCTGCTAAATCATCAGTGACTTTCTCTGAAGAAGATACCAAATAAAACAATAGTGATGTCCCTTAAGACCCACCAATATTTGCCTCTAGTCTTAAAGACAGACTTAAACAGGTTCTAGAAAGGGGTAGATAGAAGGTGTACTTTATGAGGAGGTATGCTGCTCTACTAAAGAGCTTAAGGAGTTTGCTAATTCATTTAAGCAGAAGTCAAGGGAATGTGTGTGGGAATGGGTTTTAAGCGTGTGGAATAACGGTAAAGGAACATAAAACAGGATCAGGCTGCGTTTATTGGTATGGGCTCACCGTGTGAAGGTTCTAGGTTTAATGTTGCCTATGGTTTCTACTTTTGTTATAGTGCCATCTGCTGCCAAGCATACTCCTATAGCACATGGGCTGTGTCCTATGATAGGTTGACTGAGGAAAAGAAGACTACATCTTAGCTTACTCATGGTTCCAAACATTACCCAGGCACCACCCAGGAGTGGACAGCTGCGCATTATAACCCCTTTCTGGGACACCCCTGAAAGACACAAGCAGAGGGAAATATTCATGGTGGGCAGAACACTGGACACTATGCATGGCCATACATTTTGTTTGAAAAAAGAAGCAGGTTGTTCACTGTGGGCTACAGTGAATGGCTGGACGATCAGGGTCTTGGGAAGAACAAAGATTAGAAAATTGTTGAGAGGACTCCAGCTGGGGCTGCAGGAGGTGACGATAATCACGGTGATGCTTGAGCAGATGAGAGCACACGTGAGCACACTGCTCAAGGGTTAGAGACAGGCACAATCCTGAGAATTTAGCACCCCTGGAGTGGTATGTGGAGACACAGGCCTAGGACAATGCCTCTGATCTGGAGGCCAACCTGGCCTTCCTAAAATTGAGCCAGTTCAACCCAGCCTTCTTCTAGATCACAGTCACTGTCCAGATTCTGCTGGAAGCCTGCACCAACCTGCCCCACACTGACTTTACTCTGTCTGTACAAATGTACCAGGCATGTCAAGAAGAGTAACCTTTCCTACAGATCTTGTACCTCGAGGACCTGCTGGAAACCTGCCACTTTCAAGCCTTCTGGCAAGCCCTGGTTGAGAACATGGACCTCCTAGAAGGCATAAATGGCTTTGAAGACTGTCCAACAATTTATCTGCAATGTTGTGGGCGCCATGTACCAGTACATTGACTGCTGGCTGCTGGCTGAGATGCCTGGAGACCTGAAGGTGTGGATGAGCAAGTATGGCTGGAGCACAACCCTTCTCCTTTCACACCAGGGTGCTTTCTCAGTTCTCTGCTCTGTATGGACCAAGCTACCCTCTGGCAGGGCCCACCTTGCAGTGGCTGGGAGCTTAGTAATCATTTATGCCAAATTCTGGTAATTGTCCTGGTAGTTGCTGAGGTTGTAGGTCATTCCTTTTCCTCATCCCAAATCAGTGGCCAAAGCATGAACAGTTGGGCACTTCTGTGGGACAGAATAAAATGAGGTTCAGAGTTCACATCAAACCTAAACATGCATTCCAGACAGGCTAAAGGCCAGATGTGGAAAGCAAAATTGAAAGCCAGAGCGAAGTGTGTCAGGGCATCTTGGATCTCGAACCATAAAGGTTTCTTCAAATAATGCACATAAAGTGCAAACACTGAGGAACAGGTTGTGTCAAAATCGCAGGGGGTTCTCCTCAATGGAGGAGACAAAATCAAATCCCTGCATTCCATCCACAAAGCTGAGATTAGAGTTTGTTAATGACCTGGTGGCCTTTTTGCTCTCTGTGGAGGCAGACCTCACCCAGTTTTTGCTACAGAGGCAGTCCTCACCCAAATCTCCCAGAATAATTATTCCAGACTCTTTCCTCCCTAGACCATTACCCATCGTTAGGGGAGATGTCACATGTACTTTATGGCCTGCTGACCTCTGTGCTATCAGTCAGAAACCACACTAGATTATAGGCCTGTTAGCTGTAGAGCCCATGCTCATGGTCACATGTGCTGTGTGAAGGAGTTTCTATGTAGCCACACCTTAAGCTTTATTGTGCACCTGGAATCCGACTGAATGAACTCATGGTTGCCTGGAAACCTTTTTCCAAATTGTACTGTGTCTTAAATAAGCAGACAGTGAACTGCTTGACATCAGATTCCCTGAAGTCTGATCCAGGGTGACAAAAAAATCTGCTCCTGGTTTTCATTCTTTCTGCACACCTTCCCCCACCCCCCTCCTGACACCTGCAGGGACCCTCTCAAAAAGAAATCTTCAGAAGCTGAGAATGAAAACAATTGTTTAGCACGTAGGTAGGTGGAGGTGGACACGTGGAACTGATGCTCTGAAAACTTGCTGATTGAGCGCCATGCGGCACAGCTTGGAACATGACAGAACGTGACACCGACACTAATCATCTCCATTCAGCAAGAGAAAAAAAACTAGTTCTGGTTTTAAAGGAATTGTCAGCATTAAGTCTCAATATCAAGCTTTGCATAAACTAATTTTTAAAGAAGTAGAGAGTAAGAGCCACAATTGTACTGTCTTGAATAAGAAGGTTGGGCGGACAGTGGTGGCGCACGCCTTTAATCCCAGCACTTGGGAGGCAGAGGCAGGCGAATTTCTGAGTTCGAGGCCAGTCTGGACTACAGAGTGAGTGTTAATATAAGTCTGACCCAGTGACGTCATATTCAGGGGCTGGCGACTCCTACGTTGCTGAGACAAGCACTCCCAGAATTCACCTGCCTCACTCACCTACATCTGGGAAGTTACAGTCATCACCCACTTAAATAGTTGAGACCGTCCCAACCTCTCTCTCTTCCTCTTCTCTTCGCCATTTCCTCCGCTTCTCTCTCTCACCCCCCCCCCCCATAAGTAAATCCCCTCCTGTGGAACCGGATCGGCCTCGCGTTGTCTGTCCAAACTGCGCCCGAATTCTAACAACAGAGAAAGCCTGTCTTGAAAAACCAATAAATAAATAAATAAATAAATAAATAAATAAATAAATAAGAAGAAGGTTGTGGTGGTTTGAATATAAATGGCCCCCTTAGGCTCTTTGGATAGCAGGTGTGATCTTATTGGAGTGGGTGTGGCCTTGTGGAGGGGGCAGGCTTTGAGGTTTCAAATGCTCTAGCCAGTCCCAGGCTCTCTCCCGCTTACTGCTGCCTGCAGAGTGAGAACCCTCAGCTACTTCTCCAACACCAAGTCTGCCTGCACGCCACCATTCTTTCCACCATGAAAATAGTGGACTAAACCTCTGAAACAGTGATCCATCCCCAGTTAAATAATTTCCTTTATAAGAGTTGTCATTGCCATAGCAATAAAACCCTAAGAAAAACATTCTCATGAGACAAAGGCAGAAAGACCTGGAGCTGTCAGATCTGACTGAAGTTAAGAGAGGGGTGACAGAGCATTAAAGTCTCATTCTCAGACTTAGCAAAAGATGGGACCCTAATGAAGGAAAGCCACCTCCAAAGAGCCTCAGCAGGATGTTGTCTAGAGATACGGCCATGGTGCGGGAGACAAGGCTTTGAAGGGCACAGAGAGGCAGATACCACATAAATAGAGAGATTTGACCCCATATTCATGCAGTCTTGTAATTTCAGGTGGTGGATTCTCTTTTTAAACTGGTTTTCTTTTTGTATTGTCAGGATAAGTCTAGCATTCAGGCGTATCACAAAGAATGTTTATGTACATTTCCAGAAATTGATACGGAACAAAGTATTTATACATGGCAGCAATACAATTTTGTTTTTCAAAATGATGATCCCAATAGCGATTGTGTTATTAGTGGGTCAACTAATACATAATATGCAGTGTCTTATAGAACCTATATGATGCAATTAACTAGCTTTCTGTGATAGCTTAGTTTTCGTTTATTCCTCTTTAGTTGCCTTCTAATGGTAAGCAGCCTGAACTTGTTTTTGGCGTGACAGCTTGAAACTTGTAATTTTGACAAATATGGAAGATGTCTGAAGTATCAATGGATGGCAGAAGTATGCATATGCACTCTCCATTATGAGTCTGGACATTGGACTTATCCTGACTATAAAAAGAATGTGTTAAACATTGTTTAGGACACAGGGCTAAATCTGCTCTGATGAACAGAGAATGCCTGCTTTAGAAAGCCCTTTGAATGCACTAAGAATGAATACATTCCTTCATGACCTTGGTGTGGAGCAAAGAGACCCCACACACATTCGACATTTAGATAACCTAGATTTTCTTTTTTTCTTTTTTTTTATTTTTTCGACACAGGGTTTCTCTGTGTAGCCCTGGCTGTCCTGGAACTCACTCTGTAGACCTGGCTAGCCTCGAACTCTCAAACTCAGAAATCCACCTGCCTCTGCCTCCCAAGTGCTGGGATTAAAGGCGTGAGCCACCACCGCCCGGCCTGATAACCTAAATTTTCATTAGCAGAAAAGCAGATTAGTGGATTACAGTATAGTTTTCAAATAATAGAAAGTTATACCTTAGTTAAAATGAGCAAAACAAATGTACCCCAAGAATAAACAGAACTATATCTGACAAACATGGTATCAAGTGGGTAAAGCAACTGGAAGAGGAATTATAAGACACACCACGGTCATCACACACCTCAGAGGTGTGGCAGGATGGGAGAGAAATATGGAAAGTTGTAATAGATGCTTCAATGTTATCAATCTTATTACATAGCCTTGCAAAAATGCAAAGATTATAAGTATTAGCAAAGCTGGAGAAGGCATATACACAATGTATTAAGAACAATATTTTTAAAAAACTAAAAGTCTTTAGTATCTTACAGACCTGATTTCAGAATGTTGTTGGCTCTGACACTCAGTGTCATTCTTATCCTAGGTGACTTTCTCAACCCTTTTCAACCTTATGAATTTACTTATATTTGTCTGATGGGGTTTTAAAATTCATTTTATTCACAACTGAAACGTAGAATATGAAAGTTGTACTTATTGGCGGGGTGCTAGATAATGTTTTTGTAGATGTGTACATGGACTAATATTTACATCAGGGTAGACATACGTAGGTCCTTAAATGTTTACGCTTTATTTATGATGAGAACTTTCAAAACCCTTTCTTCTGGCTTTTTTGAATTGTGTTGTACATTATCTTTATCTATAATTCCCTTACTATGCAATACACACCAGAATGCCTTATTCCTGTCTAACCGTAACTCGGTACCCAGTGACTTCTCTCTCCCTCCCCGTTCTTCCTCCTGTGATGGTTAACCTTACTGCCACATTGATTGAATTTGGAATACTCCAGGGAACACTGCTGGTTATATGTGTGAAGATGTTCCCAGAGATGCTTAGCTGAGGAAGGATGAGTCATTCACAGTGTGAGCAGCCCCATCACATAATCTGGGACTGAGACTTAATAAAAACCACAAAGAAAGAGGAAGGCATATTAGGACCATCTTCCTTGGTCTCTGCTTCCTGACTGTGGGGAGGATGGAAACAGCTCTCTCACGTTCTTTCCTGCCATGAGGACCCTCAGACTATGAGCCAAGCAAAAGTGAACAGATCAGCTCATGCTTCCTCCCTAAGATACACATTGCCATGCTTTTCGTCACAGCAATAATTTAAAAATATGTCACCAAAGGCTCAAGTAACCACTATTCTATTCCCAGCTTCGACAGCGTTGACTTTTTATGTTATCCCGTACGCAGTACGTGTCTTTCTCATGTAATGCTGTCTGATTATATTCATGTCTTAAATGACAGAATTTCACTTTTATGGTTTAATAGTATTATGTATATAGCTGTACTATTTATCTTTTCACGGGTTGAAGGCTACTTAAGTTCCTTCACTTCTAATTTCCTGGGTAGTGCTATAAACATGGAAGTGCAGAAGTCTCATCAAAATGTTTATTTTCTTTGGCTATATTCCCCAATAGTGTGAGTGGTGGATCATAAGGCAGTTTCTATTTTCCTTTATAAACATTGCTTTCTATGAATGGGTACATTGTCTGTGTGTATGGCTATGTGCCATGTGCGTGCCAGATGACTTTGGAGTCCAGAAGAGAGCATCAGATTCCTTGGAACGGGAGTTACAGATGGTTGGTAACTACCATGTGGGTGCTGAGAATTGAACTTAGATCCATTGGAAGATCATCCAGTATTCATTACTGATTATCCATCTCTCCAGCCTGTTTTTCCCTTTTTGGAGCATCTTCCATTTCTGTATAATATCTATATGAATTTGTATTAGTATGCAAACAATATGCTTTGGATTTTCATAGTTCCTAAGTGTTTGTGTTATGGTTTGCATGTCTTTTGGGTTGGATATCTTTTCTACCTTTACTTGTGGATCTTCCTATTAAACAGTCTGCTTTGGAGCTCAGCCCCTGGTACCCCTCAGAGAGAATAAAACAAACTGCTGTGGCAGCAGAAACTGCACCATAGAAGATAAAGAAATACACTTAAAATCTATAAAAACCCACAAAGATATCAGCGGCGATCACAAAACACAAAGTAGCAAACTAATGTGGACTGTGGTATGAAGTTAAAAATGATTAGCATAAATAGAGAAATAAAAATGGAGGAGATGAAGGACAAGGACAGTGAGGGAAAGAGAGGGCAGGGGAGGCTGCATGAAGTGAGGAGGGACAAGAGGGAGAATGGGAGACAAGGGACGAAAAGGGAAGAGACTAAACGGGGAAAAATGCCAAAGAATTCTAATAATATAAAATGTCTAACCCAGTTAGATAAATGTGAGAAGGGGAATCACAAATTACTCATAGATTCTCCAGTGCTCCAGGACCCAAGTGGAGCCTGAGCCCTAGATTCGAACCCCTTCCAGTCCCTTAGAGCTTGCATGGAGCTCATTCTCAGGACCTTGGGACATGAGTGGAGCTTGCTACTCAGGTTAGAACCACATCTTCCTTCTTCCGCTCCATACCCTCTCCTCAGCTGCCTGAAGACTGACATGGAGTTTGTTCCCAGAGCCTTGGGTTGGAGTGACACCTATTCCCAGAGTTCTATCTCAGGTGACATCCCCAGCCCTCTGTCATCCTAACATTTAGTACCTCATGTGGAGGTACCTGTCAGCTTGCCTTATCTCAGAGTTTTTCCATATGTCTGTACCTGCTACATATATTCTGATTGTCAAATGAGGCCATATTTCCCCCCAAAAGTTTTTGTTTCCTTCCTTGCTTGGTTCTGTGACAAGGGCTGGCCAGACTGCCCAGGCTGGCCTCAAACTCACAATCTTGTGTTAGCCTCCCAAGTGGCTGGGATTATTTGATTCGTCCACTGCTCCCAATTTCCTTTGAATGTTCCTGATGCTATTTGTGTAGCACAACAGGACACAGAATTAATTGTTAAGTGTTCATGCTAGCCTTTGCAGTCAGGGAAGCAGCCTGCTCTTTATCTTTCACTATTTCACCTGTAGGTGGTACTCTAAATTCTGGTTTCCTGTAAGTCTGTTAGTGTTAGCACTAGACGGTGATCCAAGCCCAGACTTGTCACAAATGATCAATGAGCATATTACTCAGCAGCAGCTGGCACAGAAGTGAAAAGGTTAGTCCATCCCTGCAAGTGGGTACTAGAAGGCTCTTCCTGGGGCTATGATGCTCCGGTGTTTTGCTCTTAATCACCAGCTTGTTGTAGGCTCTGTTGGAGAATGTCTAGCTCTTGGCAGCATCACAATAGAGGGAGCAACCCAGGTTCCTATGTCACAAGGGTGTCTATCAGTGCTGTGTCACTCCCTAATGTGATAGCCTGCCAAGACCAGTCCAACCTGATCTTCCTGCTGCTGAGATGGATTTGTGTCCTATGCTCCTATAATTGGCCATAGGTGATGCTATCTCAAATAGAGAACTGATATAACTGGTGCCTCGAGGCTTCATTTGACATGAGGGTTCTTCTAGAGACTTCATCTGCAGGTAGGCTCGGTAGTGGGGGCTGCTCCTTGTTAGGTCTCACCAGTCTGCTGATAAATTCCAAGGTAAAGTCTTGTGCTACCCTTTGTTATTCTGTCTTCATACTGTGTTGGGATAGTGTTTGTGAAAGCAGTCCCTTAGCCACCAGGGCTATTACTAAACTGCATAACACATGAATCACTACAAGGACCTACAGAGTTCCAGATGTTACTATATCCACCCTATTTTGGCTGGTGAGACAATCCTAAACTTCTGTCTATCTCTCTAGGGTGAAGGTCTTCACCCGGTGCTTGAGTAGCTAGACTGTCAGACTGTAGGCACTCGCTTGGGGATATCCCTGCTGCTCCAGGCAGGGAAATAGGGGATGGACAGTCTGATGCCTGGTTCCTCTCTTTTCCTCTTACTTTTCATTCATACCTAATTATATGTTTTGAGTTTTTGACAGTCCTTGAAACTTTGCATTTGGGGTTTCACAGAGGCCTGAATTGAAGATGTATTCCTTACAGGAGGATGTATGTCTATCTGACAGAGCCTGAGGGCACTGCCAACCAGAGCTACTTTGAATTCTGGCTCAGAGTTTTTTATGTCCCAAACTACATTTGTGATAGTAAAGTAGGGCACTGGAAAAGAGGCATCAAGATTTACCCCCCCACACAAAGCTATTTGGCAGAAATACTAGTACCCTCTACCCTGGAGGGCTACACGTAAGGAGCAGAGCACAGACAAGAAGAGTGTGTTTTACACAAGTGTGGGAGAAGGCAAGTGCTGTATAAATGATGTATGGAAGGTTATGAAGCTGGGAGTCCAGATTTTGAGCCTTTGACCTGTCTAATTTATTTCTATCCTTGGGAATGACATTCTTTTTACAAGTAAACTGTCTCTATTTCTGTAATTAGAAATGTGTCCCTTGTCCAATTCCTTGTTCTGGGGAAACAAGAACCAGAGGATATCAGAGAGTGTACCCCTGGAATCAGATTTGTACCTAGCAAATCATAATAATGCCATTTTGAGCCCAAGGTCCTATCCTGAAGACATTTTAAGACTATACATTTTTGTTGCTTTTGCTTTTCCTTTTCTTCGGCTAGCATCAAGGTTTGGAACAATCTATTTTCATTCTACCCTTGGAGAAGCTGGCTATTTCTAGTTTACATTTACAGTGGAGTTGTAGCCCTGCAGGGTACCAGCTTGAGTGTAGAAAATGGGGTCTCATTATACCTGCTTCTACCTGGATTTCGAGATTCAGGTCCTGCCCTGAAGCATCATCCATCCCTCATTATGTTCCTTCCTTTGACTGCTAGCTTCATTGCAACAAGAGAAAACATTTTATTCTTTGTGTATATAGCTTTCTGTCCTCCACACGCCTTCCAAATGCCTGGCACACATTGATACCTTACGAATATTCCCTGAATAGGAAAAGGCAAGGCCCTTTGGAACTATAGATTTTTGGAGTTTCAAATATGAAAATATTCTCTTTTCTTTGAGACCAGAGAAGCATCAGAGAGAAGCAATAGTAAGAAAGAAATGCACTTAACGGTTCCTATGCAATTATTGAGTTCTTGGAAACATAAAGAAAGGATGCCTGCCGCAAGGCCATTTCGAAGCAGGGGGAGTAGATCATTCTGATGTCTTCTCTCTTGTGGCTGCCAGATAATTATGCTACAGAAGTCATTGCAGGGCTCAGATGTGGTGTGATTCTGAATCTCATTCAGCTGTGTGCTGGCACTGGCTCTATAGGGCTTGTGTTTGGCAGAGTGGGAGATTAAAGATCTGCAAAGGCTACGTGGGAAACAGTCACATTTGAAAGTGATTTTACTGGATGGTGGAATACAAAAGAGCAATAACCCCTTGAAAACTAGTTCTACTTCTGCAATAACCAAGGCAAAGCAAATTATACAGCATCATTATGGCCAGACTGAATAGGCAGCCATCTTAATCAGTGTTATATTGCTGTGAAGAGACACTATGACCACAGCAAGTCTTACAAAGCAAAGTATTTCACTGGGGTTGGCTTACAGTTTCTGAGGTTTAGTCCTTTATTCTCATGGCAGCAGGATGACAGCACACAGGCAGACGTGGTGCTGGAGGAGGAGTTGAGAGTTCTACATCTGGACCCATGTGCAGCAGGAAGTATACTGAGACAGACTTGAGCATTTGACACTCCAAAACCCACTCCCAGTGACACACTTCCTCCAATAGGACCACACCTCCCAAAGTCTGCCAAGTAGTGTCACTTCCTAATGACCAAGCATTCAAATATTCAAACCACCGCAGCAGCTTTATGCTTTATATCATAGCATCTACTGTTAGCTGAAGTGTGGGGCATTGGTCACTCGAACGCCAGTGTAAAAGAGTAAGCAAGTAATTTGACAAAGTTCTTTATATCTTAAGAAGGTATACCTTGTGGGGCAGTGGTGGCGCTCGCCTTTAATCCCAGCACTTGGGAGGCAGAGGCAGGCAGATTTCTGAGTTCGAGGCCAGCCTGGTCTACAGAGTGAGTTCCAGGACAGCCAGGACTACACAGAGAAACCTTTGTCCTTAGGTTGCATTGATCAGGTATTCTATCACAGCAATAAGGAAAGTGAAAGGCGATTCCATTTGTACAAGTAGATTTAACAAGGTCGGTTTTCCCAAGATTTTGCTACAAATATGTTTCTTGCATCAAAGCTGGACACAATCTAAATAACAATAGTTTACATTTCATTGAGCATTTACTACATCCCAAGAACTTGTCTAATAATGCATGTAAATTAATTCATTTAAATTTCACAAACAACTAACAGACAAGGTACTGAAGTACAGAGCTAATAGGTAATCTCGTCCTGTACCGAGCGTGGGCAGTCGGCACCTCTCCTGGCACTCTAGTGCAGCATATGTTTCTAGCCGTTCGCTCCACTCGCTTTCTAACTCTCTGATCTAAACAGCCAATGATGGAAAGTGTGTGGGTGTCCATGTGAGTGACAGGTGGGGAGAAATATAGCCTCGGTGTACAGAAATGACAGGACACAAAGGCATGGCCTATATTCCTTAGGAGTAATGCAGAAGAGAAAAGCAAGAGAACCACTGGGTGGTATGACTCCTACCATATTTATACAAATGCAATCATTAAAAACTATAATGGTGAACAAACAGTTCACAAAAGAAGAAACGCAGTAGCTAATTAAGTACTTTAAACGTGTTCAAGATCCTTAGCCACCAGAAAAATGCAAATTAAAAATACTTCCAGACTCTATCTCACAATGCTATCATTTAAGAAAAGAGATAACAACAAATTCTGGTAAGGATGTGAGGAAAGAGGAGCCCTTATTCATGGCTAACAGGAGTGTAACCTAGAACATCCATGGAAATCAGTATAGAGAGTTCTAAAAACATTTAAAATCTGGACTACCAGATGACCCAGGTGCATCTTCTGGACATATACACAAAGGGCTTGTATTCATGTTTATTGCATTATAGCAAGAAAATGTAAACATCTTAGGAATCTATCAGCTGATAAATGAGTAATACAGATGTGGTAAGCATATACAACTGAATTTTATCCAGCTGTAAAGAAAAATGAAATCATGGAATATGCAGGAAAATGGATAGATCTGTAAAATGTATTAAGCAGGGTAACAGACTCAAAAGCCACATTCTCCCCCATACACAGATCCACTTCCAACATTTATGTGTGCCTATATAAATGGGGGCGAGTGTGGTTGTGGGCTATACAACTAGAAAGACCACAAGGGGATAAATGGAAGGTGAGGAGGGCAGCAGGACACAGTCAACAGGGAAGAGGGAAGAGGCTATGATGAGTGGGGGAGTATAAGAATAATTCGGGAAAATGGGGGAGACGAGGGAAGGAGAAGCAACAAAAACAAATTGTGTTAGAAAATGTCATAATGGTTCAGATGAAATTGCTCCACTGATAAAGTTATCTTGACCTTTGCACATGTGTACACACATGCACACACACATGCACACACACACACACACAGAGAGAGAGAGAGAGAGAGAGAGAGAGAGAGAGAGAGAGAGAGAGGATATGTAATTTTAGAATGTTTCAAAGAAAATGCTACAATAAAACACAGTGCTGTGTACACTAATATGATGATGATTATATAGAGTTGTGGAGGGCTGGAGAGATGGCTCAGTGGGTTAAGACCACTGACTGCTCTTCCAGAGGACCCAGGTTCAATTCCCAGCACTCACATGGCAGCTAACAGCTGTCTGTAACTCCAAGATCTGATAATCTCACTCACACATGCAGGCAAATAAATAAATTAGAGTTGTGGCATTAGTATCTTTAGGACCTTTATATTTTTATCATATATATATATATA
>NW_021604705.1:2797662-2799010 GCF_004785775.1 Grammomys surdaster
AGAGAGAGAGAGAGAGAGAGAGAGAGAGAGAGAGAGAGAGAGTTTGTGTGTGTGCATCTGTATGTTCAAGTATGAAGACCAGAGTCAATGGCACTTTTCTTCCACTACTGCTCTCCAAGTTAAGCTTTGGAGCAGGATCTCTTTCTGAACCTAGAGTCCACTCCTTAGTTAGCCTGGATAGCTTGGTCATTGAACCCCAAGGAAACCCCTGCCTCATAGATGAGATTATATGCATGTACCATCACACTCACTTACACAAAGATGCTAAGAAACAGGACTTGGGTCCTCATGTTTGAGTATCAAGCACTTTAACAACCGAGCCAGCTTCCCAGGTACTACTTTGCTGCATCTCTACACTTAGAAAGTCAAAGAGCTGATTGGTAAATCAGGTCATCTACAGGCAGCCACAGAGGCTATGAGTTTGTGACTGCAGCAGCCTGTCATGCTTAGAAGACTGTTTTGGAGAAGTCCTCCTTAGTCTGTCTACCACTTTCTTCAAGCCTTAGGGGTCAAGGATGTGACATAGATGTTCCACTTACAGCGGAGCACTCCAAAGACCCTTAGTCTCTGCCCTTTGACCCGAATGAACATCACTATATGGTAAGCAATAGCATTTAGTTCTTCGTAATCATTTATATTTCACTATGAACATTGTTTTTTAAGCAGTGAGGTTGTATTCTCTTGTCATCTTAAAAATAAACTGGTGGCATTATCCTAAGAAAAGATGTGTGATTGCTCCATTGTTGTGTCTATTTAGAGAGTAACTATGTGGGAAGGCAAGGCTGTCAGGTTTGGGCTTCACTGTGTTGTGCTGTGCCTCACTGTGCTTCAGTATAAAAACATCGAGTTATAATGGAGAAATTGCTTTTGAAAGAGACTTTAAACACCCCTCAACACAGAGAAGAGGAAAGAAGAGGGGAGCAGAAGGAAGGAGAGGAGAGGACTTACTTAAATAGTCTGTTCAAGAGTCTATTTGGCCATATCTGAGAGTAAGACAGAAAAGAAAGAGGAGATTAAAGGGACCTGGGAAAGTGAGGAAGTCCCTCAGCCTGAGAGATACGTTTGCTTTTATTGGTGGCTGAGAGTCAAAAAACTTGAAGACAGTTGAAAAAGCCAAGATTGCCTGCAGAGATAATAAAACCCTCTTTCCTAAAGACATTTCAATAATAAAAGAACTATGCTCGGAAGACCCAACTTGTTCTTGCCCTTGAGTTTTATAAGCATTTTTCTCTCATCTCTAAATTTTAAACAATATTCCTCATGAAACGCCTTACAACTACCTTTCCAAACCTCACAGTTTTAGCTTGCTTAATTTTCCAACCTTATTGAAATTCCATTCTCTGAGCAA
>NW_021604705.1:2799110-2811429 GCF_004785775.1 Grammomys surdaster
ATCTCTCTCTCTCTGCTGAAGTCTAAAGTCTGTACTGTCACTTAACCTGATAAACTTAATGACTTTGCTTTACTCTGGCTAATCCTGAAATTCCTTTTTGTAGCATAGTCCAAGACTTAGCTTATCCCAAGTAGTGTTTCCCTGGGGGTAACTCACTTGTTGTATGGCACACAGCTGTATCTTTTCAGTATGGCTGACAAGGGGGATCAGCTTCAATGAATACATTTTAAAAAATCTAGTATTTTAAAAATCAGCCACTAAATGTTTTTTAAGTGCCTTTCATCCATTGAGGCTGTTCTAGTGAGTAGCAATTCAGAGAATAAAAGCACAGCTCACCTACTGGGTTCTGTTTTACTCGCACAACTGCCCTGTGAAAGAAGGGACTTTCCTTTCCCTGTGATTGTAAAAGAAACAGCTCTGAGAACTGTTCAAAGTTACAGTTCTTGCTATTCATCTGCCTCTGAGAGAAACTCCAGTAGAGTCTGCAGTATCAGTGTGCAGTCACAGGACACCACTGAGTCTTAGCTTTGCTAAATGCCCTACTGTTTTCTAAGATGCCCTTGGTGGAGATACTAGAGAAGGGTTTGCCATACTCTACACTGTACAGGTTATCTTAAAAAGTAGTCCCTCTACTCTCATAGCATGGTTGCACTTTAGATCTGGCCAGGTAATCTATAACCTTTTTTCTTAGAGATAAAGAAACTCCCACCCAAGCAGACCCTCCCAGATCCAACCAGACTGGAATCTCCCAGGTATAGAGCTGGTTTGAGCTGGTGGTGGCAGAGCGCTTGCCTAGCGTGCGTCAGGCCCTGGCTTGACTATCAGCACTGAAAACAAAAATGACTGATCTGCTTTTCCAAAGCAGCTGTACTACTTTCAAGGCTGTATGGGAGGCTCACAGGCCCCGCCTACCCTCAGGTGCACACAGAATGTGTATGTACAGGTTGTTGCAATGCCAATATTTACCGCATCTGTCAATTAGTTCTCCCAGACTGCATTTTATTTTACTTATTTATTTTGTTCCTTGGGGTCCACGGAGCAAGGCTGCTGTAGGTCACAATCAGTGTAGGACTGCTTCGAGACACTCTTGCTTTTGGGGGGAGACACAGCAGGTAGGTGAGAGGCAGCAGGTCAGCAAACCTCAGGCACTTTTCCAGGTTTGCAAGTGTTGCATCCTTCAACACCAGGCATAGAACAGGGGTGAATGTTCATTTCTTTACAACTGCTCTGAGTGTGACCCCACCAGTATCCAGCTGCTTGATATAGTTCAGTCACCAGGCAAGATTGCATGTGGTTGGCTGGAGTTGTAGCTTACTTGGTAAAATCCTTGCCTAGCACGGCTGAAGTCCCGTGTTTGATCCCCAGAACCGTTGTATAAAACTGGGTGTGGAAGTGCATGCACTAAGGAGGTAGAGGCAGAAGAATCAGAAACGCAAGGTCATCTTCGGCTACATGGTGAGTTCAAAGGCAGCCTGGCCCATTTAAGAACCTGTCTCAAGAAACCAAAACACAACATCACCATCACCACCACCACCACACACCACCAGCAACGACAACAAAACACAATAATAAACAAAAAGCAAATGAAGAGGACAGATTTCATGTGGCCAGTTTTTCCTCCCCAGCCCTGTTTAACCCTTGTCACTGACAGGCATTGGGTTCTGATTTTTTCTTTCACACTGACTACACCCTTTCTTGGCCTGACTTTGAAAAGAGTAGCCTCTTCCTTACTGTCTTCACTTCCATTTCAGTTTCTAAATGCTCTTGCCCTTGACTACAGATGAGTCATTGATGTTATACAGACGAATGCCTTTATTAAGAAGAGGTTCTTAGTGTGAAGTCTGCAAGGGTCCAGAATACAGAACTTCTGTCCCTGTGGAGTTGGGCAAGTAAACCTGGGATAGGTTTGATGCAGAACTCCTCTTAGGATTTTTATGGAGGCTTAATCATGCAAGTGTGAACATGTGTTCATTCATCTTGGGAGTTGCATACTAATAACTGTGACTTGGGTTTTTGGTGACCAGCAGCCATCTTGATGTTGCATGTGTGCTCACCAGGAGTCAGCTGGTTAGAACAAAAGATCCTATGTGGCCCAGGAAACTCAGAGGCATTTAAAAGCAATATGTCATAAACTAATAGCACAGACTAAACATGTTTTTTTTTTTTGTTAGTCAGAATATGCATTCATAGCTTATATATGTGAGGGGGTGCAGTAGAGAAAATGCTGACTGACCACTCCATTATTAGGGGAAAGTTTTAGTTGTGAATAAGAGAGAGGAAAAAATAGCCAGAGGCATCTGGAAGAGTCCAGAACAAAGAGAAAGCAAAATAGACAAGGACAGAGATAGGGGATCAGGAGAGTGGGAGGGAATAGAAGCAATGACAGAAACAGAACAGAGCATATGGGAAGTGGGGTGAGATAGCAAAAGACAGAGGCTAGCAAGAGTGGGCTAGAGAGAAGGCATGAGTGGACAGGTCACGAAAGCTATAAGGAAGATGAGTACTGTGCAGCAGAAAGGACCAAGGTGTTAGTATGGACTTTGAAATGCTTAGCAGGTATTTGTGTGATACTGAGGGAGGCTGGAGGCCAGCATGGACTTTGATGTGTTTATATAAAGGACACATAGCCATATGTCCTTTCTGCCAGGGGTAAGGGAAATGACCCCCTTTGGTAGATCAGAACTAGCTTCATGAGTCCCTGAGAAATGCTGGCTTTTATCTGACCATCGGAAGTCCTTCTATCACTCAGCTTGAGCTGATTGTTGGATATTTGGACCTAGGAAGTTAATTACAGTGTTAACTATATGCAAATAGTTTCTTTTTTTTTAATTTTCACAAAATTCTCTAGGGTAATTAGTATTTGATAGTTTCGCAAAAATAAAAAAGTAGATTACTAGAGCTATAGAAATGCAGTGTAGCTCTTACCTAACAGTAGCAGTGCAAAAGGGACTCCTGGAAGCTGAGTAACAGAGGGTAGTATCTTACTCAGGCTTTCTGTCACTGTGCTGAAACACCAGGATCAAAAGCAACTTGCCGTGCAAAGGTTTTATTTTGCTTACATTCCACATCAAAATTCATCATCAAAAGAAGTCAGGGCAGAAAATCACGTTTCTCCCAGAGGCTGGAGCTGATGCAGAGGCCATGGTGGAATGCTGCTCACTGGCTTGTCAGCCTGAATTCTTACAGAACTGAGAGATGGCCACACTCACAAGGGGCTGAGCCCTCCCACATCAATCACCAACTTAGTAAATGTCCTACCAGCTTGCCTACAGCCAGATCTTATGGATGTCTTCTTTTCAACTGAGGTTCCCTCCTCTCAGAAGACTCCAGTGGATGTCCAGTTGATATGAAAATGCTCTAGGACAAGTACAATTCACCATGATTCAGTCTATACCACTGCCTTGCCTGAGGATGGCCTGGGACCCATGGTCAATAGAAGTCCAGCTTTAACTAGTAGCTCTCTATTTGGGCCACAAATAAGTGTTTAGGAAACTTTAAAAAATCCTGATGTGTGAACATTGTCTCCAGCAATTCTGATTTCATAGGTCTGATGTGTGGCCTTAGGCTATTAGCTTGCCAAATATTTTAATGTTCAGAATCTAGAGCCATTGCTTTCTACCAAGACAGCTTTACTGTTCAATGAAAACACAGATAATTCCTCACCTGAAATCAATAGGTATTTGTATTTATTTCTAAAAGTGTTTTACAAGTTGTATGTTTCCTGCCAAGCTGTTGGGGTCCAAGCATGTATGTCTGGAGTATGAATGATCAACTCTTCAAAGTAGGTAGTGAAAAGAGTAAAGGTGCAGACCGGAGCCCTGTGAGATGACATTAGAGAGATATACAGAGAAGACTGAAAGATCTACAATAAAAGGTAATACAAAGTACTGCCAAGAGTCTAGACATGAGAAGGCCTAAATACATGTCCCCTGATATTGGCATTTACTTTCACTGCAGTCCTCACAAGAGGATACTTTTGGGACCATGCATACACACCTGATTCTGGTCAACTGAGGCAATTACAGAAACTAAGGAAGTAGACATAGTCTATAGTACTATACATATCTTTTAATAGAAATTTTGAGTTTAAAAATATTATCAGTGTTTGTAGCTGTATTCATAAGAATACTGAAATAAAGATGACTTTTCTAATAGAAACTCAGAAACCCTCTTACATAACACACACACACACACACACACCCCACACCGTAAAACTAGAACCCAGAGGAACGCAGGTCACAGTATTAGACTAGATGACTTCTCTGGGATACTCTCGAAAGTCTCTCGTGATTATAAGATGTTGAAATCATGTCCAGACATCATGCTCTCACATGGAAATTCTCCTTAGATAGCCTTTTTATTTCACTACAGAGAACTTGTTTCTGATTGCCCTAGTTTGCTTCTCTTTTGGTGTGATAAAACTTTTTGACCATCACCAATTTGAGGGTGGAGATGGTTTAAGTGGCTTACACTTCCATGTTATATTTCATCATAGAAGAAAGACACAACAGTAACTCAAACAGGAACGGGAAACAGAGATCATAGAGGAAGACTATTTATAGGCTTCCCCACCCAGGCCTGCTCCCTCAGGCATGCACCCACATGCCTGTGCTCTCAGGGTTTCTGGTTGCCCTCTCAGGCCTGCCCCCTCAGGCCTGGCCTTCAGGCCTTCTCCTTCAGGTCTGCTCTCTCAGGGTTACTGGTTGCTCCCTCAGGCCTGCCCCCTTAGGCTTGCTCATGCACTTTTTATTTTTCACACTGTCCAGCTCTACCTTCTTAGGAGTGGCACCTCATTCAGTGTGTTTAGGCCCTCCTCCATCAATTAGCAGTTAAGAAAGTGCCTCACAGACGTGGCCAAAGGCCAGTCTTACTAGGGCACTTCCTTAGTTGAGGTTCCCTTTTTTCAAGTGGCTCTAGATTGGTGTCTAGATTAACAGCTGATGCTAATTTATGACCCTGACACACCTCCCAAGGGGATTAAACAGATTTATCTAGGGACTCCTTGGCCTAAGACTTCAGCTCTCCCCTCAGCTTCAAGGAAAAGTCAAAGTCTAACATTTTCCTTGTACTAGGTAGGTGCTGTTTTCAAGGAAGGTTGAGAGGGACAGGATGGTTTTGTAAATAATCAAGAGTTCCACAGACGATGCAAAGACAGCACGTAGCATCTGAGGGGACAACAACTCAGTGAAAGGTTTTTGTTTATTTCTTTCTGGTTGAAACAACACATTTCAAGGTCTTATCACAGAAAATATTTACAGGGTGAGACTTCTATGATAGTGAGATGCCATGGAATCTAAAACTACGTGATATGTAGGCACATCTCTTATTCTAATTAGATGGAAGGAGAGACGGAAAGAGGTTGTTCATCGGGAGAATTCCCAGATGATGGCTTCTGTCCCCTTTTGGTCATTAGGTGTCTGAGTCATCTGCTGAATGGAAAGGGCCCAGAGGCTTGAAGTAGGATTCCTAGAAAGAAGCCGTGTCTGCAAAGGCCGAATGACTGATTAGAACTGTAGTAACTCGGAGAGGTTGGGCTGCTGCTGGCCCAGATAATTAATTACCACACCTCAGGCTAAGCTTTAGCCATCTGAATAGCCATACTCAGCTCTGTGTCAGAACTAACATCTCATAAGGAATCGACAAAACCCACTTATAATCTACTAACTTACCAGAGCACTAGCTCTATAAACTTAGAACCTAAGAATGTCATCAGATAACATCTGAGCCCTATAGAAGAGAGTTCCCTGTATTTCTGTACCTGCCTTTCTGATGTACCCACCAAATGTATTTTAAACTTGCCTTGACTTATAGCTTTCTTTGTTCTGTAAAACTATAAACCTCTCAGGAAACTGCTTCCGCAGTGGAACATGGAATTTGGGGGTTACACACACATGCTTCCAAGCTGCGGTCACTCAAATTTGGCTTCGGAATAAATTATCTCTTTAACCACTTTGAGGTGAGGGTTGTGTTTTTCCCATCATGATAGCTGTAAGAAAGAGTTACCTAGGCAACACAGGAATTCCATATGTCTTTAAGCACACGATAGAAGCTGGTTGTCCGATCAGGGAATGCTAAACTCCCCGTTGTTATTAGATAGATGTCTGGCCACAAATGCCGAGGAGATGGGTTACTGTTTCGGGAGACTTTATGTACACATGTGCATAAAGCAAATAGAAAAAAGGAACTGAAGACTTGTGGGAAGAGAAAACGCAGCGATAGAACACTGATCTCAGCCTGAAGAAAGTGAAACTGGTGTGGCTCCCTCCCGACCACCAAAAGATCAGAGAGAGACTGATGAGGGTGGGAGTGAGCGATGAATGGGAAGGCTACAGCAGATACCTGAGGTTCTGGGTGTTGACAAAGTTCAAAATGTGCAAAACACACAGCAGAGACTGGATGCAGATCAAGAATCGAGGAGCTGAGGTGGCCGTGAAGGTAGTGGCGGTGGCAGTGGTTGTGTGTTTGTGTCTTAGATGGGGGACAGGGGAGTGATTATGTGACCTTAACCCATTTTGTAACAATGAAGTAAGTGATTTTCAAACTTTGTAGATCTGACTCCTCAGGAACGTTAGTAAGAGCAAATACAATTCATTAGCTCTCAGATAAGACTTGAATTTCTGTCTTCTTTGTTTTTATTATTGTATTAAGTGGAATTATGAAAGGACATTTTCATGCAAGCATATAATATGCTTTCAGCATAACCCCATCCCCCATTCCCCTTTTCTTTCTCCTCCCTTTTCCTGCTCTCAGTCCCCTTCATTCCCCTAGAGAGTTTCAGTTCTACTTTCCTGTCACCTGTACATACATGATTTTATGTATCTGCATAAAATCTAGGACCTTATTTCCTGAAACTGGCTTAACTCATTTCAGGTACTTACCTTCAGTTGCAGTCATTTGCATTGGAATAGCATAACTTCATTTTTCTTTACAGATGAAAATAATTCTTTGTGTTGTCAGGCTACATTTTCTTTATCTGTTTCCCTTTTGTTCTATTGCCTCTGTAACTGTGCATCCTGTCGTTGACATCCATGCATTTTTCTTCCTTCCAATACTCTACTATCATGTGCTGAAGGGAGTCAATTTTAAAAGACAATGTTTCACCTGATCCCTGTCATTGTCTGGGGGGGTGGGGATGGAACGACTAATGCACCTAAGAATCAATACATAATATGTACTGAGCTAATCAGGATTCTTGATGAGAAGAGAGAGATGAAGCTCTGTGGCAGAACAGTTTGCTTGGCAAGCCAGAGTTTCCTGGGTTTCATCCTCAGTACCAAGAACAAGACAATTACAAAATTTGTTCAAGTGTGTGGCTCTTTGAGTAAGAATGGCCCCTGTAGGCTCATATATTTGAATGCTTGGTTCTCAGTTGACAATTTACACTGTTTGGAAGGATTAGGAGGAGCAGCCTTTTTGGAATAGGTATATCCTTGAGGGCGGAGGTGTGTCGCAGAGGATGGGCTTTGAAGTTTTCTTGGGGGGGGCTCAGATTTCTTTTTTTTTTTTAATAAGGACATCAGATCCCAATACAGATGGGTTGCTGGGAATTAAACTCCAGACCTCTGGAAGAGCAGTCAGTACTCTTCACCACTGAGCCATCTCTCCAGCCCCAGGGCTCAGATTTCAGGACAGGGTTTCTCTTGTAGCCCTGCTTTCCTGGAACTGTCCAGGCTGGCCTAGAACTGAGAAATCCAATTTCCTCTGCCCCTTGACTGCTGGGACTAAAGGGGTTCAGCATCACCAGCTTTTGTCTTCCAGTTTTTAAAAGCCCTGGCAGGCCAGGCCTAGTGATTCCCTCTCTGCCTTCTGCCTGTGGTCAGGGTATAGCCTTCAGCTACTTCTCTAGCATCACGTCTTCCTCCATGCCATGGTGATAATGGACTAAACTTCTGAAACTATAAGCAAGTCCCCTATTAAATGCTTCCCTTTATAAACATTGCCTCCGTCATAAGGTCTCTTTACAGCAACAGAGCAGTGACTAAGACAATATGAACTGAAGTAGAAAATCACATTTAAGATTTTATTTTATGTGTGTGAATACATTGTCACTTTCTTCAGACATACCAGAAGAGGTCCTGCTAACAGTGAAGAGTCATAATCTAGGTCCATGTCCATCAAATTTAGCACCCAAAATGAAAGCCAGATGGGGACATGTGGGAGGAGTAGACACCATGTGAAAACTGGAATTTAAAGGAAAAAAGGAAGCAGCATTTAGAAAATTGATGATCCAGAGAAAAAAAACTATCAATTGAGTAAGATTATCCCCTCTGAGTCAACCTTTTTCCCCAAGCCCACAGGATCTGGCCTTGAAGGCCTGCCTTCTTGTTCTTCTCGTCTTGCTTCATATTCTCCTTTGCGGTCTTGATTTAGAAGCCTTCTCTTCCAAGGCTTTTCCCCTATCATATGAAGCCAGTGGGTATCCCTCACACATGGCATCATGCACACACTATCATCCTAGCCAGATTAGCAGGATCTTTATCTGCTGGGATCTGTTTCCAAAAGACTGTCACAGCCAGGCTTGTTGACTGTTTACCCTCCCTCAAAGAAGCAATGGTGTGGAGAGAGTCTTGAGATCCTCACCTGAGTAACCAGCCATCTCTCCCACACAGTTGTACATGATTCTGCCATGCACATGGACTAGGAAGGACTTTAGAGGGGATGGTTAGAGGATATAGATGGGGAAGGAGGAGGGGAAGGGGGCTCCATCTTCATGAGGAAGCCATGAGGAAGCCATCATCCATACTGAGTGAAGTAAGAAGACCCAGAGCCAGGACCACCACATGATGGAAGTGTGCCCAGTGACTACCAATCACTGGCCTCGCCATCTTACCACTGGAGTGCCCATCAGCCTCTGGAAGGGTAGGAGATGGAGGGAGCAGCAGGATGCAGGGATGGGAATGATGTGTGTGTAGCCAGCATGGAGCTGGAGGCAGGGTCCAGAATGGCAACAGAGGCAGTAAAGCACAGAGCTCTGCTGTGGCCAGTGGCCAGCATAGCAGATTTGTGAGCTCCGGTACAGGTGAGTTATGATCCAATCCAACAGTTTAAGAACTAAGAAAAAAATGTTGATGGAAAGTGCTTGAGACTGATAAATTCCAGTGATGATGGTTAGAGGATGTAAGAGAATTTGGTGGTGATGATTTAGAATTAAAAGTGCTTCAGGTGAAAGATGCTTATATTGTTGAGGATAGTTTCCACTATCCTGGGTTTTTTGTTATTTCAAATGAATTTAAGAATTGCTCTTTCTAACTCTATGAAGAATTGAGTTGGAATTTTGATGGGGATTGCATTGAATCTGTAGCTTGCTTTTGGCAAGATGGCCATTTTTACTATGTTAATCCTTCCAATCCATGAGCCTGGGAGATCTTTCCATCTTCTGAGATCTTTTTCAATTTCTTTCTTCAGAGACTTGAAGTTCTTGTCATACAGATCTTTCACTTGCTTGGTTAGATTCATACCAAGGTATTTTATATTATTTGTGACTATTGTGAAGAGTGTCATTTCCCTAATTTCTTTTTCAGTCTGTTTATCTTTCAAGTAGAGGAAGGCTACTGATTTGTTTGAGTTAATCCTATATCCAGCCACTTTTCTGAAGTTGTTTATAAGGTTTAGGCGTTCTCTGGTGGAATTTTTGGGGTCATTTAAGTATACTATCATATTATCTGCAAATAGTGACTTCTTCCTTTCCTATTTGTATCCCTTTGACCTCCTTTTGTTGTCTAATTGTTCTGGCTAAGACTTCGAGTACTATATTGAATATGTAGTGAGAGAGTGGGCAGCCTTATCTAGTTCCTGATTTTAGTGGGATTGCTTCAAGTTTCTTTCCATTTAGTTTGATGTTGGTTACTGGTTTGTTGTATATTGCTTTTACTATGTTTAGGCATGGGCCTTGAATTCCTGATCGTTCCAGGACTTTTACCACGAAGGGGTGTCAAATTTTGTCAAACGCTTTCTCAGCATCTAGTGAGATGATCATGTGGTTTTTTCCTTTGGGTTTGTTTATATAGTGGATTACATTGATGGATTTCCGAATATTGAACCATCCCTGCATTCCTGAGATGAAGCCCACTTGATCATGATGGATGATTGCTTTGATGTGTTGTTGGATTCGATTTGCGAGAATTTTATTGAGTATTTTTGCATTGATATTCATAAGGGAACTGGTGTGTGTGGGTTCATTTCTCAGTCTTCAATTCTATTCCATTGATCTCCTTGCCTATCCCTGCACCAATACCATGTAGTTTTTATCACCACTGCTCTGTAGTAAAGCTTGAGATCAGGGATGGTGATTCCCCCAGAAGGTCTTCAACATTGATCAATGAAGTTCTGATAAGTTAATGGAACATTGGCAGTTTACAATTCAGTCACAAGCTTCCCTTTGGTTTTCTTCTGAATATAAACTTAAAGATGCTTCTCATCATGCTCAAAACAACTCTGTTCAATCTATATACCTAGCTCTCCGGATTGAGGAAAAAATGTTTTGTGCCTTTTGACCCAAACCTATAGCTTTTACTAGGGCATGTGTCTACTCTTGTCTAACAGATACCTGTTAACTCTGTTTCTAAAATATAGATTTCAATACAGTAGTAAATACTAATGTACAACCTTTTATAAACTAAAGTTCACATAAACTTCAGGGAATCAAGAGTCCTAAGACTTGGACCTGCATTTCACAGATTAAATGGACCCTTGATAAGTACATCTGCCTTTTCTTGAAAATAGGATTTCCTCTTAGTCTTGGGATTTCTTACCTTCCCCAATTGCTAGACAATTTTAATTTCTGTTCCTAGTCTACATTTGTCTCAGCAGATTTTCACCTGGCTGACAGACTCTATCCAGGAATCACCTGTAGAGCTGCTGAACTATGGACTTGCTGAAAGCTGATGTTAATCAGTCCAGGTGATTAACTATCTTTCATCTGGATAAGCAATCACATGCTTTTGATAAATGCCCCATTGCCAAGCCTTTGACTAACATTTCAGTCTCCCTGACCCCCTTTGCAATGTCTTAATGTCATCAGGAAGTAGATACAGAAAAGAGATATGACATCCATTGTCTACTCTACAGGCTGAAATGCTAGGTCCAAAAGGAACCCCCTGCATACACTGTGAAAACAACCCCATGTCCTTTGTCAGGTTTTGTAATGGTTTATGTGTTGCCTTATGTGTTGACGATTGGGCAAATGAATGTTTCAATGTCTGGAGATTTGTTTAATGTAACCTGTGACAATTGCACTGTTAGTAATTGTATGGGTCCGGATTCAATGTAATTTTCTATGGCTGTAAATTGACTAATTATGTATCTGACATTGCACAAGGGAGTTCTGTTATGGTATTTCATCAACCTTCATTTGTTATGCTTCCGGTTAAAGAAGCTTCCAAACCTTGGTATTCAGATAGAGGCTTGCAAGTGTTGGATGAAATTCAAAAATCTTTGAGTAGACCTAAGAGAATGATTGTATTGATCATTGCTGGAATTCTTGCTATAGTATCTATTATAGACAGTGCTGCTACTTTTGCATTAGCTTTAACACAAGAGATACAAACAGCTAGTTTTGTTGATCATCTTGCTGAAAATGTAACAATGCCATGAGCATACAAGAGGATTTGGATAGATGGCCAAAACAAAACATAAATACATTATATGATATAGTGCAGATTATGGGAGATAAGGTACAAGGAATGAAAGTCAGAAGCCATTTGGAATGTCCTGCTTGATATCTAAGAATTTGTATAACCCCCAAAATATATAATGAGAGTCAGCATAACTGGACCAAAGTAAAAAGATACCCTCAAAGTATTTGGCATAATACTAACTTTAGGTTTGTTATCCCTGCATAAGAAGGTTATAAGTTTAACAAATACAAAGCTTTTGTCTTTTGACAATGCTAGCATTCCAAATGATATTCTGAAAAAAATTATAGGTTGTTTTTTTTTCCTTCATGGTCCTCATTTATGTCTCTCTTATTGGGCATAGCAGGACTTGGCTTTATGATCCTTTTTATGGCATGTTTGTTTCCTGTTCTTTTGAGAGGACTCAGCAGAGATTTTACAGATATCAAAGCAGAGTTACATAAGTTCAAGCTCCAAAGTCTTTCCTAGCAATGATGGGTAAGATTATATTGAAAATCTTCTTAGCTGGGCAGTGGTGGCACACGCCTTTAATCCCAGCACTTGAGAGGCAGAGGCAGGTAGATTTCTGAGTTCGAGGCCAGCCTGGTCTATAGAGTGAGTTCCAGGACAGCCAGGGCTGCACAGAGAAACCCTGTCTCAAAAGAAAGAAAGAAAGAAAGAAAGAAAGAAAGAAAGAAAGAAAGAAA